>NC_136766.1:9385147-9822417 GCF_947034865.1 Barbatula barbatula
TGGCCACTCTAATTGTTATGTTGACAAGAGGAGAAAAAAACTTGGCAGAAACATTTGGCCCCATTTGTTACCTCTTTTTTTATCTTTCCTTGTTTTTCCTATTCTCTCTTATAACTTTGTTCCTTCAGTGTTGTTATGCTTATTTCTCATCTTCTGTAACATCTTACTGTCATATTTTCATAGAACATACCTACTGTAAAATATTTTCATAACTGTAAAATATTTTCATAACTGTATAATATTTTCTCAATATTGTATTCTGTATTTATTCTAACTGTATATCATGCACTTGCTAATTGCACTTCTGGTTAGACCTAAACTACATTTCGGAACACTGTACTTGTATATGTGTAATGACAATAAAGTTGAATCTAATCTTTTAAATCCTTTAAGGCACAACATCACAGTCACACAGTAATGAATTTTTATCCTTGTGTTATCTGTATATGTATAAGAATGTTTGTTTGCTTAAATCCTTAGAAGTACCACCCTGTCTCTTTCTGTCTTTCATTGAATTAAGCCATTAGAATGACTCTGGCCCTCATGTTAAAAGGATTTCAGCACCATGGACAGGGACACGCTGCTTGCAGGCAGAGCCGGATCAGCACAGACCTGACACAGTTTCAAGCTCATTTTGGCGAGTAGCTCAAAGAAGAAATAACTCATTTCATTCTTTCCTACATTTCAATGATATTGACACGGCCTCATTATGCAACTGAGGACCACCCCGTCTATGGTGTATAAATGGTCCCCATTTAGGTAGATAAGTAAACGTTTGTTTGTGTCCATTCAATTGACTTCTATTGTGTTTATACATAGCTAGATATAAATACTATAACCTACCTCTAACCCAAACTCTAACACCGTGTATACACCGGACGTGACATGATGCGACGCCTCAAAAGACAATAGAACGCAATAGAACCCATTATAATTACAAATTTTGTTCACACTGAATGCGGCACGACAATCCCATTAGAACAAGCCGTGTGTCCTGTGGCATAGCGTCTGGTGTAGACACGGTGTAACCATAAGGTTTTTTTTACAAATGGCAATGTCCTCAAAGGGAGGTTTTTATAAATTGTTGGATACAAATTTGTCTGCAAAATGTACAGGAGCGGAAATAATTAAGAGACTATTACAAATGTTCATTTATTCAGCATTTCTAGATGTATTGTGGTCATTCCAGTCTAGTATGAATTTTAACAAAATAGAGACCTCAGGAGTAAAGTCATCCAACAGCAATGAAAAGACACATAAAGACTGCGATAAAAATCAATGTTATTACATAAAATAATGCGTTATCTTTTCCGGAATACCTGTACAAATATTACTGTTGTATTGCTTAAAGAGATTATGAAATTGTTTTCCTTGTAGTAATTGAGGTCTGAAGAAATACAGAGCATCTTCCCTATTATTTTGACCGGTTTCTCTAGTTTTCATTTTCTGTAAATGATTGGAAATAGAAACAATATGTTATATTTTTAGTCGTTCACTGAATACAACAGATAATATACTTTTACCAAAATCAGAAAAACTGATTTTGCAATGGGTCAATTTTTTTCAACGGCTGTAGTTAAATGGGCGCACACACATATACAGTATATATACTGTACATGTTGTTCAGTACAACAGCCCTCGGTGCAATATATTATTTGTTACAAATTAAACAAAAAACATAACGCCCTTAGCGCTGTTGAATTATTACTCAATGAGAGAAGAGGTTTCAACTGTTTCTTCATAATTGCACATAGATTGTTATGAATCTAATTTGATCATTAACCAGTGGGAATGTGACAATGTAAAGGACCTTTTTGTCTTCTTAAGTGAATGTAGGCCAATTGTTTCTCCAGTGACTGCAGTGCACATTAGCCGTGCCATCACTCATGCTTTACCACCTACAGGATGCATAATGCAGTTGATGGGCCCAGAAATGTGAGTGCAACATCAAAGGATGAAATGTATAGATATTCCCAAGTGTCACACACCCAAGCGTGTCCAGAGTTGACTAAATTACTGCTATCATTATACTCAACACGTTGAGCTTTAAGCTCTAAATGCTTCTATAGAACATACTGAACCACTGCAATGTGAAGGTCCAAACATGCACTTACACATGACCACTATTTGTGCTGTAGGCTGATTACGATCCAATAGTGAAAACTACAACCAAGATTGGAGACAGATTGCTCTCCGATTGCTCCTACCACATTGGGAAGTAATTTGAGATATGTTGTGGTGGTAGATTACCACACGTCTACAGTTTTTCAAGCCCCATAAATCATCCTTTCCCCTCTTAGTAACCTGTGAGTAACGTGTTTGGAAGTAGCCTACATAAAATATATGAAATAATTACATATAAGAAAAATATTAGGCCCAAACAATAATGTTCAAATGTTCAAAATCAAAATGCTTAACCAACATAGAGATGGGCCAACAGCAGCAGTATTAGGGTCATGACAAATTGTTATGAACCAAAAATGTCATCTACTATGTTCATACAGTAGTTAATCACTGTGTCTGAAACCTCTCCCTATCATCTATATAGTGCACTATATCGGTTGTCCGCCATTTCTAGTGGTGTCCGAAACATCAGATGTAAACTCACTCATTCATTATTCCCATGATACAACATGAGACGACCGCTTGATTAGAATCAGCTGGAGGACACTGACCGTTAAAGTCCTTCATAGTGCACTTAATCGTGAATGAATGATTATACACATATATGTTTGTTGTTGCCAGTTATTTTATACTTTTAAAGAATATGCAGATTAAATGAATGAGATAAACAGTGGTGTTTTATTTGAAATATGTAAAATAATTGCATTAAACGTGATAAATAAGCATGCCTGAAAATAAATGTGATGGTAGTTTTGTTCTCTTTATTTTAAACAATAAACTGAAAATGTATTTGAGTATTTTATAAAACAATCCACAAAGCAACATAGGTGTAATATAATACATATAGTCTTAATGTGCTATAAACGTCAGTGTCCGAAATCACTTACTCATTTTCATTCACTATACAGGGAATAGTGAAGGAGTGAACGAGGGTGTGGTTTCAGACACAGCGCATGTCTATTGTAATCCTGCATTTTTAAAATGGGTTTATTGGTTTCTCCTCAATGGTTTGTTTGACATTTCTAGACTCATAATATTTAAATGACTCAAAGGGATATTCCACCAAAAATGGACATTCTGTCATGATCTACTCACCCTCAAGTTGTTCCAAACCTGTATACATTTATTTGGACAAATGGTAGCAACTGACATTTTTAGGACCTAATTGACTACCATAGTAGGAACAATTTTAATAGTAGTCAAAGGTGCCCTTGAACTGTTTGTTTTCATAAATTCTTTAAAATATCTTCGTTTGTATTAAAAACCTTTTTTTTCCTACTATGGTAGTCAATGGTACGGAAGCCGTTAAGTGCCAAACAAAACAACAAATCGCAAAACAAACAACAAATCTAAAAGTTAAAAAACGAATCCCAAATCACAATTACAAATCTGAAAACGCAACACCAAATCTGAAAACACATTAACAAACCATAAAGCGCAACAACAATTCCGGAAACAAAATAACAAGTCAGAAAACGCAACGACAATTCGGTCAAACCGGAAAAGGTAGGTTTTTTGTGTGACCGGGGTAGTTACTGCTGATTGGACGGAATCAAGATAAACAGGAAGTACAGTTCTGTAGCTAGCGGTACAGAATAACAAGAAGTAGCTGGCAGTGTACACAAATATATAATGTACTGTCCTTATTGTGGGTTCAAATTTGGTGTTTTGCATCTGCTCTGAAAGCATTCCTGACATCGATTAATAGGGAATCGTTTTTTTACCTGAATAAACCTGCATTCTTCAGGTGTCTTTCAAGAGAGTGCAAGCTGATCTTAATATCATGATATGTTAGAAGCATATCTAGAATCACGACATATGAATGTCCTTCTTGAAAGTAGTGCTGAACAAACTCCATTATTTTCTATGAAAACACACACCTGACTGTTTATCTTGATTGACAGGGGTTCCGTCCAATCAGCAGTAACTACCCCGGTCACACAAAAGACCTACCTTTTCCGGTTTGACCGAATTGTCGTTGTGTTTTCGGACTTATTTTGTTTCCGGAATTGTTGTTACGCTTTATGGTTTGTTAATGTGTTTTCAGATTTGGTGTTGCGTTTTCAGATTTGTAATTGTGATTTGGGATTCGTTTTTTGGCTTTTAGATTTGTTGTTTGTTTTGCGATTTGTTGTTTTGTTTGGCACTTTACGGCTTCCGTACAATGGTGCCCAAGAACTGTCAGTTGCTAACATTCTTCCAAATATATTTCTAGAGTCATTAGATTTATATTATACCGAACAAATAAATGTACAGTATACAGGCTTGGAACAACTTGAGAATGAGTAACTCATGACAGATTTTTTCATTTTTGGGTCGAGTATCCCATAAAATATGTTAAGTAGCACGTTAGATTAAACAACAATATACCGTACATCCTTTAAATCTTTGTCACACATCTAAATTGCTATTAAAAAATAATTGTACTATGCAAAAGCCATGTACACTAAGACATTGGAAGACAACCCCCATATACTGTATGTGCATTTGGATATAGCTCCTGTTTGCCATTACAACTGACTCATGCAACAAAAACTGTTGTATGCTAACGCTGATGTGACCACGTTAAGAAGACACCACGAAGGGCTTCTCTTACACCATCTTCCAGCAACAGAAGGAAGTGCGTGTATGCTCACCAGCCTCTCCCATTGATGCATTACTTCATTAAACTCTGAGTTCTAACTGGAGGAGGTGCAAGGTCGAGTTTATTTTAGCAAGCAATTTTCCTGCTCCCTCAAGCATAGGAGCTTTTCTTTCTCTCTCTCTCTCTCTCTCTTCGTCTTTCTCTTGTTCATCACAAATGAAGAAGTAAAGGTAATGCGCAACAGCAAGCTCAGTCGATGTATTGAATCACAAAATGAAAAGGAAATGCTGATAGAATGGTCAGTTATACAAAAGGAATTAACTTGTTACGAGATTGCGCTGTTGAGGTGGAATCTACAACAAAAAAAACCTTGAACTCCAATGCCTGTCCTTCGCCCTTGAACTGCTATTGCCATTACTAATAATGAATGATGAGATTTAAAGAAGGTTTAGATTACAGCTAGTGTAGTCATTTTTTTCTTGGTCTTAAGTTATATATGGAACAGCTGCCGCAGGTAATAATAGTGTCCCAAGAAAATCCTGACAATTGACAATTTATCTAATGTACTGTACACATAATCATCCCACCAAGACTATTACACACACTGTTTGATCTTCTTGAAACAGGTTACACTCACTTTAAGCAACACAAACATATGGAAGACATTTAGTTTCCAACATCTATTTGTAATGCAACACCATTCATTTGTTCCTGCCTGAAGTTTAAAGATCTTGATGTCTGGGTAATGTTATTGTGGCTCAGATTTTAATCAAGCACCTACCGGCTATCAATGTCGCATGCGTTTAGATTGACACAGATATCCACCTCTCTGCCTTACTGACAAACAAATGAAACTTCTTTCAGGAAAACTAAGAAGTTTTTTACTATTAAAAAGCACTGTTTTTCTCGATGTCAGTTCTCCGTCTCATGTCCCTGTCTTTACTTACTCTCTGTTGTCCCTCTCATCCCCCATCCCTCACTCTCAAAGATTCACAGGCTTCAATTATTAATACTATTCCTTGCCATAGATTTGTTCAGCCTGACACTTTTATTAAATTACATGATGCATGTATGCTATCAGTCATACTTTGGACTGGTGTTCTTTTAATTTAAGAGATGCCTCTGAACTCACTTTGCATGGATGTTGTCTCCATCTTCTTTACATCTAAATCATGCTGCCACTCTTATACATACATGTTAAATCATGCCATCACATAATAAAAGACCGATCTGGTTACATCAACACTGGTTGTTTGCATGCAATTAATATGAAGCTCATGTCAACAGAATATTGTGATTATGTTAATGTAATTATGATTATGATTATAATTAGAGTAACGGTTAGTAAAATAAGGGATGAACCGCGGTGAAAATCATACCGCATAAGAAATACATGGTTGTGGCCTAAAGTGATGTCTAGCCTTTGAAAATTAATATCTTCACTTTTATTAAAATATTTAACTGAATATATATTACAATACAATATAAAGTTAATGGTTTCATCGCACGCACATATCTGGCCTGAAGTTAACTTCCGGTCTATGTTAATTCATTGGTCTGGCTAGTGGATAATATTATATCTATATATATTACAATTAATTTATATTACTGTTATATTGTATAGTAATTTAATTAAATAAGTAATTTAATACGAAATAAGTAAAACTCAAAATATCGATATACAATTCATATTACAATTAATTTATATTACTGTTATATTGTATTTTAACTTTATTAAATAACAATTTGTTGAATGGGTTGCTTTGAACTTTGTTGCATTTCAGTTAAGCATAGTAACGGTTCTTCTACTGGTTACCCCAAATTATACTCACTAAACATACTTGTAACTTGTTGGCTAATGTAATATACTTGCTTTTTCTTTAGCTTGTTATCAGCAATAATCTGAGTCAATTTATGTTGTTCCTTTGAAACGATCTATATGCACAAAGATTACTGAGTCAAGGAGAATGACTACAAACTATTATTACAAGAGAGGATCGACAAATATTCAAATTGTGGTTAATGTATGCTTCATTTCCTTTAAGCCTTTTGTTTCTTGCAGCATTTCACTTTGAATCAAACCCTTTTCCCTCAATATGCTGTAGTTTGCTTTTTGCCAAATAATAGTATCAAATAAAAGTGTAAAATGTAGCCAGCACCAATTAAATCACCCAGTTTCTCTTTGATGTGTTTTATATTCCAAACTCTTATATGCCATTTGTAACTGTCTGAAAAACGAAATAACTCCTCTCAATATCAGCTGCCAAATACACCCGCCAGGCTGTCTGTAGACCATATTAAATTGTTTCCTCTATGACCCTCAGTGACCAAGGATTTATTTCGCTTTCAACAACACTAGTGTCACACTTGTTTTATCAGAGAACAGAGCTCTGAATCCACTGTGTGTTATACCTGACAGTTTGTTTCTTACCCTACTGAGAGGTTTAATCTACTTCATCCTGCCTTAGGCAATTCTCCAATGGTTACTTGCCAACAACAGGCTTCTATTTAAAGCTGTTGCCTGATCATCTCCATGGTAAACTGTTTATTATCATTTGCTTTTAATGGAAAGTTTTCTAAAAATAAATCATTTTTGATGATTCTAAATGGCCACAGCCATTTATGAAATGTTAGAGGGCGATCTTTGCACACGTTCCATACACAAAGGTGATCTAACTTAAATAAAGGTGGGTTTACAGAGATTTACAGGCCTGTAAAGATGGTGGACACAGTTCGCCATCTGTCACCCAAGGTTGGGCAAGGTTTTCCAAGCACAGCAATGAAAATATATGTCCTCTCCATCCTTTTGTGAAGCTAAGAGAAAAGACCTACTTGCGGGGTTGGGAAAGTCCCTCTCACTCTCCAATGCTCTCATTTATGCACTAATACGATGCTCAGTGAACCGTTGTGAGCCAGATTGACACTGCTTTTTTATAGGCTGCCATTAGTGCCATTCAGACTTGTCTCCACATATTGTAATAAACCAATCATGTATGTTGCGCAAATGGCTCCCTTAGTATTTGTTGAGCGAGGAAGACGACTTGGCCTTCAACTTGAGCCGCGGTGATAGGACACAGAATGATCTTTGGGATGACACTGTTCCTATGGGTTGTTGTGCTATAGCGGCCAGTAATTAGTAGAGCTGGGATGGATCTCTGACCGAGCCAGTGATGTCTGATAATTGTCTGGAACCGCACGCACACACAAAATCACCTTCCTTTTAGTATTCAAAGTGAGGCACTATCTGATTACGAATACTGAAAGCACACAGGATTAGGGCTATCTCAACACTACTGATAGGAAATCAATGTGTGTTTGAGTGTACCCTGCAATCCTGTCTGCCAATACAGAGAAATACTTTTTGTTCCCATATTTTCTGGATAAAAGTCACAGGGGTGATTTCACTAAAGCGTCACCGCACTTTTGCATGCTGAACTTTAGAGCAAAAATGTTAGCTTCACTAAGCAACTGCTGCGGAGTGAACATTCATATTGATTCATTCTTTCAGCAAACGCCTTTCAAATGTAGCTTGTTATGGATGCATCTTATTCACAAAGGTCAGCGGCATGCAAATAGCAGATTTTTGGGGCGTGTTCATGCTGTATGCTGATTTGCATAACTTCCTTTACAGCATGTCTACACCGGGCGCGATGCGACATGACAACCTGCTTGTTCTTAATGGGTTTGTCGCTTTGCGCCGCATCCAGAATGGACAAAATATTTTATTATAACGGGTTCCAATGTGTTTCTTATGTATTTTGTCCTGTAACGTCGCATATGTCACGTCCGGTGTAGACAAGGTGTGAGTGTTTTCTAAAACTGCAGAAATTCCACATTAAAAAAACAATAGATTAACATGCACCAGTTGTTATAATTTTGATTTCAGTTTTAGTTTGACTAATATTTGCTAATAGTTTTTGTTTTCGTTTTGATTAGATTTTTAGCAATTTTGTTAGGTACTTTTGACAATGTATTGTTTATTTTTATGTTGCTATATACACTATTATTACCTACACTAATTGAATAATTTTAGTGCATTAATTTATTAAACTTATGTTTATTGCTGAGGCAACATCTCTGATTTTCATTTAAGTTTTTCAAATAATGTTTAGGATGATATTTTATTCGATTGCAGCTTACAGAAACGTTTTAATAGTTTTAGTGTTAGAAACCATTATAATCTTGAAATACACAGTTTGTATTAAGTGAAATTCCCAAACATTTGTTCAGAACACAATAAAAACTCCTCAAATCCTTAACCAGGATCTGTGGGCAGTCTGATTTTCCCGATGTTGGAAAGCGTAAATCTGTGTGAAAGGACAGTCGTTGAGATGTGGGGAGTGAAGTAACTATCAGTCTTGATGTCCTCAGGTGTCTAGTTTCATGACAGTTCAACCCTGAACCCCGGCTACTGGCTAAAAAGGTACTTTCACCAGACATTTGAAACATAGGGCTGGCAAACAACTTGACCTTGTGCTTATAAGCCTACTGCAGTTACCCCTTTACTCTAGTGAAACACATTTATGAAAACACTTGTTTTATTTAAAAGCTGCCTCCTGATTGGTTGTTTGTTCTTTGATAGTCCTGATTTAACAGTCCTGCTGACTGACAGCAGTTCTGGTTTGGCCTATTACTCAATGACGATGACCACAGCCATATACGGAATATGAATTTTAAATGTGCTGAAACGTATTTCTTTTACTTGTGTCTTTGTTTAGGGCTAATCTGTTTTTTTTCTGTAAAGCTGCTTTGCAACAATGCAAAATTCTGAAAGGAACACAATGTCGATATGTACAATATTTTTATGTTCTGAGCAGAAGGAAATTAAGTATTATTTGGTTTACATGACATTTATATTTCTTGCTTCGAAACATCTTAAAATGCTTGAAAAAGAAAAGTAGATTTATTTAGTTAAATTTAGTTATAAATTTAACTAAATAAAGCCCCTCCTGTTTTCTGGTATTGAAAGGGTTCTTTATAGCACCACTGAGGTTCTATATAGCACTTAGGGTAAGGTTCTTTGTGGAACCTTAAAAAAAGGGTTCTATATAGCACCAAACAGGGTTCTGCTATTGTTATAAGCCGAAGAACCCTTTTTGCCACTATTTTGAACCATTTTTCTTAAGTATGTAGGGTATAGATTTGTCTGAAAGCTAAAAATATTGACTAAAAACCTTGAAACATGTTCTTATATGAATAAATGTTTAAATAGATCATAATGAGTAGTAGACCTTGGGCAGAACGATTTATTTTGGTTGCTTTAACTATCCCCATCCAGTACGAATTGTCCTCAACATTCTTTTGAGCCGTTACCATCTTTCCAGTCATCCTGGTCATGTCTTGGCAGTGAAGATCTCCAACCTGCAGCCTCAGCAGGTCATTCAATCAAAGTCTGACACTACCTGATCTTCTCTGCCTCCACAGGTCATTCCTCTCATGAACTGCTCAGAACAGAATGGACTTCAGCTTTTTACTGCCAACTGTGCAACCACCTGCCCATTTAATACTATTCCCTGTCCTCTCCTGCAGGATATCTCTCCTGACAATCTCCAATAAACACCTTCCTTTTGTTCAATTACAATAAGTCTCATGCTAGCAACGACGTGCCATCCACAGTGTGTATTTTACATGCCTCTTAAAGGGATTTACACTGTAAAGACACATTGCCGTAACTTTGTGAAGCGTCCAGATGAACAACTTTCTCCTTTCACCATGTTGCAGTTGCGGAATTATATAAATGCACGCAATACCAAGCATGCCAAAGCAATACCAACCTTCCAAAGCAAAAACTGTGTTACTTCTATTTGATATTTGTATCTCTTCTTAAAATATTAAAGTGAAAATGCGCAAGATATTTGTTTTTAAAATGTGCACATTTACCCAGATTCGCAACACCGTAAAAACAACAATTAATAAAACGTTGGAAGAGCAAAGATATCTCAGTTAAACTAATATTCATGGTGTTTTATCAAGCCTGCAGAAATATAAAAAAAAACATTAAATTAAGACTCATTTTCAAATTCAGTCAACATTCAAAGTGCCGAAAGTTGAACAGACAAATAAACCCAAACCCAGCCAATTTATGATAAATGCAGCATTACGGAACCGAAAGAGAAGTGGTTCTCACAACAGTTGAATATAACCATTATTTTTAAGATTTTTTAATCTTAACATGAATGTAGAGTGATCTAATTTTGGTAATATATGCATAATAGCAGCACTATTTTTTTAAATAGATAGTTAATTTTAAATTCCATGATTACATACGCCGAAGGATCTGGATTACCGTCAGTTTTGATTCAATGCAACGTGCCTGCCTAAGTGACTTTGTGGGTTGCGGGAGGCAGCAGAGGCAAGCTTCACCTGAGGTAACTGGCACTAAATAATTTTTTAACCAAATGTATCTACAAAAACGTACAATGTATTCAATGTTTTGTGTTCTGTTGTGTTTAGAAGTAGCAAGCATCTCGAGGGAAGGCGCTCAAACAAGTCAAAGTTACGTAGTCTATCACCGTGATTATTCGTAAATCGTGTCATTTTAAAGTTGTATTATTGCAGTGTGTTTTAGGTTTAATTTTGGCGTGTCGTTTAATATTTTATTACATATTTTCGTGTGTTCGAAGTGATGGCATAAAGTAAATACTGTCTTTATCTCATTTGACATGTTTGACCTTTATGCATTTGGCAGACGCTTTTATCCAAAGCATGATACTATGCATTCGTATTTGAGTATGTGCAATCCCTGGGTTCGAACCCATGACCTTACGCGTTGCTAGAGCCATGCTCTAAACACTGAGTCACAGGAAAGCTCTCCAATGATAAGTATGCTAATTTTGACACTTAATTTTAATTGAGTCAAGTTTGGGCCAAATAAAAAATAACAATTCAAGTAAGACATTGGAGACAGATATTGAATGAACGTAAAATTTCTGTGGAACAATGAGTAAATATTGATAGAATTTTTTGGCTTTTTCTTTTAAGCTTTTTAAACATATATTTGCATCAGTTTGAATCACACAGACCATCCTAGAGCAATTTCCCATAAACAAGCAGTCATGAATGGACATAGCCAGTGACACGAAACGACTACTTGTTATTCATACATTTGTTTTAGTCATTTTATCAAGATCACTCAAACGGTGGGAGGCAATACTGGAAAAACCCTGAAGGCAATTTAACTCAGCAAGGGTTAACCCAATCACACGAGAGTGAATGCAAGACCATTCATTTTGTCATCTATCAATTTCCCATCAGAGACTTTAGAACTTACACGACAGTCGGGCGGGGGCGAGCGTGGGCGACATTGGAAATCTAATGCTGAATGAGGAATGTGTTGTATAGGGAATATATGCAGGAACTCAGCCATACAAGTCTCTAGAGTCACGTGTGCATTTTTTTCCATAGTTAAATGAGCTCACAAACGGTCCAATGCCATACAGAAAAAAAAAACATTTCACCAGGAACAGAGGAGAGCACTTTGGGAAATCACAGAGTACGAGGAGTGGGAGTGTTGCTTTTCATTACCTGTGAAGCCCAGAAAATCCAATTCCACCATTCGAAATCTCAGCTGAGCCCTGCAGTGGTGTGGGCTACAGCAAGGGATGATGGGAAATCTAAAATATAGGTAGAACACTGCCACGTGCACACACACGTGCACTATATTGTACGATAATGTCTCAAGGTTCTCATTATGCAAGTGCGGAAAAGAATCACTGCACTCATTATAAATCTACAAGCCTTCCAGGCAAAAAGAGCGATGCCTCGGAATAGCATCCAAGGCTCGCCTTGAGAGAACAGCTAAATCAAAACAAAAACAAGACTTGCATTTTATACTTGAATGCAGATGGCTAAACAAAACTATCCAGCTTCTTTTTTCGCTCTTGCTTTCTTTAAATGTGTTTTTTACTTACAGCGTTCACCCCTGATTCACCATTTGCAGCCAGCGCGCATTCATTACAAGGCTGTTGAATGCCAAACCAGCAATCATAAAAGAAAGAGAGGGTGGTGTGAAGCGAAAGGGACTCAAGTAGGGGCATCATTGGAGGCACAATTATACATTGGTTGAGGAACGAATTCTCCCTTGGCCATCTTATCCAGGTTAAACAGGCACGCTATTCCTGGCTGGAGGAGTTGCGCCTGAAAGGCCCTGGTAGGGCTTTACTGTAGAGTGCTGGGGAAAAAAATGGTAGACTGTACCTCAACAAACCACAAGCAATCCTGAGAGGAATCTCTGAAAAGCGTATTATGCCCAAAGTCACAGAAATGCAACTGGGAGCCATAGAAGGTGTGAGAGAAAGGGAGAAAGAAAATGAAACGCATATCAAACAAAACATTGGAAGAGAATGTTTTATGTTTAGCTCCTCCATGTATTTTATGTTTTCTATGAAATAACAAAATGAGTTCTTTCAGTGTTGGTGATTATAATAGTAAAGAAATGACAGTTGTTTTGTAATACCTTGTGGATGAATGTGTTAAATAGAACATTATATTCCGTATAATTAGCCTCAAAAGCAAAAGTAATGAGACTAACAGTGGGATTAGAAAATCTCCCAGTTCGCATACTATTCGCTGCAATAAGTATAAAAATATGAATTGAACAGTTTTTGTTGTGAAAACGGTTAACTCAGTTCTTAAAAACATTTAAATGAGGTGTTTTATGTATGTTATGATGTATCACGTTATGATGTTATTATTACTTGATCACAACAACTCAACTGCATTTTGATTGATATTACTTGAAAAACATGATTAGAAAAAAAAAATCAGTTTTCCTAAATTAACTTGTAAATTCAATTGTAAACATTTTTACAGTAGCGCCCTCTAGAAACTTGTGGATAGGGATACTCAATTTAACATACTTTTACTTAAAACACATTGAATAACTTATTGATGACAGATAATGAGACTGTGATTCATATTTTGAATTGTTATACTGTTGGTTTCATGTGTTTATCTATTGAAAATCATTTTGAAACTGATGAGCAACACCTGCTGTTCGTGGCTGCACTTACAACCAGGCAAAGCTTATTACACGTGGAAAAAAAAAAGAGCACTTCACACACAGATCTAAAGTTAAAACGGACTGCTCCTGTGAGGGACTGTTCAACTTTTAAAAGACGAGCTTCTGGACGGCTTATCTCAAGCAAATAGATAACGAACATTAAACATCACAGACTGAATGCGCTCATCGTTTAAAACAAGTTTAATGTTTTAAAAGGGAGTTCAAATAAATCTGAAAATCGAAATAATCTGTTAGAATATATCATATCATATCACGTGGACTACATTTCTCATCTGATATGCTTGATGTAAGGTAGGTATTTCTTCCACTTATCATCAACAAAACGTAGAGAAGATTTAAAAATGTGAAAGGCAGCTTTCGCGTGTGATCTTTAGTATAATGTTTATCAGATTAATGATTTATGATTCCTGCACACGGCCTGTGTGACGTCTGCATATCGCTTTTAAATAACAAAAACACACCAAATCTTTAAATAGCACACATTCGACATTACGTAAGAAATTGAAAACCCTCAATCATTTTCAAATTGCTCGTTGGTTCACAACACCTAAATCAATAAAGTGGCTAAATATCTGCTGTCAAGTATTAAAATCATCATCCCATTCCTCTATAAAGTACTGGACAGAATGCTGATGTATATTCTAAGTGCTCTCGTGTGTAAATTCAAATTCTTCTATAAACGTATGACTTGAAATACGTCAGAAATGAGTTACATTGAACCGGAAATTTCTCCCATCTTTCGCGCAAAGCGTCATGGGGTGTGGGAAACTTGTGGATACTTCCCGAATGGCCAAAGTTTTGAATATACCAAAGTAATTCTTAACTGAATTAATAGGCTACTGTTAGTGATATTATATAGTAAACAGAAAAGACAGTGGAGTTGAGAAAATGATGTAAGGCAGCGGTACAATCACACATCAGCACAAATCGGTTACTAATGACAACTCAGAAATTGCTCAAATCAGCATCAATGATTTTGAGTGTCAAAATAGTGTTATAATAAAACAGGTCTTCAAATGATGGAGGGTTAGTCACAGTCTAATCCACACGGATTTTTGATCAATCAACAGTGGGACAGCGGTAAGGAGCTAAGAGATCTTTAGTTCAATGAACTTGAATGACCTTACCTGGAGCACATACAAAAGAAAGCTCAACATTTCACATCGTCTGAAAATATGCCGGTACTGCTCAGGGGTATCCGACCAGTGGTTCACTGTTGTGTACTGAAATGCAAGCGAGAAATGCATCTGGGGATGTCAGGAGAGTACAGAGGCCCCCTCGGGCCACTATGGAGAAATTTGCTAATGAAGGTGCCGGTTCCCACTCTGTGAGTACTGGAAGCTGGTTTAAAAGTTCATGGAAACAGATTGTAAATGTAAGGGAACAGTGAGTACCGTTTATAAACTACAGACATCCATGCCCCTTAAAAAAGAATTGCTGGTAAGAGGCCTGAAGGGTCTCTTTGGGAGAGAACCAAATAACAAAGCACACTTACATCGTTGAAACGACAGTTCGGACAGAATGCTGACTTTAGTTTAAACACACTGTATTTTATGCATTTCAAGTATATTATAGTCTGTTATGCATTATAGGTAAACAAAACATTGGCATGTCTATTTGACGGCATAGAGAAAGGACGCTATTTCACTATTAACTCATCATTAACTCATACGAGGCAATCGTAATTTCCTTATAAATAAACCCCTCATAGCCGAGCACTTCAGACATCCCCGGTGCCCAATAGATCTTCAGCTCATTCGCTTAAGTGAATCTAAGATGAAACAAACCGATCTGAAGATTATAACTGCAATCTTCATAACCCGGCAAAATGCAATTAAGAACAAGTGAGAAAATGCATTCTACACGTGATCTAAAAATAAAAATTTTGTAGCAAGGTATTTCTCATTGGAAAATCAAAACTTAAGTAAATGTGATATTTGAGTCACATTTAACTAATAGAGTAAAATAGACACTATTCAATTTTGTGTTTAAAATATGTCTTGCTTTTGTGCAGTGTGGCATGCTATTGATTTTAAAATGAATATCGCATAAACAACATGTTGCTTTGTATGACTATAATGATTATATGCATGCTGCTTTATGACCTCATTTTAATGAAGCGACTGAATATGGACTACATTTTGTCATATCACAGGATTCATACAATTTAGTGAACTAGTCGGGGGGGGGAACAGTCACAGAACCGAAGAATAACACGCTTGCACATTCACATTCAATTCAATTTGATTTATATAGCGCTTTTCACAATGTGCATTGTTCCAAAGCAGCTTTACAGGAGAAAATAGGAACAAAAACGAAAAACTCAAAAAAGGCAGAGTACATGGTGTTTATAGAACAAGTTAAAATATTCTAGTAAATAATATCTAATGTCAGCAGTCTCCCGGAGGTTCATTTAGCATATTATGCATTAAGTGAATGCTTGGCTGAAAAGATGCGTCTTTAATCTAGATTTAAATTGGGTGAGTGTGTCTGATCCTCGAAAAATATCAGGAAGGCTATTCCAGAGTTTAGGTGCTACGTATGAGAAAGCTCGACCCCCTTTGGTGGATTTAATTATTCTAGGTGTTATCAAAAGTCCTGAGTTTTGAGATCTTAGAGAGCGTGATGGGTTGTAGTGTGATAGAAGCTCTTTTATGTAGGTAGGTAGGGGCTAAAACGTTTAAGGCTTTATAAGTGATTAAAATAACTTTTAAATCAATCCGACGTTAAACAAACCGATTGGATACTTACATTACTCACATACATTTTAACATGTGGCTAATTCGCATGAAATTGATCTCATTCGTACACTTAAGACGTTAGGGCTGGAGTGGGGCTTCAGTATTGCTTTTTCTAGTAATCGTAATAAAATATGTACGAATTCCTGTGAGATCAGATTGGACATGTCATGCTTTACATAACCTAAAACCAAACGTATTCTTTATCAAACTTCTGCTTTCTCAAATAGAAAGGCATAACCCGGTACGCTATGTAACAACTACCTAACTAGTGAATACACCGGTACACTTTACTCTGATCATGCATTCTAAAAGCTTTCTCTTTTAGAATGCATTCCTGCCCACGCATTTGATATAATCTCTCACTATGTTTATTTGAGAAAGTACTTGGCGTCATTATCTTCTTGGTTATAAGAGGCTCTGTGTTTTGGTAACCAAAACATGCACTTCCATTGTCAAGCTAACACCATGAGAACAGTAGAAAATCTGTATGCCTGTATCATTATTACAATAATTACTTTTGTTGTGCAACAGTCATTAAAGCTGGTTAAGGAGACTATCGCTGTAGGTGCACACTGCCAATTTGCAGCAACAAATGTAATGCACCTGTTATTTTGGTTTCTCACAATATCAAGGGAAGTGCTTCATGTTCGTGTCCAATCGTTTTTACATGCACCACATAACAAATCATTATCTCTCTTAGAATCAAAACATTTAGACTATAGTTATTGATGACCAGGAAACAGGACGGTAATGGAAAAAAGCATGTCAGCCTTCACTTAAAGAGTTTATACACACCTCATCAAACACACTTAAATTCAATTTAATGGACTCACAAGGCTCTCTGGAAAAGCAAGGAGCCTCAATTAAAGGGACTAATTGCAAATTAGGAATTCAGCACAGAAGAGGAGCAAATGAGGGTGCGGGTGGGGAGAAGGTGGAACACGGACTGAACTCATGCTCTGCTGGCTGCGTGACGTCACCCGACCGTCTCTTGGGGGAAACAGATGTTAACTGAAATCTCCCTAGTGAGGCAGACATTGAGAATGAATGGTTTCTGACGGCATCGTGTTCCCAGAGGAGGTGAACGGGGAGAGATGAAGAGAACAGGAGAGTTTGTTTTTAGGGAGGATGATAAAGGAAAGTGTGTTGTCTTTCTACACTTTCTAGAAATATGTTGCATGGGTTTCACATTTAAAACTCTCTATTATGTGTTAGCCTGCTATGAAAACTCATAGGAATTGATTTACTGTAGAAACAAACATTTAATTTAAAGGTAATATTTGCTATGTGAATATAAAATAACAAAGCTGTTACTGCGATAACGCAGATTGGGGAAAATAGACACAGAAGAGGTAAAATAATTTGTACCTTGGCTGTGTATCAAGCTCACTGACATCTGGCACATTTGCATGGCTGTCGAAGATTTTCGGATTATGTGGTTGTAGAGGGATGCAGTGTTTCATTTGACGTCATAATCATTTTACGATGAATGCAAAAAAAAACTTTAATGGCCTAAAAAGATCTCTCTCTACTGGAGCTACTATCTGCTTACTCAGTTCCAACTCCCAATAATCACCTTTAGATTTTTTATTCGTCAACACATGAAAATTAAAATAATAATATAAACACAGAACCCTAAAACTAACGTTGATTTTCTGTATGCCAACAAAAGCATCGGCGCAAAAGATCTATTTCTTTTTTTGACCCAAGTAAATAGATTTTTATCGACTTCAGACTGAGGATGTAGCAATCATTCACACATATTTTCATAAGCAAAACGTTACATTTACATTAAAAGTCCCAAGGTAAGGGCTTGCTGACAAACTGTGTGCTTGTTTTAGATAAAAATTACAGTAAAGTGTCAAAGAATCCGTTTTCTTTAACTTCAGTGAAAATGTCTAGAACAAAAAGCTAAACTTGTGGGACCGTTGAAAATGTCCTTTTATGTCTCTCTTGCTCTAGAGGAAAAACTGTAGCTGAGTCACCTTAAAAAAAGTATTTCATGAGGCAACAGGACAGTTGGAAACTGCTGATGCTGGCGATTTCTCACATCAGCCTGCAGTGAGAAACATGAATGTCCATTAGCCGCAGCAGTCACCCTCATTGGTGTGCAGTCGCACTGACACATGAGCACACTGGAGGGTTTGATGGACAGCCGGAGAGATTGTTTTTCTCTTTTCCTTCTGTTAAACTCTCTCTTCTTTCAAAGTCGGACAACTTTTCACTGTTATCAGAAAAAACAGTATCCATTATTATCTCTATGGGGCAAAAATCAAGTACTTTGATATTAAAAAGAATGAACATGATTCATGTGTTATCATGACCATTAACACTGTCATGCTTGTTCCTCTGCTAACATTGCTGATAAGACAACTGCAGGAGTTAAGAATAATATATTTCTCAGATGACACAAGGATTTAGAGATGTTACGCATAAAATGTTAATTAAATGGCTCTGCTTTTATCTGAGGGTGGGTGGTCAGAAGATGCCAGACTGCCCATTTTGGTTTTCGTCCTATTCCAACTTGAAAACAGACTGACGCATTATAGTTTGTCTCTAGCAGTTACCCACTAAACTGGGACGTCTACAACACCCTCCGTTGCTGATGAACCTGGTTCTAAAACAGCTGTGCTCCAGTTTTTCAAGTCTACCGGTGAGTTGTGTGCTGCTGTTAACTGCATTACGTGGGCGGCTTCTTAATTCTATTGGAAAAGATTAAAAAAGTTTGAGAAGAAAATTCACCACATAGTTGTGCCAGTGGGATTCCAGCACAAAACCCTGTGTTTTTCATTAACCGACATTGTTTAACAAGGTGCTGCACCATGAGTATGTATATAATAATATAATTTGCCATAAATGTGCCACAGCGAGGACATAGAAGAACCCTTTTTGGTTCCCAAAAAAAATAATTTACTTAAACATGCCTTTCTTATCTTTTTGTTGAGCTTAAAAAACTTTTATATGGCATCAAGCACCTTTTAAAGAGTATTATTGATTGATATGGGTGATTGAATCATATGGTGAAATTATGATGCAGAATTACATGATTTGCATAATTTCTTGAAAAGTGAATTTAAAACAAGAAAAGAAAGTGTGTGCTAGTAAACTATTATCAGTGGGTGCCAATGATTCCTAGTGGATTCCAAACTCATTTGTTTTTTAATTGTTTACTAATTCAGGCCTAGGAATAAAAATGCTTTGTGGATGCAAACCCAGACTTGCAAAGTCATTGATCTTGATAATATAAATAGAAAATACATGCACAGAAAAGGTGAATTATCCAAATCAAGGATAATTGATGGCCATGAGTTGTTCATGAGCGCTGGAGAAGATTTTTAATGGTTAGCTCTATGGCATATGGTGGGTGAATACAGACAGGTTTGTGTAACAGGTGGCGCCTTGGCCGTACATATGAGGGACTGAGGAATCCCTTCCTGTGAAACTTGAACTAACCGAGAAATTCCCTTAGTTTTGGATTCATCTCACTATAGCAGATACATTTCTTTACTCCATTTTAACATTACATTCAAGTGACTTGAAAAAAAAAGAGTACGTTCCTTTTTCTAAAGAAATGCTTTAAAAACACCTTGAATTTATTTATTAGAGCAACTCGTTGAACGTCACCATAAATCAAAATACGATACTACTGTTCTGCTCAAGCTATCCTGTTCATTTTTTATGAGTCGCTGAATGTGGCTTCTATTTTCCTTTTGTGAAAAACGTTGTAGATGCCGAAACATATCTTAAAAGTTTCATTTGCTGGCCTGCACCTCATTACATACCTCAATGCAAGAGACTAAACTCTTTCCTCGCACAGTAAATCTTGCCACAGGACTCTGGAGGCAAGCTCTAGATTTAGGGAAATGAAGATAAGCTTTTGCCTAAATTAGAAGAATTACAAACTTTTTAGGCACTCCAGCATTTACAAATGATTCATCAAATTCTAAAGTTAGTCTTAGCTTGAAACTTAAAACTATTGCATCTGCAAGGTCACTCAAACTATATTGTCAATCTTTTCCGTTTAAATAATGGGCCACAGGCGAGAAGTCCTTATTTTTACTCAAAAGCAAATAAACAGTAATAAAGAGCTTGGCCTTTTGCTGTACTAAATCTACTTCTGAACCGAAGTCAAGTACATATTGACTTGCATTGGTTTTGTGTCCATACAACAGAAGTCAAAGGATATTGCCATTGTTCCAACATTCTTCAAAATATCGTATTTTTGTTGTGCGTAAGAAAGTAAATTTTGGGGTGAACTATACCTTTAAGAAGCTGCATAGTTATATAGTTTTATTTAATTAACACTGCGTATAGGAATTTATAGTCTGTCTGATAGTTGACCTGTGATTTGACTTCCACATCCTTATATGTTTTGCTTATAGTCAACGTTTTCTTGTACAGCTGCTTTGTAACAATGAAAATTGTAAAAAGCGCTATGTAAATAAAGCTGATTTGACTTGTTTAATGTTCTTAATGTGAAAGGTTTTTAATAGAATAAAATAATGAAACTCAAACTATGAATCCGTAAACATCATTGAGAAGTTCATAGATAATTACCATCAGCTTTACTGGCTATTTATTGACATTTTCATTCAGTCTAAAAATGTCAGATTAGTTTAGTTTTCTTCATCTGGTAAGCCAGAAGTCAACAGTTTTTTCAGAATGACCCGAATGCTCTCCTTCCACTTACATTATACAGTAAGACAGCAAAGTTAATTAGAAACCCTTTAAAACTAAAGACTTCTCTATAATTACTTCCTGCATCACTTGCTTTACAGTTTACTTGCCTCTTCTTTTCGTTCTACGCACACATACACAACGGACAGGACTAAATGCAGTGTGTGGAAACGGCCTCAGGCATTCATTTCCCTGAACCAGTTTCCTGCTACTGCAAACTAATTTGATGCGATTATATTCTTCAGTATATATTTTAAATGATTGCTTGATGTGTGGTGGAGGAACCTTATGCCAAAATGTGTGCGATACATCCACTGAAGGGCACAAGGATGGAGACATTTATTCCGAAACGACAGGACCGGTGCTCGGCTCTTCCTCATCAGGAACATCTGGCAGTGTATCGCATTAAAGATTTCAGCACACCGCTAGCCTACTCCAACCTCAAGGGAATTTCTCGCTGCTTACCAAAGTAAGACTCAGGACATGTGGCAGATCAAAAAAGTGTTAACTTTTCTCATGCACAACCAAATTAGTTTGTTTTCCTAAATGATTTTTAAATTGTAGAAGTGCTGAAAAAGAATGAAAACATGAGCCAGTATCATTGTCAACATTTGATAGGAAGGAACATAACTAGAATTCAATTTTGTCTCTGTTGGTAAAAGTCATAACTGTGGGCTTTGTGCCAGCTAAGCAACTACCATACAATTGACCCAAAAATAAAATTGTTATTATCTGAAGATATTTTGAAGAATGTTGGTAAACGAACAACCCATCCACTTTTATTATATACACAGAAAACCTATGCAAGTCAATGGGTACAGACCTTGTTCGGTTACCCACATTGTTCAACAAACTGTGGCAAGAAGGTAAGTAAATGACAGAATTTTCATGTTTGTATACAATATCCCTATAAGCATCATAGACAAGCTAATGGTGTCAGGATTTGGTTGAAGGAAGGAAAACCCAGTGGAAGGCATCGGTAACAAATAAACAAACTTTAATAAAACAAACAAAAAAGCCCACGATGGGGTAAAATGAACACTAAAAAAATAAAACCTTCAAAAAACTAAATAATTCCTGCGAGGGGGCAAAAACAAGGGGACAATATAACTAAACTTAAACACTCATGACTTATCGCGGCAAAGTTATATTCCACAGGGCGTGGTATGTCACAGCAAACATTAGGCGAGCTAACAAGCAAATCTAGTCAGCGCAGGACAGCAAACACAAGGGCATTACATAGGGAACCAATTCAAGAGGGGAACAGGTGCGGGCATGAAATCATTAACAATCAATAATGAGGAGACGAGAGGGTGTGGACAAAGACGAGACCAGAGAGAGCGCCCATGCCATGTCAAACAATGCCATGTCTCTCTCACACTAAACATGTGAGTCTATCATGATCCTGCCACAAGACTAAGAAAACAGGATCAATATAGGCAGAATCATGACAAACAGTTTACCCCAGGTGTGATTAACCTTCCTGGAGCAAACTTATAAAAGAAACCAATAAGACTACTGGTAGTAGCTATACATTTTCATTAACTCTCTTAACTGCATATATTTCCACTTAAGTATTTCATTACAGCTTTTATAACTGTGGTATGTAGAGTTAAATAACCTAAGGCATGTTTGAGTCCCCGCTGTCACAGGCACCATTATAGTTCAAATGGATCTCTCAACTGTCATGCGGGCCATCATTAGCCAGAAGCATCGTGTCAATCTGCATACCGGGAAATAGTGAACTAGTGCTCCTTTCGGGATTGGCTTCCTCTGCGCCTGTTATGCAAACGCTGTGCGGCACGGTCAGAATTTATTGGAAGAGTTGTCATGGCACGCACGTTTTAAAATCAATAACGCTGTGGATCACGGCACACGAAACCAGTTCGATATGTATGGTGTTACTATACGAATGAACAATTTAAAAGTCTGTGTCACAATGCATACATCTAAGAACAACTGAGAGTGGCGAACAGGTTTGTGTGTGGAAAATGTGTTTTGTGAAATATCTAACAAAAGTTGGGGGGTCAGGAACCTGTACTGTCTATCTATCTAGAGGTCTCTGACTATTGTTTCGCAGACTGTCTGTCTGTCTCCCATCTAATCTGGTCTTGATCAAGTTGGCCGACCCGACCTGAATCCACCCCACCGGTGCGGCAACAACTGATCCAACTTAAAGCTTCAGAAATGCCTGACTCTGACAATAAAACAGGAGGGAGAGACTGTAATCTTGTTTGGGATATTTCTATAAGCCCTCCAAATGAACCTTAAACACTTCTGCCGGATCTGTGTTTTCAGGGCTCATAAAAAAGTGTGTGTCTTAGAGGATTTATAGAAAGAGAACGCTAACTGCTGAAGGGTGAAAAGTTTCTCTTTGGCTCTCTTCTCGCTCTTTGCCACTACGATCCATTTTATTATTTTATTTAGCCGATGCTGGAGAAAATGAGTTGTGATTTCACGTTCCCCAAATGCATCTGCTAAATCTGTGACTTTTCTGTTTCACTCACGTTCATTCTTTCTATTCCCCTCGGCCAAATTTGCAAAATCGGGTCATCCAGATTTTTTTCTTTACAACACTCTTCCCGTTCGAGGTGTACTTTTATTCATCCATCAAAAAGCCTCTTATGCTCCCCTAAGGAGACTCCCACCCCAATGATATAAATTGTGATTTTTCCTCAACATGCAGACGTTTTACGAGACCCGTTTAAACTCCAAGCCCACCTCATTGGTATCTCCCTCCCACCCGGCCCTCTAGCCTGACATCCACTTCTCTTATCAGTCTGGCGATTTTATCTGGTAGATGAGGTTAGGTGATTGGAGGCAGATGAAGGGAGATAAAGAGGAGAGACCAGATTAGGTCAAGGGTAGGAGAGGCAGGCATCAAAAATAACCTTTTTTTCATTTTCACTTTATTAAAAGTAATTATTGCTGTTTCCAAAAAAAGTTATATTTTCAATCATTCATTTTTAGTACTGTTATTGGCTGATCTCTGTGACCCTTATCATTTACAGGTGCTACCTGTTATACTCTAGTTATTGCTGTCCGTAAATTTGCATTATTCTTATTAAATGTTTATTATTTTTATAAAATTTTCTATAAAATGTACTGAAAATATATAATTTTCATATTTTTAGTTGATTTAATTAATCATGTTATAAAACAAATCATTTGATTTGAATAAAGGTAAATAACATCCTTGTATCTTATAATACAGTACAAATGGAAGGCAAGGCAAGGCAAGGCAAGTTTATTTGTATAGCACATTTCATACACAATGGCAATTCAAAGTGCTTTACATAGAAGAAATTAAAAATATCCATTTGATAAAACAGTTAAGAAATAATAAAAATAAAAGTAACCAGCTAAGAATAAAAAATAAAATAACATAGTTTAGAAGAAATAATAAAAATTAAAATTAACCAGTTAAGAATAAAAATAAAAATAAAATATAGTTTAGAATACATAATAAATAAAATAAAATACAAACAGTCGGAGGCACAGTGGCACATTAATCAAATGCAAAGTTAAACAGATGTGTTTTGAGTCTGGATTTGAATGTCTCTACTGTGGGAGCACATCTGATCTCTGGAAGCTGGTTCCAGCTGCGACTGGCATAATAGCTAAATGCAGACTCTCCTTGCTTGGAGAGAACCCTTGGTATTTCTAGCTGATGTGATCCTAATGACCTGAGTGTTCTTTTGGGTCTGTATTCAATGAGCATATCTGCAATGTATTGAGGTCCTAGGCCATTGAACGATTTATATACCAGTAATAAAACTTTAAAATCTATCCTATATGTAACTGGTAGCCAGTGTAAAGACCTGAGGACTGGTGTGATATGATCATATTTTCTGGTTCTGCTCAGAATCCTTGCCGCAGCGTTCTGTATGAGCTGCAACTGTCTTATGGTCTTTTTGGGGAGGCCAGTTAGGAGTCCATTACAATATTCCACCCTGCTGGTGATGAAAGCATGCACAAGTTTCTTGACTGGAAACAAAGCATCTAATTCTTGCAATATTTTTCAGATGATAGTATCCTGATTTAGTTATTGCTTTGACATGACTACTGAAGCTAAGGTCTGACTCTAGAGACACACCGAGATTCCTGACTTGATTTTTTGTTGTTTGACCTTTAGAGTGAAGGTACGCGTTCACCTTGAGAAGGAGTCTGGATAATGGAATCATCATTAACTTACCACAAGGATGTCATTAAACTTCAAATGAAATCTTTATATTTGGAATCTGTTTCAAAGTTTTGTTGTCATTAAACTTTAAAATCAATTTTAACTAAAAAATTGTCTGTGGTCTACAAAATTTCAACTTGCATTATTTAAAAAAGAATGTGATTTGTAACACTCAAACAAACTTGGCCGATCATAAACCTATGCAAACACACAGACACACATCAGAGATGACAAGATCATTTTACTTTAGAATAGCCATTTTATCTGACTTTAATAAAAATGCTTATTGTAGTTTTTCAATTGAACACAGTATTTAAACAGTTTCTGAGAATGGTCAAGAGCGATGCGTGATCAAGATTCAAAGAGCACAATTCAGGATGTGCCAAAAGCAAGAAGAGATTTGCTGGAAAGCGTACAAGGTCAGATGTGTGGTCAGTCAAGCATTTCGCCAAGACCTAATGTCTCATCCAAACTAGACAGACGTGTGATCCAATCTAGAGGTGGTTTTATTTGAACAAATCACATTTGAAGTCAATGTGTCCTGGGAATATCTCAGGGATGACCTACAGTATATCTAAAATGGTTATGCCAAACAAAGATTTGAAAACTTCAATATAACGTAAGTTGACTTTTTTCATCCTACTCTTTTCCATGTCATAAAACTGAATGAAGACTGGGCTGTTGAATACTAAAATGGCATGGAATAGAACCACAAAAGTATCATAAAAGTGGCTCATACGATGAGTTTGATAGGGTTCCTGAGTTGAACACACTTTAACATCTGGTTACAGCAGTTAACCGCTCATTAGAGTGGAAGATTATACAGTATATGTTTTTTGACTTAAATTTCTGCTGTTGTATGACTTCAAAAGATTTGGTAAAAATAACAAAGCATAAAATCTTTATCGTTTAGCTATATCATTTAGTCGCTTCTATTGTGTATTAAGAATTCTGTCATCATTTACTCACCCTCCTTTTATTGCAAACTTTCTTCTGCAGCACACAAAATACATTTCACTTTTATTGTATGGACACAAAACCAATGCAAGTCAATGGGTACTGCTGTTGATCGGCTACCAACATTTTTCAAAATACATTTTGTGTTCTGCGGAAGAAAGAAAGCCACACAGGTCTAAAATGACAACAGAGAGGAAATGATGAAAGAATCTATATCCCTTTAGTACCCTGTATAAACATGGCCTTCAAAAAGTGGTCCTTTCACATGGAGGTGCATAAAAGGGAAATAAATGTCCTGTCTTGCGACAAAAAAGATATTAACATTAATATACAAAAAGATACTAGCAAAAGGTACTTCTGTAAAAATTACAAAAGTAGTGAGAAAGCAAAACATTTAGGACTTAAAGGAAAAGTCCACCCAAAAATGGAAATGATAATTTTTTGCTCATCCTCATCACGTTCCAAACTTGCGAGAGTTTAGTTCAGTAAAACATAACAGGATAGTGTGTTTTGACCAAATGCCGAGCTGTTTAAACACAGTACAATATGGATCAATGTCAATATGTAAGTAATAATTAAGTTTGGTGCACATTGCTTTATACAATAGTTAATGCAACGGACAAAACAAAACAAAATCCTCTGTTCCTGGTCAGAGAAAGTTTTAGCTTGCGTAAGGGCTGCATTGTGAAGAAAAACTGTCACATATGAAATTCTAATGCCAAGACTAAAGGAAAGAAAAACAAATATTAGGTGTGGAGCTCCAGAGAATTAGCAGAAGAGCGGAGCTTCTTTACTCGAAGAGAAGTTGAACAAGAGCAAGCTTGCAGTAAGCCGTTGTTTTTCCTCAGTGAACGCGGTTATTTTACGCTTGAAAGGAGTGCCAAGCATTCAGATAGGTCTTTGAATCCCAGAGATACTGTCTGTTGGGTAATGGCTTTATTTTCAAGCCCTACAGTTGTTGCAAGAATGATTGACACAAATGTCAGGGTAACACGGCTGTACTTCTCAATTGTTACTAGCCTACATCCCACACCTGTTATTAACATCTATCTCAGGTGGTCAGCCGAGACATGCACATCAAATGTGCGCTTACTGACCGCTTGTGATTGGATGTCGTATTAAGTCTGGATTGATGGTAATACCTGGTGTAAACGGGGTCTTTAATGCTCATACTCATATGAAAGCGCTACATATTTCCATCCATTTAAACCGCCCGTCATTCACTGTATTCTTCAAATCCTGCACAGATGCTTCCTTTGTCACCTGTAAGACTTGCCACTTTGATCAGCTGTCTCCTTCATGGACATTATTATGTGACTACAGTGGCTTTCATTCTAAAAACCCTTAACCATATTTTAAATCTTTTCCAAAGAATTCATTTTTGACCAAAACCAGCAGAAAGCACTGTCTCCATTTCCCCAAATCTGCAAATGAAGAAATAGACAGAAAATGCTAGATTTCCCTCTTAGTAAAATGAAAACTAATATAACACTTCACAGAATGTTAATTTTGTTTCAACAGATTTTTTATGCCTTGTGGAAAACTATAAACTAATGTTCAGAGCAATAACATCCATCAGCTGTGAAAATAGAGTCCTTCATCCAGAGCTTAAGTTGTAAAGTGTTGCTATATGTAGGTTTCCGGATTCAGGACGACACAAACATTTCTCAGAGGAAAGACATTTAGCTTTAATGGCAAGTTGTAGCAGTAACTAAACTATTTTGATCAAGTCTTTGAAAACCAGGCTGAAGTTTATAAATGAGATGATTTCCAGCATTAATGTAAATTTTTGAGATGGAATTCCATACTTAATATTTATGAAAGATTCTATTTACACATAATTTTCTTTCCATGACATAGGATGAGTTTATGTAGAAAACAGTAAATCACGAAAATGACCAACACAATCTCACGGCAAAAACATAACCTCGTAACATCGTATTTTACGATGTGGCTACTTCGTACTATCTCATTCGTACAGTTTGGTACGATTTGCTTTTACACCAGTGACGTTAGGGCAAGAGAAGGTTTTTGTACGATTCACAACGACAAATTCATGTAAAAACTGAATTCCACAAAGGCAAAAAGAAACAGGCACTGAAATACAAACATATTTCTGTCGCAACATCCCCCCCATCCCACATAATCTCTCGCTCCACTCAAAAATAGAGCCTTCTTTTAAATAATTCAAATAAAAGCTCAAAGATGCCAGTCAAAAATACTACTGCTATAAAAGGCATGTGTGTACAGTCAAGTGGCCAAGTATCCATCGGTGAATAACGACATTAATCTTGCTGTTCTACTGAGGAAAAACAACTGCTTTAGCAAGCCTTCTGTTTATACGAGTTTCTTTGTATCATTTTTTGTCCTTTGTAAAATACATGCTGTCTGGTTGAGGGTGGGAAAGGAAAAAAGACCATTTGAATAATGTCTTATTCTGACACTACTTGACGTGAACAACTCTTAAATCTAGGTTGGTAAACTCGCAGCCAATCCATGTTGGGGTCTGTGTGCATCTGCCTGGATTTAAATTACTGTTTGGTTTGTCAAAGAGTGCAAAGAAATAACAGCATAGAATATCTAACACACTGGACACATAGGACAATCTTGCTACGGTACTAAATCTAATCACAAGTATTATATTAAGACATTACCTCTCTGTTCATTGTTTTAGTTGCATCCCATTTGTCACCTTAATTCACAGCCTTGCAGAAAATGCCACTCCTCAATATCTGGGCAGGTGTGTCAACCGCCACCACTATATGACAAAATGTAAAAAAGTGAGACAATAACTGCAATAATAATGTTATACAACATTACCAAAATAAAATGCATGTGATTTTATATATATGGATATATATATATATATATAAAAATGTCATGCCGCAGCTTCACAGTATATAATCTTCCAAGCATATTGTGTTGTTTTGTATTGGTTGACAGGAGAGATGCCAGTAAGCGAATATATACAAAATTATATGCAAAGATAAAGTTAGCATATGTTGAGGTGGAAGCTGTCTCTGATAGCTCACCAATAAAGCAGGATTTTTCATTGATATTCATAGCACGATGAGGTTTGTCAGAGTGAGCCTGGGAAAACAAACGTGAGAAAGCTCTGTATATAATGTGATATTATGTTTATGAAACATATAGCGCACATTAGCCACGCAACAGTTCCCATATGGGTTTTGACATTGTTTTCATATGTACGTTACTAAAACACACTGTCAATAGGGATTTTTACACCAGGATCTCAATATCAAACATTGACGTGTGACTGACAATGTGCTATTTTCCATCACTTCCCATTTCCCAAGAAGGGATTTTCTTAAATTGTCTACAACAGCCTTACAACAATATTACAAGTCGAACGTATTTTGCTTGTAAATAATTGCTAAAAAACTGGTTAGTAAGATCTAGCCTTAACAATACAAACATGGATATGTGACAAGTTAAGCTGATGTTTACTTAAAGGGACAAAAAAATTTCCTACATTGACTACCACAGTAGGAAAATTACAAAGGTAATCAAAATGCCCCAGAACTGTTTGGTTTCCTACATCCTAAATGTATACAGATTTGGAACAACCAGAGTAAATGAAGACAGCATTTCCATTTTTGGGTGAACTGTATCTTCAAACACCAATAAAATCATTCAGTTTTGAATCAATCGGTTATGTAACTGTCACATCTAATATTTAGTCATGTGTTTTGCTTCTGGAAAGCTCTTGAGTCTTGGTGTAAAGTTCATAAGCTGATTCCGAGAGCTACCTTACACTGCTTATTTTATAAAAGAACAGCATCATATCTGTTGTGTATGTGTAGCTTGACCCAAACGGCCCCCATGAGGAAAATAACTTTGAATAAAACGGAATAAAAATGCAGAATATTTCTCTGAGGGGAAAGTTTTAGGGGGAGCCACAGAAATATAATAAGCTTAGGCCAAAAACAATAACATGCAAGAAAAGTCCCCACCATGAGACCAAAAGAAATATGTCTGTGTGTGTGCACTGCAATACTCTGAGAATACATTTGTTTTCAGAAATGAGCAAAAGCTCACAAAACTTATGTATTTATGAAAAGGTAGTTATTTATATATATTCAAACAATATGCAAAAACAATTGAGGTTTACAGTGTCCCCTTTCTAATATGCTACAAAAATGTGTGTGAGCAGATAAAGGGCACTGTGGGCACCTCCTCAGGCAGCAATCTTTGAATAAAGTTTTAGCCCTTTCTGGCTTCAGTGTAGAGTTAACTGTACCAACAACTGACACTTTTATTACTGACATCACAATTATCATCATAAGAAAAACATCACCAGTTCCCAACACTGCATATTGTGGTGATCCTTCCCAGTGGCATGCACAGACCGCTGCTATAGGGCACTATTACTACTAGTACTATAACAGCAACATATATATTTACAAGTTTTTACAATGTGTCAACAGGTGCGGTAATGATTTATTAAATTCTATCCAAAATAGGGAGATAAAGAATACTATGTAATTGAAAATAAATATTGTTGACTTTTATTTTACTGAACAAAAAAGTAAGAATCAAGAGGGTGATTTGTGTTAAATTTTGTAAATACATTATGGCTGCATTATATAGATAGACGTGCAAAAAACATATTTGATGCTATATGCGGTACAAAATTTACTTGAGTGTTTAACTTATAAACTGTAAGAAATTAACTTGCCATTAAAGGTCGATATTTTCCCTTAGAATTGACATGCTATCTTGCCAAAATTAAGTCATACAGAAAAAAAACTATAGAATCCTGACCAAAAAAGAAAATGTTCTGGTTTTAATGGAAACTATACTGGGGCCCGTTAAAGAATGGAACTCTGCATTTTTATTAAAACAATTTCTTTACAATGAATCAGATATATCAAAATATATCTCATTCATCATTAAATCAATAACATCAGCCATTGTACATGTATTACATCAGAGCATAATTTTCTATGGACGATGAATAATGACTTAATAAAGTGTATAAAGAAAGTGCATGAATAAAGAAATTAATAAATACAGAGATGAATGCAGAAATGAAGAGATGAAAGTTAAAACATTTAATTTTGATGTGCAATCATACCAACTCAAAAGTGGTCATTAGTCAATCTATGAACGAGAGACTGACGCCCTACAGGTGTCCTATACTCCATGACGTCTAATTTGCATAACTAGAGTACTCATGGCGACTGAGAACATACAAGCTTTTTTCTATTTCTGTTGTTTCGTTCATTTAATGATGAATTTATTTGTTTATTGGTACATTTATCTATTTTTAAATTTAAACTTAAGTTATTAGTAAATCCACTTTATGTAGAGCGGAAAGTGTGCCTCGCTCTCAAGTGCTTTCTGCCGCCATTTTGCTTTTTGTTGCCGTTGACATGGTGAATCGTCATATCGGAGCTCCATTGCAAGCAGGTGCACCTACTTAACTCAAGGCAAGTCTACACAGAGTTGATAGAACTAACTCAAATCAAAAACTTCGCATCTCGGTGTAAATCAACTCAGAGTTCACATTTTGACTCGGTGTTGGTTGAACCTCCTGATTGAAACGGCCCCTGGTGTCTACTGGTACAGTATGTTATGGATTGTACTGGTGGGGTTTTATCTGGCAGATTCATCTTACTGGAATACTGCCCAAAAACAAGGAATTTTGTAATCTCCAATGGAAAACTGGTTAATTGTGATATTTATTTGAAACCATTAAAATGTCCGTAATAGCTTTAATTGTTTTTTTTCAGCAGGGATGTTAACATTAACAACAACAAAATATTTTACACTACAGAAGCTGCATTGCATTTGTTTATTTACAATTGGGCTAAACTGTTAACATAAATAGTACAAGGAACGTTTCCATCATTAAAACGGTGAATGACTTTCGACTAAACTCACATTATAATTAATGAAATTGACTACTATACTGCTGTTTATGATGAACTCTGTGACAATCGCGCGCTTAAACTCTACTGCACCAGTGACTCATTTAGACGCCTCTGATTGGCTATTACGTTACTAAGCTCAACAGATCCGTCTGTCACTGGTTGTAATGCGAAACGTGCCAGCTCATGCAGATCTACATGTAAAGGACACTGAAAAAAATTACTTGAGATGATGCGAGTGAACGTGCCAATTAATTCCATGAAATAGATGGGGCTTAATGAGAAAACTGAAATAAAAAAAACTTCTGACACTCGCTTGCCACACAGAAGAAGAATTCATCTAGCTTCTTCTTCGTCAATGTGTGCTCGGCAAGACCAATTTGTGCTTGAACGAGTGCTCGTGTTTAACTGTAACTTCAGCAGCTCCAGGCACGTGAACAAAAGCGCCAATCTCATTGTTCGGCTAGTTTTTTTAAAGAGTTGCGTCAAACCAAAAAATAGAGCCCGAGGCGTATAAAAAAATGAAGCTACGCCTGCAGATTTGCGCATCGGTGTGCACACTCATTCAGGTGTCCTTTGTTTAGTCTAGTCCTTTGTTTAGTTAAACGTCGACGAGTCGCGACAGTTAGTAACAGTAACATATTTTGTTAAACTGAGCATAGGGCCTTTCTTCCCCATTTATCATATATTTGGGCGTATATTTGTTTCCGATCTTGCCTGTAACTAATACTTAAAAAAGCTAAAATATTTTGTATTTATTTATTTTTTGTTGCGCTGAAAGAAAGCTATTGTTATCTAGTAGAATTATTACTTTTATAATTTATATAACTTTTTTGACGAGAAGGGCACATTTATAGGCAGGGCTTCCCTTTCAACATAGAGCAGTCCACATTCAATATCCACCCATACATCTAACCATCAACAACAATTACTTTGTGCTGTAGAAATGAATATCCAGTGTCATTAATGATGTCTTAATTAACAGTTATGAAAGTGTTAGATTGAGGTGTGCAAAAGAGCAAGAGCACACCAGGAATGCAACAACTCCTGGGGAAAATAGTATTCTTCTCACTTGTTAGCTGTCAACAATTAGGCAAGGTAATGGCTTTCTGATTGTTAGCAACAGAGAAAATAGAGGAATCAAAATATGATGTGAAATGTAGGTTCTGCAGATCAATCCCAACACATCAGTCAAATGGCATTCAGACAAATGGTATTTCCACAAAATCTTTTAGAATCAAAACAAATTTGTTTGGAAAAATATATAGGACTATATACATTACTGCAAGATTATTTACAAGCAATATCAATAATGATACTTTGTCTCTCAAACTACTTTTCTGCAATTGTTTGCCTGCTTCTTTATGTACATTTTGTATAACTAAGAGATGCTTTCTTTTGCATTATGTAATTTCTATAGTCTGTGAAGAAGCATTTCATTGTACACAGTACTTGTCCAGAACAACTAATGACTCTTTTGTAACTTTGAAATCAGATGAATAAAAGGATGACTTCTTTTTTTTAAACAGAAACGTTGAAGAACTCATGGTTAAAGCAAAGGTTTGGTCGAAATGAAACATTCTGTATTTTAAACATCTTTTCATCTGTTAAACAGAAAAGGAAATTAAGTAGAATCTAAAATTTTTTATAGAACATTTATTGAGACCATCTCTATTAGAAAACTGCTATAAAAGCAACATGACAGTACATGACTTGGACACTATACTCCAAATCTTTTGAAATCATCTGACACTTTGCATGAGGAAACTGAGAACCAGTCCCATTAGTCAACCAGATCAACCAGTTCATCTGAAAGATTTGGCTTAACAAATCAGTATGAACCAGTTCTCAATCCTGGGATCCAATCACATGTGGTTCTTGAGTTTACAGCTCATCAGTAAATAAACCACTCCAGCAAAAGTGACTTAAATCACTGACTGTTGACTTATGAAGTGTTTTTTCATTTGACATGGTTTCTAATAGCCCGGATTAATTGTTAGACCACATTGGACTAAGCAAACCCTTAAAATAATCCTACTAACTCAGTTAGTTATACTAAAAAGTGTAAAAAAAGTGTTGCAAATTATTTACATCTCAAGCTCAGTCACTAGATACATTTTGCCTGTAACACCAAGTGGGTTCAATTCCCAGGTGATGAATGCGTACCTTGAGTGCCTGTTACTTACTTTGAATAAAAGCACCTGCCACATGCATGAATGTGAAATTTCAGAAACTCAAATATCGAATCAAAATGGCTTCAACAGAAAGTGCATTCCAAAAAATACAAAATGATGATTGAAACATAAAATGGACAGAACTATTTAAAGTAGATAATCCAAAAATGTAATTCCTATTCCTAAATCCCGAAGGAGACATAATGAGAGATTTATTACTGTGTTAAAGCACACAAGAGAATCACTCTTGGTATATGCAGCTTGTAGATTTTCTCCTCTGCTGAGCATTTACCAGCATCGATATCATAGAGTCATAAAGTGCCTGATTTCTTTATAGTTTCAGAACACGCACAAAGCCAATTAGTTAATCGTTAAGACTAGGCAGGAGGTACAGAATTACAGGATAATAATGCGCCGTGGGCATTCTGGTGCACTGCGATGCAAAAGGCCTCGTAGTTGCAGGGCACGAATCGTGTGCATAATTGCCTTGCTGAGCAGGGGGCAAACACAGGATTGTAGGTGAACAGAAAGGTGGTTCACATTGTTGTCATGAGATGCATTTTGTGTGCTTGGAAGCTGGGGCGAAAATCGATGAATGCGTGTTTGGATTAGTGCAATTTGATAATGCTATTCAGGTATTTGAGGGGGAATTCACCTGTTGGTAATCTGCATGCGCTGTCTGCTCTGTTTTGGTGGCCTATAATAAAGAAATTATGGATATCAGGTAACATCCTAAATAAACTGTTGGGTCGTGAGGGACGACTGCCAGAAACTTTGCTGAGACTGTACAGCATCGTTCCATCGCTGCTTTATTGGCATCTGAATCCGCTTTAAGCGCACAAAACTACACGTCTGGATATATTCTGGTTGATGAGTAACTGCTATAATGATTAATAGAAACGTGCTTTCCGTGTTCAGTAATAGTATTATGCTATTCGAAACAGTCGAATGACAGTCATCTTTATAAATAAAAGTGCAATATGTAATGTTACTAATTTACAATGAAAGGGGGTGTGTTTGCACTTGACATCACAATGATTTGCTTAATGCAGTGAGATGTCAGTAAATGTAATGTCTGGTTGAAGCGCAAATAGTTTGTAAAGCAAATAAAAATGTGTAAAAGAGCATTACTATTAGATCCCATATATAACCCATATCAGACTGTACGGCAATCACAAAATCAGACACACACATGAAGTGACAAAGAAGCAGGACTATGCCTTAAAACTTCCAACACTGGCAGAATTTTGACTATCGGCGAAGATCGTCAGCTGTAGCGATAGATGGATTTTGGCCTTGGCTAGGAATCTCAGGAATCTGAAACTTATTGCAGACAGTCAAATGGTGTGTTCCCAACAAACCAGTGTAGTTGAAATGCATAACACTTGTATCATGCTGAGCTCTCATTAAAATAATAAAGCAAAAGCTTTTTACCCATTTGATTACATTCATTTATTTAAGCAAACAGTGAAACAAACAAAATAAATATCACTGGCTTTTTTCCACATACTTGCAAAATAACTTCAGAGTTACTTTAAGGCAATATGTCAAATCCTATAATATCAAAGCAGAGAGGACAGGGGACTTTTATATTTCCTCAAAATCCCACAAGTCATTAAAAAGTTAACCTCAGTTGCAGGATGCGAACAAACGCAATCTGCCAATCCTGATTTTAATGAACAAACAAGCGGACAGAATGACGAGCCGCCTGCCTTGTACTTTCTAGAGTTTGATTACAAACGAGCATGACAAAAAATAAAGAAATAATAAAAACAGATTTTTCTTTGAAGTTTCAAGCTTTCTTTGGTTTTCCACATGCTTGTCTTTTATAAGGCACAAAAATTAAATAAATAAAAGAAACCTTGCCTTGGCAAATATTTAATATCTCTTTGTAAGCATAGGGAACGGATGCAAGTAAGTATGTTGTATCTATGAACCTTCTACAAATGACAATCTTTCATTTGAACAACAGCACTTAACGCTAAGATAATCATCACACTTTCTGCTAAAACTGAATTAGTTTGATCAAAGACAACAACGAAACACTAGCTAGAATAGAGGCATAGGAAATGCTTAAGACACGGGAACAGTTATGTTAAATATAGTTTAACCTTTTATTCATCATTTTGCATGAATGACCTTTTCAAAGTTGTCTTTTAAAAATATGATTTTACCTAAGCAATTTGTAAAGGCTTTTAATTTACTCTTTAGAAAATGATTTGGCCCGCTTCTATAAATAAGGAACATTCTCACCATCTGTTCTTTTTTTAACTGAAGTTCCACCTAAAGGCAAAGCATGTTTTGTCACCTAAAGGCAAACCCCTGCTGATATTCCAAGCAATGGGCCTAACCAGACCAAATGTCGGGCAGCACAGAATAAGCGTTCACAGAAGACTTATTCTTGCACTCAATATCAACTAGACAAAGCAGAATGCAAGACTTTCAGACTTTGCTCCAAAGTTTTTAAAACTACTCTTATCATAGCATTTTTAAAACATGGGGATCATGGTTTCAGGCAAGAAACAAGAAGTTGCACAACAAAGAAATGACAAACTGTAAAATATTGTTTTATATTTATGATATAAAATAGCGTAAGAGAGTTTAATCTTCATTGTTAGTTTTTTTCTCTATAATTATTTGCTATGTCACACCACAGGACACATGTACTGTATATTTGTTAACCCATATACATTTACATATTTGATGACTTGGATGCATTTATCCAAAGCAAAGCATTCAAGCAATAAATCCTTTTTTTAATCAGTGTATGTGTTCCCTGCGATCAAATTGAACAATTAACAGAACGAAGCTACAAGACAACCAACCGGATTGTCTTTCTGTTATCGGTTTTCTACGAAGCAAATTAAAATCAATTAACTGTCTCTTTAAATCAATTAATTTAGTTATATAAGACATTTTTAATTCAATCGACAGTCATAAAACATTCTTACATTTATCTCTTGCATTAAAGATTAATTCATACTCGCAATAAAGCTTAGAGAGAATGAGAGAATGAAAGAGAGAGTGAGAGAGAGAGTTTAAAATGGGGTGCCACTCGAGACTAATTATGGAATTGAGCGCACAGACTGTCATTCTACCCAGGACAGCACTGAGGAGCGCAGGGTGTAGAAACAAACTGCTGACAGACAGGTATATACACTGGCAGAAAGTCAAAGACAAACAGGAGCAAGAGAAAGAGGAATAAAAGTTAAGATGTCAAACAATGTGTCATTTTTATTATGTAACAGAATGAGTAATAATGTAAAAAAATATCAAAACGTATTGGTGAAAGCCTTAAAAACTAGAAATCATGATAGAGTTTTATTCAGGGATTGGCTGAAATGACAAAACATATTTATGCAGGACACAAACATGCAATCGGCCGATAAATGGCCGATGATAAAATTAAGACCAATATATTATAGCCGATAAATCTGGTAGAACTTCTTCAGTTAAAATACAGAACAGTACGATCTTTTTGTCATGATCATTCACTTACTGCTATTAGTAACACGTTGTTGTAGGTACAGTATGTAGATACAGTATTTATGAATGTATAAATTCTAGAAACAAAATAATGTAGTTTGAAGACTGGTGCCTGAATGCTTTGTCTTGAGACCTGTTAGACATGTGGCTATTAAGATCACTTGTTAAAAAAATTGTTAGCTAGTGCAAAGTAGGCTTGGTACATGATTTCCTGGAGGAAAAAGAGAACTAATGGTTACCTTGTTTTCAAATAAAAGCAGTTGTCCATGTTTTGCCTTTTGTTTCAGTCTTAGGGAATTCCATATTTATATTTAGATACTGTTTATGGGCCAGTATATAGGTTATCGGCTTACAATGTTAAGGAATTATCGGTTATCTTTATCGGCCAAAATTGACATTTTGGGGCATCCCTACTGTCATCAGATGCAGTATACCCGACTGTTAACTACGGCCCATATGTGCAGATAATCTTCACCTGACAGGTGTTCGGGTGCATGAGTGTTGTCCTTTCCACGCATCTGTTATCCAGCTGCGCCACAAATCCACCTCACTGCATTACAGGACAGTCACAGCATGGTGACAAACCCAAACACATCCCACAATTACCTTTCATGACTGGCTGCGCTCCAAACCCATAAAGCCCAAATTCTTCTCTCCACATTGCCAGCATAGCTATAAATCTGTATTTAGTAGCTCCATATTTCAAAGCCATATCTAAGTTTGCTGAACTGTGCTTGTATTTGTTTTTAATTCTTCTGGAATTTAGATGTGGCCTGTGATACGCCAGTGGTCACTGTCATATTAGCATGTAATAAAAATGCACCATATGCACACTGTCTTCACAGCAATTAATCCCAGCAAAGTCTTGATGCCAAGCAGATGTGGGCTACCAGAGAGAAAAAACTAAGATTACAATGAAATGACAATTTAGTTTAATTGGCGTTAATCTGTGCTAAAATTGGCAGATGCTTTTATCCGAAGTGCAACCACTATATCAGTCCATTTGTTTCATGGGAATTAAACTCATAATATTGGGATCCAATAACCATTGTAAGTGCCATGCTCTTTTTAAACCTTCATATAGTCCGTGTCATGAAACCGAAAGGAACAGAACCCAAGTGCAGACAGCTCTTCAACAAAAGACATTTAACAAGGACTAAAACAAAACTCAAATCCCTCATGGGGAAAACAAGAACAAAAACTTTAACATAACGAAATTAAAACCTTGACTTAACCTAACCTAGAGACCCGGGCGACAAGACAGGGATGAGGACAAACGAACCAGCACAGGTCGGCAAACACAAGGGCGTTAAATAGGAGAGGAACAAAAGAGGCATAACAAGGGCAACAGGTGAAGTGCGTAAACTGAAAACGGGATAATGAATAAGGACACAAAGGGGCGGGGCTAAGACAAAAGACATGGATCTGTCGTGATCCTGTCAGCTTGAACTAGAAAAACAACTACAAACAGGACAGGATCATCACAGTCTGCTTATCTTGCATTAAAGTAGATGGCAACATAAACACTTCAATATTTAAATAGTGAATTCACTTGTCAAGTTTCCATTTCTGAGCTGACATAACGTTGTAGGTTTGTGTGGGACAAATCAAAGGTCTTCCTTTTTATGACCAATAAGTTTCAGTTATATCACGGCCCTGACCCATGATCCCAGTCAGTTTCAGCATTTGGAGACATTCTTATACTACATGTAACTTTGTAGTAGCTACAAAATAAAGGCCCCAAAACACAAAAATGCTAATGCACACACTAAAAACCACAAGACTCTAATATTCACGCTGTCTTTAAAGTAGCTTAATAAAGAACTATTCCAAATAGGTTTCAATGAATACATGCAGGTCAATACACAACATGCGGGTCAAAACACAACATGCAGGTCAATACAACGTTGCATTTTCAATTCACAAGCTCTAACTCCACTAGCAGACCTTATTAAATACCCTTCCACAACGTCAGCATGGGGGTGAAAATGGCGCTATAATTAAATAAGCAAAACAGGACAAAAAGCCCATGTAATGCCTCCATGACCGAAAACTTTCCAAGCAATAATGACTGACTAAACCACCAAGGCTGTAGCGACGGGCTGATGGTTTCGTTTTAATGACAGCCTGCAGTGCACCAGCTAACCCGAGGTGAACCACCTCCTCTTATTGTATCCATAATAACCCTCCTCTCGAGTCCCCCTTCAATACTGCCTCCGTTATATGACACTTCCAGCGCAGTGAACTGAGGCTTGCAGCCCCGCTTCAGTGCGTGCCTCAATCCCATCCCGCTCCGCTATTCTTCCTTGAGAGCTCTTCATGAAGCCTTCAGCGCACCGCCGCCCGCCACCTTGCCTCATTAGGGCTCCTTCTTGCTCCGTCTGAAGGATTATACAAGCAAATCTCATTGTGGCAACAGTTGAGAAGGAGATAAGGAAAGTCATTTTCTTTGAAGGAGATTCGGGAAGGAGGCGGAGTGATTAATGAGCGTGATATATCACTTTATGTTTGATTAATTCTCAGTCACGCTTGTTTGATTGACGTGATTCTGACCCTTGTATGCATTGACAGAGCGGGTTGAATGCGTAATGAAGGGGGTGAATGACAGACTGCATTCCACTCCGAGCTCAGAGAATGACAGTTTTGTTGTTTATTACTGTTTTATAGACGTAAGATATTGCACTCTAGGTGTGTGCGGTTTGAGTAGTCGAAAGTTACTCAAAAGTAGTCGACACAGGCTTTAACTGCCATCCAGATTATCTGACATTCACCAGAGCAAAATGATGCTTGAATTTTGTTTTGTATAGTCTGTAAAAATATTTATTGATCCTTTATCCTTAAGAATTAGAAGATGTGACTGTATATCACCTTGAAAAACAGAAGCTTTATCCTATAGCTTTTTGTTCCATACACTACACCAAATGTGTTAAAAGTCCAGTGTATACAATTAAGCAGCATCAAGCAGTGAGGTTTCAAATTCCAAACAACGGCTCACTCCAACCGCTCGCGAACTAAGATGTCGTCATGTTTTAATTTCTTTGCCGAAGAATATAACACATTTACGAAACGTGCTTTTTATGAAACAGTTTGTCCGTTTAGGGCTACTGTAGACACAACTTGGTGAATTCCATGCAAGGGGACTCGCGGTGTATGTAGATACTGTAAAAATAGCTAATTCCAAGGAAATAAAAACAACACTTCATTTTGTAAGTTCTTTATACAGCTCTGAAGACTCATGCATATTTGTTATGGAACTGAAGGAGAACCCAATTGCTGGCAGCGAAACGGGATGAAGGGGTTAACAAGACTTTAATATATAAAACAGAAAACAAAAGCCCACAATGGGGTAAAAGAACATACAAGAACCGACGAAGGACTAAACCGAAACAGACTAGAACTAACACTCACAAAGACTAACTAATACAAAACACTAAGACTAGACTTACTATACTCTAGCAGGTTAGAGGTACAAGGTACAAGAACGGCATACAAGTACAACGAACGAGCACAAGATAATAGACAAGAGGGCATTAAATAGGGGAACAAACACAGGATAATTACTAAGGGGCAGGTGAAGGTAATGAAACACTAATGGGAAGGCTAACGAGACAAAAGGGCGGGAAACACTGACGAGAAACGAGAAAGCACATGGCAGGTCAGAATCAAAACAAAGCCATGTCTTTCTCACACAAAACCTAAGGCTATGCCATGACTCCGCTGCAAGACCAAGAATAAACATGACATGATAGCGGAATCATGAAACATATTATTATTTTGAATTACTGTCAATAGAGTCTCCAAAAATGACACACTGGGCCTTTAATAGTGGGTCATTAAATAGTATTGTTCTTCAGTAAACTTTTCCTTTTAATTAAAAGTATTGCTTTCATCTTACATGCATCTAAAAACGATGGGACAGCTTCTAGCAAAACTAGCAAACTCACCTATCCAAACCTTCGAACGATCCACCTTCCTCTCAGAACGATGTTTGTTGCTACTGCATAGAGTGACGTGTGCGGGGATGACAGACAGCTTATCCTATCAAATGCTGTCTCAGACATCCCATCTGGCCTTGTAAAAAAGCACACACTGAAAGCTTAAAGCGGCCGGAGCGTCACGTTCGAGCCCACACAACCGTCGAGAGCTGTTGTACATGAACACGGGGACAAAGTAAGTAACAAGAAGTTAATCAATAAGTCAACGCAAATGTGTGTCTGAAACCTCAGCGCGGGCTATTTGTCAGCCAACTTGCTGCGCAAGCTGTCTCTGTGTCTCACACACATTTTCCTCTCTTTAGTTTTTCATTTCAGTGTACGCAAGAATGCGTCTGGGGGGGTGGGAGATTTGTTCGGTGTGTCAGCCTGACTTGGCAGAAATTGATCTTGTGTATGCATTAGCAGATTGCCTGTTGATGAGATGGGGATTTATAATTCACCGACTGATGGCAGTGATCTAGCTATATAAATAAATGAATATGTGCACTGTTTAGCTTTCGGATGACGGTAAAAACTTGATTTGTAAGCCTTTCTGTGTTTGTAGATGTCTGTGTTAATATCCCTGTACTCCACTAAAGATGCTCAACTGAACGTCTTGAAATCACAGAGTCTGGTCTGATGGCTTTACAAAAACACGTCAATCACGACCATCTACTAATCAAAACCTCATCGATTTTTTCAGATTTTACCTTACAATATCATAGTTTTGCCCTAGCAGCTGGATAAACAAAAAGACAACAGTAGCACACATTCAGGCAAGAGTCATCGAAATTGCATAAACAGGAATTGACCTGAAAAAGAAACTTACTCTAAGAAATGTACTGCAGCTTTATTTTGACAGTCTCATGCCAGCCACGTCCATGCTTATTTACATCAATGGATGCATCGTCTTGGAATTGTACAAGTGCCAGTTGATGCAGCAACTGAAACCATAGCAGCCAAGAACAGCAGGCACGTAATATAATTTCCTATCAATCACAGACCCATGAATCCAAATCACATTGCAACAAACTTATTGGGAAACATTGAGTCGCTGGCTAGGCAAATGGATATAAGTTTGTATCACTGAAACTGATTTACACCTCTACTTCCCATGGAGGTTCATGTATTACTGCTCTAAAAGCAAGTGTCTGATGTCTACCGTCCATCTTTAGTGGTTGTGGTTTATAGATCAATTGCATATAGGTCAGTGCAATGTTTGTGTGTTGTGCAAGCATGCAGAAAAACACTCACTACTTTTCTGATCAATATCTAACTGTAATATGAGCAATTGGGAAAGCATGAATTAACGTTAAAGCTTATGGAAATGCAGTTAAACAGCTAACAGTCATAGACTCCCTTCACTTACTGGAAGCCTTTCAAAATGGTTTGATTTTTTGCAAAAGGTGTTCGGGAATGCAATGAATATACCTATACTTAAATGTCCAATGCATAGGTCTTTGACACATTAAATGCTTCACCTGAAAAAAAAGATATAGTTTCATAAGTTTTAATTTATATATTTTGCTTGTGTGAGAGGCAGAGATACAAATCCCCCTTAAATTTACTTTAAGGAGCTTTCTTAAAAAAAACTTGAAAATGAAATGAGTTTAAATGGCAAAACCCAACACAAGAACACTGTCCCATATTCCTATCCGGATTCTATATGGCCCAACGACTTCATGTCTCAAGATGCCTCATGGTCCCCAGCACCATGGCCAGGTCATTATTCTGACTTGCTGGGCCTGAACCAGCGTGTTCGGAGAGAATGCATCCAAAAGGGCTCTAAAGCTTGCTCTGGGTTTTGAAACTTCAGTTTGAGGGCCACCCTTTGGGCAGAATGAGAGCATTCATGTGTGCGTTGGTTTCTCCCCTGCTAACTCTCCTCTTAAGATGCTCTAGATTGTCCCATTGTCTTTCCTCTACTGTTCTCCCAGTAGAAAACCATGACACATGACCTAGAAATGTAATGTGTTTTATATAGTAACAGTATTTTACTAGCATTGTAATTACATTACCAAGGACAGTTATAGATTGCATATAAAGACATTAATTGGATACAAAAATGAACATTCCGTCATAATTTACTCACTTTCGAGTTGTTCCGAATCTGTATAATTTTTTTTGGTCTGGTAAACATAGAGAAAGATATTAGCTTGTAACCAGACAGATAACGGAACTTTCAGTCACAAACCAATAAATACAAAGCATTCGGCAAACACAAATTAACAAAAATGTGAACGATTAATTCATTGTAGAGTTGCGAGCGCTCAGTGCCATCTCTGTCTCATGTTACATGCTGCGCCTCTCTCCCATGACAGTGAACGAATTAAAAGGTGGCGGTGTTTTCAATATGCGTTCCTCCATGTCCTTTCCACGTGAACGTCAACAGTCACAGATGATATTGACAGAGAAGACGGCAAATCGAGCTTATCATGACTATCGAAAGGTTTCCCTGACACCCTTTCTCTATGTGCAGTGTTAGTTCTGTAGATGCTAGTCTTTGTAACAGCAACAATGCATTCTCTCATATTTCTGAATTTGCGGCAAATTGACTACGCTATTTGCGATCTACAATAAAACTATAACGCGAATTTAAAATAAAAAAGTGCTCATAACACAACAACACATTGAGGAGAAGAGCAACGGCAGTAATGGCTGTGCGCTGCATGACACAAACAAGTAGGCTAACATACCCAATATCACCTCATATATCTGCTCTTCAATGTGATTTGGTCAAACAATGTCGCGTTTATAAATCAGGATTTTAGCAGCAGTTTAAGTAACAGCTGGTTGGATTAAAGAGATGTTATTGGGTTGTGTTTCGTCAATAGTTTATACTCGTTTTATATCTGACAACAGAACAGATAATATGTAAAAATAGCATTCAGTTGTGTTAAAATACAATATATTTTTGATCAGAGAGTAGAAGCGATTTCAAGTGCAAACACGACGTGATTACGTCACAAATATGCTAATTTGCATCCTGTGGGAAACACTGAGTACATAAAATATTTGAAAATGAATGAAGGCACCAGTAAAGTCAACTGTAGAAAGCAGGGTCTCTGTTTTAATCCTTGTGTCTTTGTGGTTTGGGATCTCTCCCAGGCTATCATTAACATTTAAATCCCTGATATTTGAATCCCTCAGACAAAATGTATCTACCTCACTCAGGTTTGTGTTGCAGACTCTCTAAGAGATGAGCCAATTGTACAATCCTTGTGGCAATTTTGCCTTTATTCCCCCTCACAGAAGGATATTTCAAACAGAATGTTCTCTCAATATTTTATTTTTTCTCCTTTCGGTCCCTATACCGCCACGGGGGAGGCCTACCTGCACAGATTGAAAAAAACTTTCAGAACAAGTTGAACACTTTATTCTGGCAGCTGACAGACGTTCTAAGGCATTGATTAATTTGCTATAACTTTTTTGGCCGTGTTACCATAAATAATCCCATATAAATTAAGAAAATCATTTCAGATATAGTAAAGGATCCCATGAGAAAGAAATCACAAATGTGATGATCTGAAAATCTCAATTATTTCTCATAGACATCAATTAAACAGAAAGAAAACTTTTTTACGTCTCCTACATCTCAAATATTTCTGCTGAGAAAAAGACCCAGAAATCTCTCATGTCTCCAGTTTACCTGTAGGTTCAGTGGTTAGAAGATGGTGCTGATGTCAATGTAAATGCAGTTGTGTTTCAGGTGACCTTTAACCCTTGTAAAAATGATGCTGCTCATATTTGCCAACTAATGAATAGTCAATATTATTGAGGATTTCAATATCAACTCAACATTACTTAATTCACACAACTCCAGATTATTTCACCTCAAAATTATAGTTCTTTCATCTTTTACTCACTTATTCCAAACCAGTATGATTTACTTTCTTCTGCAGAACACACACACACACACACACACAAAGAAACCGATAGAATGCTATAAAAAACTAAATTGAAGCTCCATTGGGACTTGTATGGAAACAAACTTTACTGAGTAATTTCTCAAAATATCTTCCTTTGTGTTCAACAGAATAAAGAGTCACATACAGGTTTTGAATGACAACGGAAAATAAACAATGACGACATTAATATTTTAGGGTGAACTATGCCTTTAAATAAAACACAACTGAGATCTGATAATCTATAGTAAGCCTTCATAGCCATTTACATTACATACATTAAGTCATTTAGCAGACACTTTTATCCAAAGCGATTTACAGATGAGGAAACATTGGAAGCAATTATAACAACATACAAAATACATAAATGCCTCAAAACTAGTCCATTAAAGCCTAGCACAGTATACAAAGCTAAGAATATTGAGGTTAGTAATTTGTTTTATTTAATTTTTTAAGAAGGAAAGGGAAAAGAATTAGGATAAATCAATCAGCGACGTGTTGACGGAAGAGATGCGTTTTTAGGCGTTTTTTAAAGATGCCAACCAAGTCTGCTGATCTTGTAGCAGCTGGTAGATCATTCCACCAATGTGGAACAACAAACAGCCTCACAACAAACAGCCTATCATTTCAAAGGCATTTTATTCTGCATGCTTCATGATCGAAGCATCACACAACATACACACGCAAGATGACATTTTCTCCCATTCTCCCAGCTGGTAGATCATTCCATCAATGTGGAACAGATCCAGAGAAGGTACGGGAGAGTGACTTTTTTCCTTTTTGGGATGGTACCACTAGTTGTTGTTCCTTTGCAGACCGCAGTGATCTGGCAGGAACATAGATCTGCATTAGCGAGTGGAGATACGATGGTGCAGATCCGGTGTTGGTCTTGTAGGCCAGGAGCATAGCTTTGAACTTTATGCGGGCGGCAACAGGGAGCCAGTGTAACCTGATGAAGAGCGGAGTTACATGCGCTCTCTTCGGTTCATTGAAGACCACTCTTGCCGCCGCATTCTGGATCATCTGGAGAGGTTTGATTGTGCAAGCAGGAAGTCCAGCCAGAAGCGCATTGCAATAATCCAGTTTGGACAGGACAAGAGCCTGGACAGGACTTGCGTAGAGTGCTCCGATAGGAAAGGTCTAATTTTCCTAATGTTGTAAAGGATGAATCTACAGGACCGAGTGGTGGTGGCAACATGACTTGTGAGGTTAAGCCGATCATCGATTACCACCCCCAGGTTTCTGGCTGTGCTGGACGGTGTATCCATAATCAGAGTTATAAAATGTATATCTGGGACAAGTTACAGGAGGAAAACGATCATAAATACGATAAAAATATTAGCCCAGAAGATCATTTAAAAATAACGAACAGTTTTACCCTTTAATGTTTATATAATATAATGTGAACAACGCATCTGCCCAGTGCCGAGCGCCATAATGAACACCAATAATAACATGCTATCTTATACACATGCAACCCTATTACTAATACACATTGATGCCACAAGCTCTCCAGTGACAGTTTCATACTAAGTACCCTGTGCTAGCGATTCACTCAATTTTAAAGGAATTAAAATAAAAGTATGCTAAATAAGTAGCATGCTTCACAACATTTACATTTACATTTAGTCCTTTAGCAGACACTTTTATCCAAAGCGACTTACAGATGAGGAAACATTGGAAGTAATTATAACAACATAAAATACATAAGTGCATCAAACTAGTCCATTAAAGCCTAGCACAGTATACAAAGCTAAGAATAGTGAGGTTAGTAAGTGTTTTTTTTTTAAAGAAGGAAATGGAAGAGAATTAGGAAAAATCAATCAGCAACGTGTTGACAGAAGAGATGCGTTTTTAGGCGTTTTTTAAAGATGGCAACCGAGTCTGCTGATCTTGTAGCAGCTGGTAGATCATTCCACCAATGTGGAACAACAAACAGCCTCACAACAAACAGCCTATCATTTCAAAGGCATTTTATTCTGCATGCTTCATGATCGAAGCATCACACAACATACACACGCAAGATGACATTTTCTCCCATTCTACCTTAAAGTAGTACATGCTTAACCTGTACTTAACCTCCCCTGAGCACACAACTGTGAGGGCCACAGGTGCAGAAATCGAAAGACGTCAAAGAATTGCCAAGGGTAAGGAGGTCAGTCTCCGTAAATAGCTGTATCAGGTCTGTGTAAAAGCATGGCACAAAATCCAAATTTTTCTCTGCTCTCCTCCTCCACCACGTCCTAACCAGCAACGACGCGACAAGATTCCTTCGACAGGCAATTTATCTGGCCACAGGGAACATAAAAATGCTGTGCTACGCCGCCCCATCAATCACAAATCACAGTCAGAGCGATTACCGAATTAACTTCTGACTCACTTACTGCACTGCCACAAGTGATGACTGTCTGTCATGTTGGACTCCAAATTAAGCAACAATTGTTTTGTGTATGTGTAACCAAAATAGTATTGTTAATTCGCTATGGCTTTTACAGATGCTGCGCAGAACCAACAATCTGTAAAGATTTTATCTGTACTAGAAAACCTACCCAACCTTTCCTCATAACGCTTGTCTTAATTACCACCTATTGAACATTTGTGATGGTAAATTAAAAGTGTCAGCACATTAATGAATGAATAAATGATTTACATTAGTTAACATTTGCAGGAAAAACAACTGTTGGTAGTTAAAGATAGAAAAGCAAAATGCCAGATGGCCGCGTTAGTGTCAGCAAAAATGTGTTTAAAACAATCAAAGTCAAAGTAATGTGTACAAAATGCACACTTTTGCTTGCATGTCCTTCACCTGAGCTCCTAACAACACATCTGATGACTAGTCACAAGACATGCAAGAACAATCCATCTACTGCTGGCAAGCAGGCTTCTTTTATGCTGTCAAACATACAAAATATTGTGTATAATCAGGAATATTTTTGACTAAAACTACTCTACAAAACTAGAACAATCAAACTGTCTAAATATATCTTCTGCTTCTACTGATAAAACAGACATGGACATGTTTACGTTTTTAGATATTTTAATTGGTCACCTTTCATTTAGTTCATTTGAATGGTTCTGCTATGTGAGAAATGACTTAGAGAAAGCATGGAATGTTTGTGTATTTTTAATAAATATTAGGTCTTAATAGTTTCACAAATTTGGGAAAAGGAGCTTTCATTTGGCTTTAGACCATGTCTACACGGGACGCGAAACGACTTGTTTTAATGTCACATCGCGCCAGTGGAGTTTAGTATTTTACAGCACAGTTTAAATGCCCAATTTATAGCTTTAAACCTCATAAGTACAATAAAGAGCCATTAAAGAAACCATTTGATGTCTTGATGCAGTTTGTATCGTCTGCATTAATAAAAAATCTAACACTGGAAAAACTGTAAGAATTCAATTAAAAGAGTGACAGCACTCTTTACAATCCTGAACTGTTTTACAATGTAGAAAAACTGAACTGTTGTTTAACATGAATATATACATTAGGACCGATAAAGTGACCCACCCATGGGTTGATTTTCTTTAGAGTGCTGCAATTTTTAAATGATGCAAAAAATACAAGCAACGTGTAAAGAACTGTAAAAATGTGAGCCTTAATTATCAAATTAAAAATCTGGATAAGACAATCCTGAACCTCTTGGCTTGCGTCCCAAATCTAATTCAGAAGGCACATGAAATACTGTCTGTCCAAAAAAGTCATACTTATTTTATTTTCTAAAGTTGTCTTTAAGTTCTATTTTTGTCATTGATTTTTAAGACAATTACTGTCTATGATGTAATGCCAGATGCACTTTCATTTTATTTTAACAAAATAATACTGGAGACATTCCATATTTCTCTCAAAATTGCACGATGAAATTGAGAAAAGAACTCCAGATGTCCACATGTAAAGCAGTACAAACGTAACAGAGTCCACAATACCATAGTGTTATTTTTCTTTGATTAAAGAAAATTTACAAGTATTAGATCCACCCGTCACGCTTTAAAGAACAGTTTTGCCACCATAATAAGCTACAGCGCTGACCGTCAATTGAATTGCCTTTTCCACAAAAAACAGAAAAGATAATCTTACAATGATACTAGATGGGTGCAAGTTTAAATAGAAATCTTTCTTTGCCACTAATATGGCAAGGCTACTTTATATTCCAGTGCCATGAGGTAATGATTGCAACAAGTTTCTCAACAGCACAAGCTGCAAATAGTATCGAAACCACTAATGTGGACATGGCCTTCTAGAAGATCAGGTCGGGGAAAACACACCCACACACACATGGCACTTATGCTCTGGCTACTTGCTTGTAGATGAATATGCATATAGGGGTCTTTTGTGCACATACACATACACCTAGATCCTCTACTGCAGGAACATAGATGCTAAACTACAAATGCCCATTTGGAGATGGGCTTTTCAAGATCTCTGAGGTTTCGTATGTCATCCAGAGAGTTTACCAGGAAACAAGAGGGGAAAAACAGGAACATCTAAATTAATGCGCTCAAAAAAGCTATTAGCAGCTGCACGAAATCTCTTCCATCTCTACTCTCGGTCATGCACACACACACAAACATGAACAATATACATTAACCTGTGCTTTTGGTATACTGCTGCATCAGACCTAATTTGTCCAGCGCTTTTAAGGCTGAAACAAAAAAGTCTAATCCTGGCTCTCTTTACTCGGCAATACTTGCCAGCACCAGTCCTTTTAACGTTTTTTCTACAGTCGTTTACACAAACAAAAATAAGCCTTGTCTTCTGCATTAGACAGTAATCTTCAAGCGGAAAAGACTAGCATTGCCGGTGTTACACAAAAGTAGGTTTCTTGTAAAAGCTTACTGGCCAGAACCCATGCTGAATTATATGCCTGTGTGTTTACAAATAATCGGATTAGCCATGATCAAACAGTGTTCATCGACATTCAAAGCATTATTGCAGCGGTGACACTTACAAAAAAAACAACATTCAGTCATTTTCATGGTGACAGCCTGTCAACAAGAGTAGGTCAGTTAATCCAGCATGCACTGTAGAAAGTAAGACTGCGTGACAGCCACTCTGAATGGTGTGTTGCATGCACACCATAGACACACTCTTTCTTAACAACTTGAATTTAAAATTTAGGACTATCACAATTTTCATATTGATGCGAGTACACAAGTGCACGCACACATCCACGTCAATCCACCGCCAGCATAATGTGATGTCAGTCTTATGTGCAACAAATCAGCAGGGATGGGAAAGCCTGACTTGTCCGGCCATCATTTGTAGCTCTCACTGCTATTCTCTTATCTGCTTCTGTTTTTCCCTGTATTTTATTTACTTCGGTGTACATTTTCACAAACATTTTTCAAGTCCCTGTGGATTTCCCAGCCACCCGTATCTTGCTCTACCAAAGGCAACAGCTTCAGAGAAGGATTATTCTGACACCTTATTCTCTCCCTCCTGTTACTTCATGACGCTCCGTAAATCTCCCGGGCAAACTTTCTTGTCAATTCGCATTACTCTTATTTCCCCCAATGACAAACCACTGCGCCGTATCTGTGCGACGCAATTAGCGCATAATAGATTGCGAATATTCGTAGACCGACGACACGTCGGAAAAATGGATAGTAGCGGGTGTAGCCGGTCCCAGTAGCCCCGCTCTCTGCAGGCTTCGAAGCGACATCGGTCCGAATGGGAGACGGGCGCTCTAACGAGGAGTTTAAAGACCGCAAAAGTCTCTAGCATCTGTCGCTAGAGCGTCTCTGTTGGTCGGGGAGTGAGGCTTACACACTGCACAGCTCTTCACTAGCTTGCAATCGTTACACTCACCCCCCTAAACCTCACTCCCATCCGGGTAACGGCACCAATGTAGCCGGTCCCAGTCGCCCCGCTCTCTGCGGGCTTCGAACCGACGTCGGTCCGAATGGGAGACGGGCGGAAATTTAAGTCAAAAGTCTCTAGCGTCTGTCGCTAGAGCATCTCTGTTGGTCGGGGAGTGAGGCTTACACACTGCACAGCTCTTCACTAGCTTGCACCCGTTACACGGGGTTGAGTTTATTTGTATCGAGTAATAGTGTCTTGCTATTGTCAGCTTTGTGGTAATGTCGTAATGCCACCTGATGACACAGCTGCATAATCAGTTGTCCTCTCTGGTCTTTGGCAAACAGACTTCACAGGGAGCACTTAGAGTCAACTTAATGGAGCGTGTATGACCCTGGAAACACAATTACAAATGTGTACTGATTTCCATAGCCCTACACATGTCAGCCAACCATGCTAGCATTAATCCTAATGGCTTTGTCTGCCTAGGAAATCGTCCAGTGTTGTTGTAACCCTTCTTCTGCCATGTAAATGCATGTAAGAGCTAGCAAATAAGGTTAGTTGGAAGAAGCACACGTAAAATAGACAAGAGTAATCTAATCATGTGTTCAACAACCCAAATGGCTTTTTGGGATGCCGTCAGGTATGACTGGCCACTTATAAAACATATTGAGCATACATATATCAATGTAAATGCGTTTAGTTGTTCCAGTGATCATGCAAGTGAGCTCTAAATTATTTCCCATACAGGAACAAATCGCGACCTCCAGTTTTTTTTAATCTACCAAATTATTAATCTGGGATCATAACTGGCCATGAATAATTGACACATTATGGGTTTCTGCCTCTTGATGGAAGGATCTAATGTATCCTCTGTGAAAAGTGAAAATGGCCTTTCTGTTCCCATGGAGATTCTAACAGAACACATTAAAATCCAAGTGGAGGGTGGAACACAGAGAATTAGCAAGAAAGAAACAAGCATTTTCAAACTCGCTATATGCTCATTCAGAATCAATCAATCTTCCCTCTCCCTCCCTTCAAACGTCTGCACGCGGTGCAATGGGAAGCGTATTTTGGTAAGTAATAATGTTGCTGTAAGATAGCGGAAATGAAAAAGAAGGACAAATAAATTTCATCAAAAAGCAATAAACTGGTAGTTAAATGGCATCTGAGAGGACTGGCAAATGAAAACACACATATTGAATATCGAAAACGATATCATGACAGGGAACAAATTAATAACATACATATAATATCTGCCTGCCTATTAACTCATTCATTGCCAGATGATCGTATCAAAATACACATTATGCCCTGTCGAGGTTTACAGGGGAGAGAGAGATCGCTCAAATAATCTAAACAATGGGGGCATATAAATGACAGTATGGGGGGTTATAAAAATACTTTTTTAAATAAATAAATCATTATCCACTACAGCGAACATATCAGCTAATATATTCAGTAGGAGCAACATATAAACCTCATTCTGTGACTAGATATTGAATACAATTAAACGATACACTCTCAGAAGAGATTGAACCTTTAGAGTTAGAATAAGAAATTTAAAGTTCAAATATGAACTCGTAATATTCAAAAAGGTTCACAGTTGAACTTATAAGTTTTATAAGTAACGCTTTGTTATTTAGTAAACTTTTAGAAGTTCACTTTAGAACCTCCATTGTGGCAAATGGTTTCAAACCTGACCTGTTACCAGGGATCCTTTTTTAACCTTTTCTAAGATGCATGGACTTGGACCATATGGGACTATATTTTCTGCTGTTTTGTTGTTGCTGTTGTTATAATTCTTATTATTATCATTTTATTATCATAATTCGAGCCTACTTTAGTTTACATTTACATAAGTTATATACAATGATTAATTGACAAAGAACAATAAATATGTCATTTCCCCATGAAAAACGTATCCAATCTTTTTAACTTATTTCAAACATTTAAAATGACTTATGATTTCAAAGCGAGTGCACGTTCAAGCGAAGTCGGAATGCATCTTCCCATTTACTACTTGGAAACTGCCCAGACATACGACCTATGAACTCAGGGCAGATAAATCAAGCCCGAGCGCAGGGAGACGCATCACGTCCAAAACGCTTGCAGTGAGAACTTATGCGAGACATTAAGAAACTGTGAAGTATTTGACTGGAACGCTGTGAGGTCGGAAGTGGGATATTTCAACTCGACTTTGCCCCGAACGAAGTCTCTCGCGCCCGTGGCGCAGCTCAAAACCGTTACAAACTCTGCTGCTTGAATATCTGAGGAGAGACTTAACAAAATTACTATAACCTTTTCTTAAAACATGTAAATAAAACAAATTGAATGTAACATCAAAGTTAAGACGTGGTTATGTACATTAAAATACAAGCTGTTAATAAACCGATTTCAAAGTGACCTTTTTATTCTATGTAGGACAGTGAAAGTTATTAAGAGAGATGTACAGGGCAATAAAGGAAACATTTGTATTAATATTTTCACCCCTCATCTTCTTTTAAGTAAAGAAAATGAACAACATATATCACTGAAAGGGGAAAGATGCTAAATGATGCAGGTGACAAATAAACGGACCTGCAAAATGGATTAACTGCATTTCTAGCAACACAATATCAAAATAAGATTTATTGTTTAACGTTAAAAACATTGTGCTTTCTTATTGAACGTAATTATTATTCTTGAACTTATCTTAAGTTAACAGCCAAAGTTGCTAACTGTAGTCTTCAAGGCACAACAAACATACACCTGTTCTAGCAGAAACAAACAGCCTGTTTATTTAGGTAAACTATGGGCTCATTTAGTGACTATTATAATTGATTCGGTCCGGTACATGAACTAAACTTCATAACATATTAACATGTTATAAATGTCTTTGTTTTGCTGAACACACAGGAAGATATTTGTAAGAATGTCAGAACTCATCCCCCATTTACTGCCAGTGAAAATTAATACTACGCGAGTCAATAGGGGATGAGATCTGACATTCTTAAAAATATCTTCCTGTGTGTTCAGCAAAACAAAGAAATATATACAGGTCTGTGACAATCAGAGGGTGAGTAAATGATGACAACATTTTGGGGTTAAGTAGTGTATCCATTTAAGAGTGAAAATTTGTTTAATCTTAATAAAATGTATTTACATGACAACACTGAATATTTAACTATTAAATTATATCTATTAATTTCTTGTTCAGATTTACTGTGGTGTATTACTGTATAGCTTTTAATCATTCAACGTGTCTTCTGATGAGTTTGTGGTATTACAGATGTGTCATGTTGCCTTTAATGTGGAACCCACAACCTGTACAAAGAGTCAAAAGCCTACATCATTTCAATGAACTGATAATCCTTGATCTCCATTTATGCTTACCACAGGGAACATGCTACAGGTAATGTTTGATCTAAATTGATAAATGCATAATCTTTGAATAATACATTTGATTGAGAAAGCCTCATGGCCTGAAGGAGTACTGAGTACTGCAGAGGACTCAACATAACACAAATGTTTTGCTCACCACATACCACGTACCATATACTCACCAGGCACTTCGTCCTCCGCTTATTCTTTATGCTGACATTCTTTAGTAATCTGCATTCTGTTAACATGTTAGGTATTTGTAAGTCTCTTATCACCTGTTAACCATAACCTAGCCCATATAAAAAAGTGAAAGTAGGTTGGTCGCATTTAAATGTCGATTGGCGGGTGTGTGAAGTCACCTAGTCCAAATTTTAACTTGATTTTGTAAGGATCTACCACGAGATCTCTCCTTACCTCCGGACCAGCAGGGGGCGATCTACTCTGGATCCAACATCAACACCGCCCTAATCAAGCCTGATGCGCTACACCTGAACTTAACCCTATTTAAAGTGACTCATGTTTTCTACCCTTTGTTCAATCTTGAGCTTACGTTACCCATTGCTTATACCTAACTATATTGAAGTGGTCTTTTGTGTTGGAATATTGTTTTTGGAACCTTTGTTTCTCTAGTAAATTCTATTTAGTCTAAAAGACTCTTGACTCGTTTGCTGACTCTGCTCTTGGATTCACAAAGATATTTATCATCTAGGGTTGAACCCTTACAGCAAGATTGAACCGAAAGAGATGAATCCAGCGGAAGGAGCCTCACCACCCTCTAATGTGGATCGTATTTTGTCTGCCCTTTCAGAACAAGCAACAGCCATTCACAGACATGACCAGATGCTCACTGAGGTTCTTCAACAACTGAGTCTTCGGTCGGCAGCACCTACAGAATCTCAACAGTTATCCGGGAGTCCACCTCAGTTGATGATAGCGCCCCTGTCAGAGCCGAAACTTCCAGCACCGGAGCGGTTTGATGGTAGTCCGGAGAAATGTCGTGGCTTTATTACTCAGTGTACCCTGGTGTTTCAGCTGCAGCCTGGCAGCTTTCCCACAGAGAACAGCAAGGTGGCCTATATAATCACGCTTCTCACCGGCAGAGCGTTAATCTGGGCTTCGGCGCTGTGGGAGCAGAGATCCACACTCACCTCTGACAGTGGGCAGTTTATAAGCGAGATGAAGAAGGTATTCCATCACCCAGCCAGCGTTGGAGATGTGGAGTATCGCCTGCTTCAGCTTTCTCAGGGCACCCGGACTGTGGCGGAGTTCGCCATTGAATTTCGTACTCTGGCTACAGAGAGTGGGTGGGATCAACGAGCCCTTAGGGCTACTTTCTATCAAGCCTTATGTCCTGAACTCAAGGATGAGCTGGCTTACAGAGATCCTGCGCCCGATCTGGAGTCCCTTATCAATATGGCTATCCGAGTAGACTTCCGTCTCAGAGAACGGCAACAGGAACGAGACCGAGGGGCTAGTGTGTGCTTTCCCCAAGTACCTCTCAGAACTGATGAACGGCACTGGAGAACCAGGGATACAGAAGAACCAATGCAACTTGGTAGATCCAGACTCGACCGGGTGGAGAGGGACCGACGCATGAGGGAACACCGATGTCTGTACTGTGGAAATTCTGGCCATTTTCGTTCCAACTGCCCTGAATTGTCGGGAAAAGCGAGCTCTCGCCCAGGAAGAGGGGAACTGGGTCGAGAGTAAACCTCCTCTCCCCTTCCTGTACCCTTGGAGTGATTATACAGGCAACCATCTCACATAACAATCAGCGTCACCAGATAGGGGCATTCATCGACTCAGGAGCAGCTGGAAACTTCTTGGATCTGAAGGTAGCCAGGGAGCTAGACATCCCAATTGTTCCTCTTAGAAGATCCCTTAACATCACAGCGTTGGACGGCAGACCACTGGGCTCAGGACAGGTCAGTCATTGCACTTCACTCCTACATTTTGAGGTTGGCGACCATAAGGAATGTATACAATTTTTCCTGACTCAATCCCCAGAGCTTCCTCTAGTTCTTGGTTATCCATGGCTAACCTGTCATAATCCACAGATCAACTGGGCCGAGGGTTGTATCCAGAGTTGGGGAACTAACTGTTGCACCTCTGCTTTCTCTCTTTGTCGCTCCCCGGAGACTCAAGGAACCATCCCAGAACCCTCTACTCCCCCCAGATGTCCTGCCAGACAGGACATGCCTAGCAAGCGGTGTCTATCAATCTCACAGCTCAAGCCCGTCACAAGATTTCCAGCCCTTCATCCCGAGTCGTCCCGAGCCTCCAAACCCACGGAGTCACCCAGGCTTTCTAGTCCCGAGACCCAGACGAGGATACCTTCCTCACCTCTTTCCGAGTTATCCCGAGTTCCTCCAGAGTATGATGATCTCAGAGAAGTCTTTAGCAAGTCTCGAGCCACCTCACTGCCTCCACACAGACCATACGACTGTGGGATAGACCTGATTCCAGGAGCAGTTCCACCTCGGGGCAGGCTTTACTCCCTTTCCGCCCCAGAAAGATTAGCCATGGAGAAGTACCTGAAGGATGCCCTGGAGAGTGGTTTTATCCGTCCTTCAGTCTCACCTGCAGGAGCGGGGTTTTTCTTTGTCGAGAAGAAGGATGGAGACCTCAGGCCATGCATCGACTACAGAGGTCTCAATCACATAACCGTTAAGAACCGCTACCCTCTACCCCTGATGACGTCTGCCTTCGAGATCCTACAGGGTGCTACCATCTTTACCAAGTTGGATCTCCGAAATGCCTACCATCTGGTCAGGATCCGAAGTGGAGATGAGTGGAAGACTGCATTCAACACCCCGACAGGCCATTACGAGTACAGGGTGATGCCGTTTGGTTTGGTCAACGCCCCCGCAGTGTTTCAGGCCCTGATCAACGATGTTCTCAGAGAGATGCTAGACAAGTTTGTCTTCGTCTATCTTGATGATATCCTAATTTTTTCAACCAACTACCAAGATCACGTCCAACATGTCTGCCAAGTCCTGTCCCACTTACTCAAGCACAGCCTCTTCGTGAAACTGGAGAAGAGTGAGTTTCATGTGCCCTCAGTCTCGTTTCTTGGTTTTATTGTCTCGAGGGGTAGTCTCCAGATGGATCCCGGCAAGGTGCGTGCGGTACGAGAATGGCCTCAGCCCAACTCTTTAAAACAGGTCCAGCGATTTCTTGGGTTTGCTAATTTCTATAGACGCTTCATTAGGAACTTCAGCTCTGTGGCAGAACCACTTACCGCGTTGACTAAAAGATCAGCTCAACCTTTCAAGTGGACAGAGAAAGCAGACCAAGCTTTCTCCAAACTGAAACGTCTATTCACCTCAGACCCCATTCTAACACTCCCGGACTCAGAGTTGCCTTTCGTAGTGGAGGTGGATGCCTCAGATGTGGGGATAGGGGCAGTATTATCTCAAAGGTCTGGAAAGGATAACAAGCTTCATCCCTGTGCTTATCTGTCTCGTCGACTAACCCCTGCAGAAGGAAATTATGACATCGGAAATCGGGAGTTATTGGCGGTAAAGGTAGCCCTAGAGGACTGGAGACATTGGTTGGAGGGAGCTAAACATACTTTTCTCATCTGGACGGATCACAGGAATCTGACCTACATTCGAGATGCCAAGAGACTCAACTCCCGTCAAGCACGTTGGGCTCTGTTTTTTAATCGGTTTGATTTTGTCCTCTCTTATCGACCAGGGTCCAAGAATGCTAAACCTGATGCACTCTCACGGCAATTTGACGCACCAGAGGAGGTCCCAAGACCAGAACCCATCCTACCCTCCTCTAGAATGGTGGCGGCGGTCCAGTGGGGCATTGAAACAGCGGTCAAGAAGGCCCAACAACAACAACCAGACCCAGGTAATGGTCCACCTGGACGCCTCTTTGTGCCTAACAGAGTCCGTTCAGATGTGTTGCAGTGGGCACATGATTCCCTTCCCTCTGGTCATCCTGGGGCCGCGAGGACGGGCAGACTCATTCGGAGGAGGTTTTGGTGGCCAAGGTTGCAAAATGATGTCCGGGACTTTGTGGCTGCCTGTACAGTTTGTGCCCAGAACAAGGAACCCAGAACCCACCCTCAAGGACTTCTGCATCCCCTGCCCATCCCTAAGCGGCCGTGGTCACACATATCTCTCGACTTTGTCACAGGCTTACCGAAATCCCAAGGTAATACAGTCATTCTCGTGGTAGTGGACAGGTTCTCTAAAGCATGCCATCTCCTGGCCCTACCCAAACTTCCCACAGCAGGCCAGACTGCAGACCTTCTCCTGCAGCATGTATTCAGGATTCATGGCTTCCCCGAGGATATGGTGTCAGACAGAGGCTCCCAATTCACGTCTCGGTTCTGGAAGGCTTTCGGTAGCCTCATCGGGTCCAACATCAGCCTATCGTCTGGATACCATCCTCAGTCCAATGGGCAGACTGAGAGAGTTAACCAGGAGATAGAGAAGACACTCAGATGTTTGGCAGCAGACAATCAGACCACCTGGAGTTCCCGTTTAATATGGGCTGAGTTTGCGCATAACACACTCCACCACTCATCTCTTAACATGTCCCCTTTTGAGTGCCAGTTTGGGTTTCCCCCGCTTTTGTTCCCCGGACAGGAGTCAGAGGTCTGTGTTCCTGCAGCAGCTCAACTGGTTCGCTGTTGTCAGAGGACCTGGCAGAGAGCTCGAACAGCACTGCAAAGGGCCAGGCAACAACAGCAAAAGCAAGCAAACCGACGCAGAAGGGTAGGACCAAGACTTCGCCCAGGTCAGAAGGTGTGGCTCTCAACCAGGGACCTCCCTATGCGAGTGGAGTCTCGCAAGCTGGCTCCACGGTTCATTGGACCTTTCAAGATCCTTAAGAGGATAAACCCAGTATCTTACCGGCTGCTTCTCCCCAGGTCCATGAGGATTCACCCTACATTTCATATCTCCCGACTAAAACCTTTTGCTTGTTCTTCTCTCTCTCCAGCTCACAAGCCGGCACCCGCTGCACGCATCATCGATGGGCAACCCGCATACACTGTACGCAGACTGTTGGATTCACGTCAGTCCCGGGGTAAAACTCAGTATCTGGTTGACTGGGAGGGATATGGCCCAGAAGAACGCTCTTGGGTACCGGCTCGAGACATTCTGGACCCAACTCTCATCTCTGAGTTCCGTCACGCTCAGAGACTCCATCAAGAGAACGTCGGGAGCCGTTCTTAGAGGAGGGGCTCCTGTAAGGATCTACCACGAGATCTCTCCTTACCTCCGGTCCAGCAGGGGGCGATCTACTCTGGATCCAACATCAACACCGCCCTAATCAAGCCTGATGCGCTACACCTGAACTTAACCCTATTTAAAGTGACTCATGTTTTCTACCCTTTGTTCAATCTTGAGCTTACGTTACCCATTGCTTATACCTAACTATATTGAAGTGGTCTTTTGTGTTGGAATATTGTTTTTGGAACCTTTGTTTCTCTAGTAAATTCTATTTAGTCTAAAAGACTCTTGACTCGTTTGCTGACTCTGCTCTTGGATTCACAAAGATATTTATCATCTAGGGTTGAACCCTTACAGATTTATTATTTACGAATACATTCTATGTGCAGTGAAGATAATGTCCTTCTATCAACTGTGATTTTAATGTAACTGTCATCATCATCCCATGCTGTCAGAAATCCTTCCATACTCCATACCTTTTACTCATTGAATGTTTTTAAATATGTATGAAAGTCATCTCCGTGCTCTAGTCACTAGTAAAGACTTCGCCAGAATGGACTTGCTGACATATCTAATCATACTTAAAGATATACTTTTTTTGCTAAATTGTTACTACGTTTATGCATTTTGCATTCTGTAAAAAAAAATTGTTTCTTGGAGATTATTCTTCAGCGATTCATTTTTTTTCATTACCAGACTTTGAATGCTTTAAATAATTATATTTATATAGTTCAAATAAAATGCTTTCTATAATTATACAATGCAGAACTTTAAATAGACTACCAAGAAAAGTCTGATTACATATGGAAATGTTTAAGCCATCATGTTTTATCTATTTTATTCTAAAAAATTGCAGAACCCAAAAGGAAAATGGAGATGGGGAGAGGCAAGGAGTGATGTGTTTTTAGAATAAAAGGTCTTAAGTAATTATTTGTTTCCTGTTTTTCAGGCTGGTGAAGAGGACAGACATCTCTCAGGATCTGATTAACTGGTAATATCTGTCATAATTGCTGCAATCACGGATCCGGGCCTTTCAAAACAAACACGGTGTTTTGATGATGCCCAACTCATTAAACTGTCAGTTAACAAAGTTAGAGATAACTTAGATATATTCATATTTATTCTATTTATTTTTAATCACATCATATTTGTTAGATAATTTCGGAGGTTGCCTCCCAGCGACTCTGTAATAAAATAAATATCCTGTACTGGTGATGAAGCAATTATAGTTGGAGATTTTTTAGCACAATAGGTTTTAGTACTATATTACATACTGTACATATTAAACAGCAAACTCCATATGGTGGAACTAAAAAGTGCTATGTAAATCATAGCGTAGCATTCAGGGTTGAAAGCCGAGAGCGTTTTGTCTGTGTTATTTCTGGTCTTGTATTCCAGACCTCCTTGACAGCTGTTGAGGATAATGAATTAGCTAAATATTCTGCCTGCTCTATCAAATTGAGCCTGTTTGTACACAAACATTATTTGGTGGCTTGTCTTATGTTCGTAAAATATTTATATTTAAAACTATCGCTGTTTGTTATGATTGAAACAGAGATTATCTGAAGAAATTGGCTAGATTGAAGTAAACCCTTAATATTCCCTCTTTGTTATTTAATTTGCCGCCCTCCAAATCCCTCTTGAATTTAAATTCTTCCGGCGCCTTAATGCAAATACAATTTTGGCTCCTTACCAGGTGTAATGGTCTTCAGCCGCTCTGAAATGCTCTGATTCTTTCCTTTTTGTATCTTTGCTCATGTCTTTCACACGGAGCGCTCCTAAAGATTACAGATGGGGCATGTCAACGGGTTATTTTAATAGGTCAATACTGCATTGTTATTCAATTACGGGATATTTTAGCTAGCACATGTCTACTTTAAGGGGCTCACTTGATAATGTCTGCTGTATTTGTGTCTTCTTGGTCAAATTTTGACATGCTTCTTAACTTCCTCATTAGCAGGTATTTGAGTTGGTTCTTCTCTCTCTCTATCTCTCTGTCTTCTCACACCAGTTAATGGATACTGTTGAAGGACTGGGACACCCGGAACATTATAATGAGTATGTGACACACCTACTGAAGCTGTGTCATAAAACTCCTCACACACAGCACAATTTACCATAGAAATGCTGTCCGTCATTTCTCTTGTACTGACTGTCTCCGGTCCTAACACGTACCTGCACTCCCCTTATCCCCTTAATATATCATTGTTCTTTTCATTTTTCTATAGTGCCATCTTTTTCTCCCAATTAGGTGTTTTATATATTTTTCCCCTTGTTTTGTCACTCTAGACACCCTTTCTAACCTTAAAGTGAGGGACCCACGCAATCATGGTTTTCATGTCTTATAACAAGTCTATGAAGACATTATTCTCACAAATGGAAAATCTTGCATGTTCAGTAGTCAATGGTGCGTCTATTTCTGGGGTTATCCGGCACTAATTCACTTGGATTGGTTTTGTGTTCATATAGAAATAAATGGGTGCAGGCGCTGTTCTGTAAACAACTTTCTTCAAATGTATTTTTGTTAAATAATTTTTAATAGTGAGTTTTTAATCGCATAACAGCCTGCCTAGATGACATCTCAGCTTGGATGAAAGAGCATCACCTGCAGCTGAACCCAGCCAAGACAGAACTACTCGTATTTTCATGCATTTATATATTTTAATACACTGTCACAGTTGTAATTTGTGAAATGAATAAATTCTTTGCAGTCTGGTCTGTGTCTGAAAAAAGTATGTACAGTAAAATATAAATGAAGCATTTATTTCCAAAAAGAGACAACTCAAAAATTATGTTTTTTATGTTATCATGTTTTATTGTGCTAGTTAGCTGCAATCTTTTTGTTATTATGGCTTTTTTATTATGCACATTTTTAGTGTTTTTAATTGGAATATATTATAATATAACCTTAAAAATAAAAATAAAAAAGAGCAAAGCATTAGATGAAATGTCTTTCTAAATAGAGTGACACTTAAACAAGTACATTTACATTGTAAGCACATTAAAGAGATTATTTTTCTTCTTTTTTGGCAGACAAGATGACACCTTTGTTCCACTGGGGTAGAGGAGGCATTCTTCTGGAAAGTACATGTTGGTTTTCAGCCCCAATCTTTTCAGCACTTTTGATGTACGAACCCCTCGGGGACTTTTCCTGCTTTCTCTAAGTGTCTTCTCTGGGTCCCTGTAGTTGATTAATCCTCCCCTTCGTTCTCCTTTTTCCTCCTTTTTGTTTAACTCACCGCATGTCAAGTTTGAGAAAGTTTTTTCCCTCTCCCCGATGGCAATCAGGTGGAAAATGTGCAGCGCTGATTGACAGCGCCATGCTTGTCACTCACATTCTCCGAAAGGTGTCTGTGTATGTGTGAGAGGGAGTATGTGTCTTTGTGAGTATAGCTCTCTGTGACAGATTGAATCTGAGTCCGGGGGTGGGATGGGGGTCTGCTTACTGCGGCTGAAATTTTGGGAGGCTTCCCTTTGGCATCTGAACTGCAAGGTGCAGAGTTGAGATGCAGGGAGAGATGGATTATTTCTGGCTGTGCATTAGCTATCTAACCAAAGCCCTATAGAAAGAGCAAGCGTCGTGAGCCAAATATACGGTATGTGTCATTCAAAAAAGATGTTCAAATAGAAAGTGTTTGTGGTACTTCACACCTACTGTGTTCAGTAGTAAATTATGTTTTAATTAAAAGTGTGGCTCTTTTCTGTCAGGTTGTAAACATCATAGTATCTTTACATTTGGACATTAAGCAAATGCTTTTATCTAAAGTGACTAAAGGGCAAGTTATGGTTGTGCATAGGACCTACGCCATAGGTAATGCACCAGTTTTCCTTTATAATTGTATGATGTTGTCCGCGTCGACAGGCAATGACCACTAGGCGTCAGTGGCCATGCGACTGCTGCTTGTGTAACCAAGACAAGAGCCGAAGCAGTCATTAGCAGTGATAGCGGCAACTAAAGCTTGAGATGTTAAACAAGAACAAACTATTTAGTTCGATAATTCATTTGGAAATGCGGTCGATACATGACGCTATCGCAGATGTTTTTATCTGAGGGAGGGGTTCAAAGAGACCAATCACAACACTTGCATGTAATGACTCTTCTAACCATTAGTTGGCATCGCCACTTCTGCATGGTAATGCCTCTCCTAGCCTCTAGGTTGCCTCAGCTGCTACAGAGTTATTTGTTACTGCTTATTGTGTTTATTAGCGACACGTGTGTTTGGGTCTTTAAGCTTGCCTCTTTTATTCAGTCTTGTGCCTCCTATGGATGTGTTAACCTCACATAAAAAGCTAAGCTTTGGGGTTTTTGGATGTTACCTTCCTATTGTTTCTTGTACTTTTTGGTGGAAGCTCGGCTCCGATTTTGATGTATTTTTTTGGGATATCTAGTAAAGCCTTTTTGATCAAATCATCAAAGCCTCCTACCTGTCACTGTTTGGCGTTTGGGTCCAACTGTTATTTATCATCTGCATTAACTCAATAGTAAAGACTCACTTCAGTTAACCTCAAGACCTGAGGTCGATCCTAGCTCTGGGCACCTATTACACTTGCGGTTTGTGTAGGGTCCACGTTAAGTTGATGCGTTGTTACCTTTTTGGAGAGGTGCGTGTCAGGCTTCACAGGGCTACGCACAGTCTACGCCGTGCTACGCATGACCACAAATAACACTTTACAGAGAAGATGAAGGAACAAAAGTGATTTGTCACTAGGAAGCAATAATACAATAAGTGCATAAATAATGCAATACCTATAGAGAGAGAGAGAATTAGGACTATATCCTCTAATAATTAAAATTCTAAAAAGAGCTAATACATTCTAAACTCACCTTAAGAACAGCGATACAGAGACACTCCATCACAAAGCCTTAAGCCATCAAGAGCTGAACTCAGGGAGAAGCCCCTTCATCCAACTGATCTCAGAACTAACTCTACAACCCAAAACATGCCCAACTGTTCCCCAAACCCCAGCCAGACTAAACCAAATTATAGAACACAAAAGAACAATATATCAAACACTGGAGAGAAGCAACAGCTCAGCAAAGTAAATTGGAATGCTATCTGTCATTAATTTGAGTTAGAGTTTTTTTAAGAATTCAACATTTATCAGTCAAGTATCTAAAGCTCATGGATTCCAGTGCAGGTAGTTTTAGCCTGTAGCACCAAATTAGAATGCTGAATGCCAATTGTCCCTTCGCAAAGCCCGCCCCCTTTCGCTATGTCCGACCTCAGCCAAAGCGCTCTCACTGCATTAAACAATATTTATTGTGAAATAATAATTTCTGGACAGCGATGACATGTACTTTCAGCCAAAAGCAGTAAGACGGTCTTAAATATGCATTTGAAGTGTATATTCAGGATGTGAAAGTGATTCGGAATAAATTTCACAAAATAACGTTTGAAGCTCTAGCCTACAGATCATAACACTGACAGCACTGCATCACCTGGCGATCAAGAATCACTACATTGAGGAGCAACACTGTTCCTGTAAAGCTGAGTAGCTTTCTATTCACGAATGTCATCATTAAAAAAGGAAAATCAGTATGTTTATAATGTCACATTCAGTAACTCAACTAGCATTAGGTAACTACTGTAACAATAGCCTAGTGTGCTTGCTGTAACTACATAACGTCTGAATAGCGTCATTGGTTTCTGACACGTTTAGGCAACAGGTGAAACTGTGATTATGGCCATAAAGATCAAATTTGACCTCCGATAAAATGTATGAGATGCAAACGTTTGGTAAAGTCTTCATGTATGATTTTGTATTGTTGTACATTATGACATTATGTTGAGCAGGTCTTTTTAAAACCGCATTATGCGCTGCCGGTTAAACTGTATGGTTTGATTATCGGATAAAATGGCGAATAGCAATGGGGGCGCATCATATCGGCGTAATGATTGGTCAGGTTGCCTGTCAATCAAACTCCAGGCAAAGGGTCAATTGAGTCATTACACAAATATTCAACATTTGTGTATCAAAGTATGAGCCAAGTTCTTCACTTCTTTTTTAATTCATTCTAACAAATACAGCTCTCCTGTTTTTTTACTTTATGCCTTCATTACATCCAAGTGCTTCATGAGAACCAATAATTGTCTTCAATTTGCAGTAAGCATGTATTGATTCTCCTCACACCAACTTGAAGCTGTGTTACTGAGCAAATCAAAGCTGTAGTTTAAGTGTTACCTCTGGAACACATGGATATCGCAGTGGAATAAATGACAGTAAATTGTCTGCTGTGGAAATCAGATGAGTTGTAAAATAATGCATGAACAAAAGCCTGTCGAGGTGTGACACAATTAAACAAGCTCTTGTTTACCTGTGAAGCAGTGGTGAGGGAGTGGTGAAGGTCACACCCTTTAATTTGAGAATGATAAGTGATATAAAAAATAAGACAAAATGTTTGACGTCATTCTGCCAAAAAATAACATTATATTAAAATTACTCTTCGAAAATGAAAATGCATCTATGACTGTAACCAAAGAAACAGTGAAACAGACAGAGGTGTTGCCCCGGCTGTGTAGAAGGATTCTGTGTCTTACCTATGAGCACCCTACATGCACCTCTGCTTGAATCAGTCTTTGGAACATCTTAGTTGCTTAGTGAACGTTCTGTTTCAGTGCTTGTTCTCATGTTCTGAAACCATGTCATGTTCACCCTTCTCTGTCCCTCTGTTAGGGGGGTTGAAGGAGGGTTTACTCGAAGGGTTCGGCCTCACAAGGGTTTACCAGTCCAACCACATTTTGTTGTTTTAAAATATTAAACATCAACTACAAAAACATAATCTAACAGAACAAAAGCAATGCAAAAAACTGACAGCATGACAAGACACATGAAATCCGAAGTTGTCACATAACTTTTTTTTATTGTTTGGCTTTAAAGTGAGTATAAACTGGATTTCTTTGTAGTATTTGACGTCTGGAAAAAATACATACATCTTTCTGTTATTTTGAGCGTTTCCTTTTTTCAAATAGAAACCATATTTTTATGGATATTATAGTTCACAGAATAAGATTGATAATTTTACCTAAATTCATACCTATAAATTGGATAACTGATTTTGTAATGGTCTCTTAATATCTTTCTCGGCTTTATATATTTATAGGGGGAACATAGTTTGACAGTAATCTTAGAGTTACAAAATGTCCCAACTGTAGTCAACAGTCATCATCGTAAAAACATCTGTGGTGAGCTCTGCCCTACACATTTACATCATTCTCTGTTTCATTCCTTTGACTGCAGATCCAACACATTCCATTGCAGCCGTGCAGCTCCTCTTTGTTCACACCTCAGTCACACAAACCCTGACACTGATCTTGACAGAGCCTACACACCTCCCCTCTCACACACCGAACTGCTGGAGCTTACAGTTTACAACACATCACCTACTGCAGGAGGTAAAGTAGGTTAAGAACTACCACTCACCTCACTGGGGAAAACTCTTTCCCTTGGGACTGAGCTATGAAAGATCTCTCACGTCATTTGCCCCACGACCCATTCATTCTGCTGCAGCTGCCTATCGGTTGTTTAAGGAACGTGTAGTTTTGTCAGGTATTAATACGTAGCGTTAACTTAAATAAACGGGGATGAAGGGGATTCGTCCGTAATGCTTCTCGCAGGACCGTTCGCAGATTCACCAGTGGCACTGGTGCGCTCTGAGATAATATAAAATGAATGGCAATTAATAGGGATGTGCACTTCAGAGGAGAGCCCGCGACTGCACATGACTGCATACTCTCACAGGAACATTTATTGTTCGGTAGGAACACACTGCAACTCGTCTTTGAGGTTTAAATGTCTTATGTGCTGCAGTTTTTCAATCAGGGACAATGAGGAGGGGGATGTAGAAGTAGATTACCACCGAAAACGGAGACTGCAGAAAGAGAAAGCGAAAAAGAGAGCAAATCATCCTTTCGTCTGACTGGCATGTAGAATAACTGATGCGGTGTGGGGATTTGGAAATGAAAGAAAGAAAAAGTGACGGCACTCTTTTTAGAGATTGGAACGGATTGAATTTGAGAGGGGACAAAATACAAAATAACTTTGCACAGTGTGTCTTGCTGGATGCAGCCGAGCATTACTTCTGGGTACGTGAACAGTTCCGAACATTACAGACAATTTCGCGTACGCATGCAAGTCTTATTGGCACTATGGTATTCAAACATATTATACTGTATAGTAGCTGTTAAAAATACGTTTTTCTCCGAACGCTTGCTGCCGTGTATGAAGATTACAGTTCCTGGATGAATGTGGGTGTGTTGTGGAAGATAATGTCAAAATTCAATGTTAAATCTGAGAGCCGTAAGCCACAAACATGATGCAGTCAGCAGAGATACACTGTATATGGCGTTTTTCATGTACAGGATGTTGCATCTATTAACATGCTTATTTCACAGACAGATGAGTCCTGTGGTATCTTTTGACTTCATGCCTTTCACAAAGCAAAAATCATATTAGTTTTGTCACTCCACCGCCATTTAACCCCCCTCCAAATCTCTTGTTGTACAATCTGGGTTTTTCTTTGTCTTTGATATAACCTGAAAGAGACAGATCAAAGAAGCGTAACATTTCTCATTTTTTGTCTTCTTAAGGTTTTTTCCTTAGAGTGGAAACATCCAACAGATTTTTACTAAACCCTGACAAGTGCACACAAACATGCACACAGAAACACGAGCTTTGCTTGTGTTCAGAGAGTGGTTTAGTGGGTAGTTAAAAGGGTGGTTAAATAGGATTTGTAGCATGTTGTGTTTATTGAAAGAATCATTTCTAGGTTAACCCATAATGCAGGGACACACAGAATTCAACTGGTTTAACACAATACAGGGAAACTCTTAAAGGGATAGTTCACCCAATAATGACAATTATGTCATTTTATGTTATGTTACTCACCCTCTAGTCATTTCTATCCTTTATGACTGTCCTTTTCTGCAGAACACAAATGAAGATATTTTGAAAAAGGTTGGTTACCACCTTCGGTACCCATTGATTTCTATTTTACTGTATGGATACAAAACTAATGTAAGTCAATGGGTGCCAATGGTTTTCTTCCAAATATCTTTGTTTGTATTCTGCAGAGGAAGTAAAATCATATAGGTTTGGATTGACACAAGTGTGAGTAAATGACAGAATTTTCATTTTTGGGTTAACCATAACTTTAAATATTGTCACGGTGTGTGGACAGAACCCAAACGCAGGCAGCAGAGTTAAATAACAAAAACTTTAAACAAAAGACCCTCGATGGGGAGAACATGATCTAAAACAAGACAAAAATGTAAACTAAAACTTTCCACAAGGGGAACAAAACAAACAAAGTCCTTTGAATAATAAATCAACAAAATCCACAAACTTAGAACAGGAACAAACACGATAATCCATAGACAGGAATAATCCAACAAGGTGACGTGAGGAGGTACGATGATGACAAAATGACAATGAACCGACAAGGGACAGAGGGAAACTGGGGCTTGATAAAGGGAAACACTAACAAGGACTGATGACACAGGGAGAGTGGCCACAGGTGACATGGATGAAACACTAAGGGAAAGCTAACAGGAGGATTGCACGAGGCAGGTGAGGGGACTGAAACACTAAGGGAAGGATGGATCAGGGCTGGAGACAAGACTAACACTAATGGACTGCAAACAGGGAAACAAGGGGGCGGGGCTAAAGGACGTGACACCGGAGAGAGAGCATGGCTTCTCAAACCAAAACAATGCTCTTTCTCCACACAAAACACATGGGACTGACATGATCCTGCCACAAGACTCGAAAACCAAGACAAGGAGAGGCAGGATCATGACAGAGCGCCCGCCTTAAAGAACTCCTCCAGGAGTTCTTCAAGATCACACTAAACATGACAAGACTGACAGACAGGAGGACAGACACCATAAACACAGAACAGAACACACTAGGGGCAGGGCTGACATGACTAGAAAGGGATTGGGGTTGGACAATAAAATAAACATCAATGGGAAGGGGGGAGGCGGAATTGGTGGGAAAAACTTGGGAACATTACTGGGTGGAGACTTAGGAGGGACAGGACCCTGCTTCCTAGAGCTGGGCGGAGGGGTGGGGTAGGAAGGTCTGGGCATGGAAGGGATACCTCTCTTGGAGTGGGAGGAACTAGAAGGGGTAGGGCATGACAGGACGGCCGTAGTAGGGAACGGCTGGGGCAAGGCTGACTGGTCTGTAGGTTGGAGGGCCGGCTGGGCAGGACTTGACGCTGGCTGGAAGGCCGGCTGGGCAGGACTGGGTGCAGGACGCACCACCGGACTGGACGGGACCACCGGACTGGACGGGACCACCGGACTGGACGGGACCACCGGACTGGACGGGACCACCGGACTGGACGGGACCACCGGACTGGACGGGACCACCGGACTGGACGCCTGGGCAGGGCTGAATACCGGCTGCTGGGCTGGACAGGATGGTGCCACTCTCCTCTGCCTCTTCCTCTTTGACCGGCTCACAGGACGTGTGGCCGGCTGCAGAGTAGCGGTGGGGGACCCCACTATCTCCGTGCTGGAAGAGTCGGACAGGGAGTCCCACGACTCCCTCCGTCCACGCCTACCACGGAGGCTAGCTGATGGTGGAGCAGAGGCTGGTGGCGCGGCGGTTGTCAACACCCCGAGCTTCAGGGCAAGACCCTCAGGGATGGGGCCCAACGGAGATGCAAAACATGGAGCAGTTGAGACCCTGGGCTCCGGTCGGCTCATGACAAACCTGAGCACACCCTCGAAGTCCAGCGGTCTCAGCCTCCTCGTCTCCGCTGGAGATAGGGGAACCCTGAGGCCCTGGATGAATGCTGCGGTCACCTCCTCCTCTCCGAGGACCACCTCTCCTGCAGCTTCCAGAAACCTATCAAGGTAGTCCGCCAGGTCTGAGTTATCCTGGCGAACGCTGCAGAGGGGACGAGGCTGGCAGGACCTTGCAGCAAACACTGCTGCCTGCTGGGTTCTTCTTGGTCGGTTCATTCTGTCACGGTGTGTGGACAGAACCCAAACGCAGGCAGCAGAGTTAAATAACAAAAACTTTATTTAAACAAAAGACCCTCGATGGGGAGAACATGATCTAAAACAAGACAAAAATGTAAACTAAAACTTTCCACAAGGGGAACAAAACAAACAAAGTCCTTTGAATAATAAATCAACAAAATCCACAAACTTAGAACAGGAACAAACACGATAATCCATAGACAGGAATAATCCAACAAGGTGACGTGAGGAGGTACGATGATGACAAAATGACAATGAACCGACAAGGGACAGAGGGAAACTGGGGCTTGATAAAGGGAAACACTAACAAGGACTGATGACACAGGGAGAGTGGCCACAGGTGACATGGATGAAACACTAAGGGAAAGCTAACAGGAGGATTGCACGAGGCAGGTGAGGGGACTGAAACACTAAGGGAAGGATGGATCAGGGCTGGAGACAAGACTAACACTAATGGACTGCAAACAGGGAAACAAGGGGGCGGGGCTAAAGGACGTGACACCGGAGAGAGAGCATGGCTTCTCAAACCAAAACAATGCTCTTTCTCCACACAAAACACATGGGACTGACATGATCCTGCCACAAGACTCGAAAACCAAGACAAGGAGAGGCAGGATCATGACAAATATATTAGTAAAACAGGTTCATACAATTTTTATTTTGATATGATTTGCTGTTTGTTTGGCCATTCTCATTTTACTTGTTTCATTTAATTTAGTCTTTTCTCTTTTTGTGGATATATTCTGTTTACAGGTATTCCATTATAGCGATTTTTGTATCGCCCACTCATCTTCATGTTGTAATTTGCTACTCTGTTATCATTTAATAATTTTTTTTTTACAAAATCTGAATATGTTTTTCAGAAATACATTCAATATTTTCCGTGCCATGACCACTGCATCTTAAGAATCCATTAGGATAATTTAAGTTCATGCCTTATAGGTTTTAAAAGCTACTTCACTTTATGTTATGTAAATTGATCTTGCTAAACACATTCATAATTATCCAATGCAATAAAAAACACTTAGGTAAAATAGTTTTTGATAATACATCAAAAAAGATATTTCACAAATATATACACCGATCAATGGAAATAGATACTGTAAATAAGTTATTAAATGCTTGAGTGTAAATGAGATGGGGCCGTTTTCTTATGTGAAGAAATTCTGTTTACAAATATTGTATATTTATGAAACAAGAACACTATTAATATGGATAGTGAACATTTCCAAACTTCCCTTGCTTACTGCATAAACAGTTATATGGATTGATCTGAGGACCTTGCTTGAAAAATCAAGGACTCAAATAGGCGTTCAATCAATGAGAAAACACATAAACAAGAAAACACACATGCAGGCGCACACACACTTGTTCTCTGCCCTCTGCAATGTCACTTATTATGGACAAAGTATGTTTTATGAACAAGTTTATCTCCATCCCTGTCCCCAGGTCAGGGGCTGTGTATAGAATGTGAAGCATCGTGGTCTTCTTGACTATATCAATCTGTCTCTCCCGCTCTCTCTCTCTTATTTTTTATATGATTTTGAATACCTCAATCAAACGTTGCCCAAGGTTGCGTTTGTAGCACATTTCTACATTAAGTTGCCGTTTGTACAGAATCGCTCCTTTTAACGACTGGACACAATAGGAGGAGGGAAAGAAACACTCTTTGTCATCACAGTGGTAAGACCTTCATGTTCTACAAACGGAATTGGCTAGTTTTTTATAAATTATCCAAATATATTTTACAAATAAGAAATAACTATGATTTTTTCTCCATATAAAATCAAAAGTCCTTGTATTAGATTAAGCAGATTGATTTTTGGCAACGCGAAACCATTGAACATCTCCACATCTGTGTGATCTATGGAGACAGACAAACATCCATCACACATGTTCAGCTTCTCCCCATTGGTATGCTTGAGCTGCTTTACAGGTTTGCATCTAATAAGTTTATTTTCTCACATGAAGAATGACCAAACACTTCTGCATAGCCAAACCAATTACTCATCAACGATCCTTGATCGTCGAGTTAGGGAAGCAGAGACCTATTGAATTAAGAAGATGATGACTTTGGAGACATCTCGGCATGGTCCGGGCCAGCAAACCTGATATGTCTCCGTAACACACAGAGTGAAAGTGACATGGTCTGGATTTTAATATGATCTGCAAGGGTAACTCCAATGCGCAGGTTCAGGCATTGAATATATAAATGGATTTCAACTTACCTCCTAGTATGCTCAAATAAATCTTAATTTGGTCTAGTCCTCCTCTCTCCGTCTCGCTCTCTCCTCGTGTCCATCTGACATTCATCATACGCACAGCCTGAGATGAGGATATGCGGGAGTCATACGGGTCTCCTTCCCTCCTTCTAATTACATGCACCGTGGATTGCAGGCCTGCAGGAAAGGTTCCCTTTAGCCACGATACCCCAGAGGTTATTTCTCTATTCTTTTGCGTTTTCCTCTCTCTCTCTACTTCCTCCTAATTTCTTTCCCGCCCAACAGCTTTCTCGCCTACATCAGGACATATTAATATCATTACATTAATTAGCAGGTGGGCCGTCCTGAGATTTGAGGGATAATGAACTGTTAAAGTGGCCAGCTTTAACGTCTCAACTTTTTCAGCTCCCAAAAGGCTTTTTGTGTAAACTTGCATTTTTCTGAGAGAAAGGACTTTTTTCACCTCCCTCAGACAGCGCTCACATATGGCTGTGTGCTAAATGGACTAAAAGCCAGAAAATGTGGAAAAGTGAAAATAATAATCCTCTCGCTCTACTCTCCACAGAGAACACTGAGAGAACATAACAGGCTTTATGAGGCCATTGGAGGATCAAGCAGAACATTTTTCCTAATACAGAAACATAAAAAAAACTCTTTCCTTTTACTGCATCTCTTCCTTTGTGAACTTAAGTTGTATTGCTGTTACATTACATGGAGTGATGCCAATAGGAACTTGAGATGTTTGGTGTACTGTATGTACAGTAGAAATGGTACAGGTTACTCTTCAGGCTATTTCACATAATAATGATATACTAACTTGCCAACATTCAATGAACCCCATTGGGAGTATCTAAAAGTAGCGATGATGTTTTTTAAAACAGTTTACTTTTTGGTACAGTTTTTATGAAAAGTCAATCTGTGTAATTTTTTGCATGTTCAAGATGAGGCAATATTATAATATGCATTCCTGAACAGTCACTTTTCTTGCATGATAAATCCAAGTTCACTATTTTCTGATTCAGTAACTTATATATATATATATATATATATATATATATATATATATATATAGGAATAGTTATAGGATAGTTCACCCAAAAATAAAAACTGTCATCATTTGCTCACTCTCAGGTTGTTTCAAACCTCTATACATTTATTTGTTCTGTTAAACACAAATACATTTATTTGTAAGAATGTTAGCAATTTTCAGTTTTGTGACATATACCTTCATGTTTCCCGAGCACAGCACTGCCAACCCTTCAGAGCCGTACTATTTTTGAATAAAATATGTGAATGTAAATACATGCATTATGAATTTACACTGCTTACGTGCTCATTTTATTATAGATTCTTAACTTTAAATGCATGTAAGTATAATTGAACAAATGAATTATCACTGCTGGGTGAAAAACATATTCTCAATACATTATGTTTTTTTCCCCGTAAATCATTGCTGTTGTTCACCCTTCATATTTGTCTAGGGGATATTAAAAAATTTAACCAATGAAACGTTTTAAGAGCTTTTGACAACACCATGTTGAAAAATACAGTGTTTTTAGAAGATGTACAATATGTGAGAAAGTATCCATTAAGCTGTTCGGAAAAACAACCACAAAAGAAAGAAATGTAATAATCCACTTTAAAAGAAAACACAAACATCCTGAAACTATAAAATGATATGCTATACGTCTTTCAAGAGCCCATACACAAGAAGAAAGAAACAGGGCAGTAAACTTCAAATTACTCACTACACTTGAGATTTCAAGGATGTAGACAGTAAAATAGAAATAACACAAAACAACATTGTATGCTTTGTAGTATAAATACAGAAGTGTGTTAGTTATATCCAAAGCTCTAACTGATGCAATTCACTTTCATTATTGATTAAGTTTACAGTAAAGCTGCTTTAAAAGAAACCGTATTGTATAAAACACCATATATTCCTGTTTGGACAACTTTGCTTCTGACCCTCTCCTTACAACACTCAAAATGGATACTGACCATGTTAACCAATCGATCTAATCCATAACAATTTTGTTAAAATGATTGCTAGAGTTTTAATTAAAGGTTACATCTGAATCAAACTGTGTTCATCATTGTACTTAAAGGGACAGTTCAGAAAAAATTACATTTCTTCACCATTGATAACAAATTTGTACACAGTACATTTCTTTTTTCTGATGAATACAGAGAAATACATTTGGAAGACTGCTTGTAACCAAACACTTCTTGGCCACATTGACTACCATTGTAGGAACAATTAAAATGAAAGTCAAAAGTCAACTGTTTGCTTCCCTTCATTCTTCCAAATATCTTTCTTTGTTTTCATCAGAACAAAGACATGTATACGTATATATGTATCTTGAGGGTGAGTAAATGATGACAACATTTTTATTTTTGGGTGGACTGCCAAGACATGAATTCGGTCTGCTTACTCGTCCATATTTTATACATACATAACCATGTGCGGCCATCAAACATAAATATTTAATATATCATATGTCTGTTTTATTTTTCTCCAAGTGGCCCCATTGGATTACATAAAACTTTAAACATGACTGAATTGAAGAAGAATTTCTGAAGCCTGTCATAGGCAATGAAGGTTCAAGGTCATGTGATGACTTATGATTTTCAGAAGCTATTAGCTTGTAAAAAGAACCGAGTGCTACATTGAGCTCATCTTCACACACACATACACACAAACAGATGGCTGAGTTTCCCATTTAACAGACATGAGTTAATCTTCTCAGCTTGACCATGGAGCAATCATATGGGACTCTACCAAATGGAGCCATTGTTCAAACTGTGCCTGGTGGAGGGAAATTAAACAATTAAAGCAAGCAAGGAAGCCCTGACGTGTGAGTTGCATTGATGTGCCTGCAAGTGTGTCCCTGTGTGGTATCATGAAGCCGTAATTACGAACCACATCCGTGAGATGTTCAACGGTCATGTACATTCAACCGAACATTCGTTTGACAGAGAAATGACATGCACGTATCCTGCAATGACACACAGAGAAAGTTAATTCCCTCCTTACAGCTTGCTTTGTTCTCATCAAACCATCATTACGCTTGAAAGTATTTCACAGCCGTCCCTTCATTAGACCCATTTCCAAGGTTTACATGACCAGTCTGAATGGGAAATCAAATGGGGGTTGCGATTTGTAATTTTCCAGTCCAGGACTCCATACACAGCAAAATAATAATCCCTTGTTTGTTATGAGTAAATGAAGAACTCCAGAGTGGCATTAAAAAGTCATGGGAAGGGGGGCTAATGGACAAACTTGTTGACATAGATCGAAACTAGAAGACAAGAGCGCTTTAACGCCCTCCCGTTAAGGATGTTACGGAAACTCCTTTGGAAACATTTACTGGCAAATTATGAGAAAACGCACATATAGTTCATTTCTTTTCGAGCGGGTGAATGTGTTCGAAGCTTTACGCTTGGTTGGACTTAGATTAATGTGTGCCAGTGTTTCACAGCCCTCATAATGAAAGTGTCAATTTTAGGAATCTTTACTGCATCTAATTAAATCTGTTTTAACACTCAACAGCAGCACCTTTGACTGCACATAGAAAGAATTCACCCACTATAACAATCATTCGATCACGGAGCTATTTTAAGGCGTTTAAGGGTTTGGAATGGATGAATAAAATTCAAGGCTCTACAATGATAGATGGTTTTATTATCTCTGTATTTGCCTTTTTTGTGACTTAATCTTCCCATACGTCCATGTCAATATTGAAAGCACCCGTGATTTCACAGCTCCCTTCTGCATTGGTGCTCTCGCTACATGGTTCAACAGAGACAGCAATCAGCAGTCACAGATCTTCGTGATGAATTCCAGTAGTCTTGAATGTCATTGGGGGACCATGACACAAGCCGGGTTTTTCATCTGGCTTCACTTTTACATAAAGGTCAAGCTTACCCAAGAATTATGCAGACGACCTTTCTGGATCTTCAATTAAAACGTGGCAACTCTCGAATGGAGATGTGGAAGCAAGGGGAATTAAAAGGGAGTTACAGCAATTTGAGGGTTCACTCAGGGGGACGGGTGGGGGCTTGGGGTTCTAACACTATTACTCCACTATTACACATAGTTTTAATATAATTTTTTTAATATATCGTTTTTGAAATTGATTATTTGAATTAAACAACGAGGAAAAGTCAGCCAATAAGAGCCCAGCATAGATTGGAACGACTTCATTAAAGGGACAGTTCGTCCAAAAAAAGGTCATCATTTACTTACCCTTGAGTTGTTTCAAATCTGTATACATTTATTCTGATGAACACAAAGAAAGGTATTTGTATACAGATTTAAAACAACTCAAGGGTAAGTAAATGATGACTTTTTTTCGTCCAAACTGTCCTCTTATTGGCTGAACAAGTTTAGGGTGAGTAAAAGAAGACAGCATTTATTTTTTAATAAGCATTTCGGCAAATGGTAGCTACTTTGAGCTACACTAAGATATGACCTAGCTTTTATTTATTTCAGTTTTCTTTAGTCGCATCATCACATTATTGTTTTGATGTTGTTTATTATTCTATATTATTCAACAACCTAGAAAAAAGTGATCATTAACTTGTTGTCAGATCCTCTATTATTTATTTCCTATTAAATAGTGATGATACTTTAAACCCATCTCTTCTGTGAATACTTGACAGACAAACGAGAGCCCCTCTCTCTTTCTAGTAGGTAGTGGTCTAGCTTTTGTTGAAACTAGTAACTTGATATTAGCACCTATTGTAGTATTGCTCTTTGTATGACATATTGCTTTATTGCTCCCAGAACTCTCTATAAGTCGCTTTGGATAAAAGCGTCTGCTAAATGACTAAATGTAATGTAATGTAAATGAAAATGTTAACAGTCTAATTCAGACATTTTCTAAAGGAATGTTCCGTTTCGATAACACTGTTATGTGTGTTTATTGTCTGTTCCATGTGCTTTCAAAATGTTTAGGCTACCTAGAATCTTTTTGTAAGCGATGAGTAATATTATCGCCATATTCTGTGATATTCAACATCATTGCACAAATGCTGTTGATTGATCTTAACTCGTGCTGAGCCTTGAGCATTCCTTTAAGCTGTGAATAAATGTATGTATTCTTTCGTTGTTTTGTACGACTTAAATGTGCGGCTTTCAGCTGAAATCCAAAAGTCACCATTTGTCAAGCAGCTAGCCGGGGAGGCACTCATCATTCAATTAGTTGAATTGTACAAACGTCTGCTGCTAAATCAATGCTAGAGCCCTCCATAACCCTCACAGACGGCCTTAAAACATTGGAATTAAACTACTGATCTACTCTGCGAGTATTATTGAAATAATATCGGTGTTAGGCAGCTGTCCTCTATTTCACTTCTTCTGTCCTCTGCGTGTCCTTTCTGTTCATGTGATCTTATATGTGGGGTTTGAACTGTATTGATTTTAAAAGTGAAATGTTGGGATGGAGTGGGACTTGGGGGTTTGAAGCACACTGAGAAACACAGACAGGCAGAGATAGTCAATGGGATAAATCGTATCTATTATGAGTCTCAGTGGTGTCTTAAACGGCTGCAATTATATAGAAACACTTGAATGACCGATTTTAGTGGCGTGGCGCTTACGCGGCAGGCCAGGAGAAGACCAGGAATGTACACACATATTATTGCAAGCATGCATGAAAGCATGTCCATTGTGACTTAGATATCCATGCATTTTTCACATTTACATATGCACGTACACAAAACTTTCTGTGGCTCTGTGTGTAAGGGGCAGCTAGGGATGAGCAGTAGGGGGCGCTAGTCAGTTTGAGATACAATCAGTCAGACAGAAGTACAGTATTATTCATCTATGTAATAAAATCCTCACAAATGTGTTGTATATTGCCTGTTTTCACTCGGTAATAACAAACAATTCTTTATTTCTCTTTTAATCATGTAAGAAAGACCGCTCTAATCCTACAAATCAAGTCATTTAGTCTTGTGTGTGATTAAGCATACATTTATTTGAAAGGGACGTGAAATACATACATCATTATACCTCAAAGGGAACCCACCCTGCTCCCATAACAAGTGTGCATAATTTGTAAGGGTAATTTATGGTAATGTTGCAGAGAGTATGATAGAGGAGAGATTAAACTAATTTGACTTGCATGCTTTGGGAAAATACATTTCACCCACGTTAACAGGGCACGCTGGGAAGAGAGTTATTTTTCAAGTGTCTCAATAGGTAAAACTGTAATACAGGTTCTGGTTAATAAAGGCATTCCAACTGGGGAGGGAGAATTTGTTTTGGCCTGTATAGGCCTAGCTGATATTGAAACTCATATTATTTAATCATATTTTAAATACATGGGGGTTTTGATTACTGTGAGAAAAAACATATTTAGTCAAATGTAAGCCTAATTATTGAATATGAGTTTTAGCGGAAAATCTGATTTCAGGATGAGGTCAATTCACAAACCCTAATTTACCTTAAATATTTGTTGGCGAAGCATTTCTAAGGAATACTCTAGGCTATAACATAGAGAAATAAAAGCATATAGGACAGACATTATAACAGAACAAAAAAGTATTTTTGTGCCCTCAAAGACCCAATGATCTGAAACATTGATGAGAAACAAAACAAGTAAAAGCGTAAGGGCACTCGAAATAAAATGCAACAATTTCCTCTCATTAAATTACCTTCGGATTGTTTAAGAGTCCCAGATTACTTTTAATCTTAATATAGCACTACGGGCGGTCTGAATAATTAATGTTTCTTGTTAAATTATAAGACTGTAAATTGAATATCAAGCCATGTGTAATTGTGCTTAATAGAAAGAGAGAGTGAGTTCACAAGTCCCCGTCCCTCCACCTCCCTATCATAGTCAAGCCATCAAAGCTTTGAAATTACACAAATGTAAGCATGGGAACTACACAGTAACCCAAATAATTGTACGGTACAGTTTTCATTTTTATATTCACACTTTGCAACAGTTTACAGTTCTGCACTAAACAAAACGTTTTTTCCATTAAATCTTCAATTTACAGGTAAACCTTGATGGTTTGATGCTTTTTGTATCTTTGTTTACTGAAGAGAACAGAAGCACAACTGACATTGTTTGCCTTGAAAATGCCAAAGAAAACTCAGAGGTAAGCAAAAACAGCTTTTCAGTAATGTAACTGATCCTAAAAAAGCTCCAGTTTTTGACTAAGCAGGTAGGGGAGTAAAACGTTATAAAAATAAACTATTTACTATGTGCTTTACAGGCAACACAGTGAACTTGATTCACATATATACACATGGAAGGAGACAGAGATTAAGGTTCAAAATAAGATTCAAATAAAAGTGTGCTTTATACATTAAAGATGTGCATTGTCTGAAAGAGTGATGTTCTTCATTTTAATAGAAGGTCCATCTGCAGTCCACCCTTCCCTAATGAGAACGCATGTTTCTACTAATTGGCTAAAAGGCAATCCCCATTAGAAATGCCTGTGTCATTGACTGAAATGGTTTTATACTTGCATACTTCTAGTAATGTAAATGGGAAGATGGAGGATGCTGGGGATTTTGAACCCTCATGTTTTCTTCCTTAGCTGCAAATTGAATGAAGTCAGTCTGTGTGTTCCAGGCTGTATACAAACTAATGGATAGAAAAACACCATTGACCTCCAGAGGAAAGCAAATGATTCCTCTTTTAGTGCCATTTAGATTTCTTGCCTTTATTTGTATATCAAAAGATCCATTTCAGCATTGTTGAACTAATATTTTCAGTCTGCCATGTTTTAAGCATAATAAATACGAGATAGGTAAACTGTTGTGGATGTGACCCCCCAAAACATACATAGCAAACCAAGGATGGGAGATTGTTTTAAAAAAGGATGGTCATGGATGTCATTGGGAGCAAACACATGAATAATTTGTATTATTTTTCATAACATTTATTTGGATTTTAAAGTACAAGGCATTTATTTTAAGACTGGGTAATTGTTATGTCGCTATGGCAATGGTTACCAAGTGAACAGTGATACTCTGCACCGGGTTTACAAAAGGTTTCTGGAAGACAAGTATAGTTATGTGTGTTGATGACATTAAATCGGCTGTGCAACAGTGTTTCATGCATTCTGACTTATTTACAATGTTAAACGTGTTGTCTACTCATGCTTGACATGGTCCACTTGTCAAAAAACGAGTTGGACATTTGGCGTAGTATTCTTGTGCTCGATACACTCCAGCTGCGTTCGTGTAAGTGTCTGAAAAGTTATCATCGAACATGAAAATCCATTTCGTAACAACTTGTCATAGTCCCTTATTGGACAATTCTCCTGGAAAAGCACACGGCACACCCACACATCAACCAAGGAGACCAGGAGAAGTAGCATGCGCACAATTAAGTCACTTGCACTTGCCTGCTAGAGAGAGAACAATGTTCACAAAGTTCAGCTGTCTTTGTTTGTTCACTGCATTTGGGTTATGAATGTTTTATAAACTGTGAATATAACCTGGATTTCATTGATGTGCGGTGGACTTAAAAAATAAGGAAGGCAGATTTGTACCCATGTAATTTTTGTTCATCTCTGCACTATTCACAAGTGCGTTTGTCAGAAAACCAGTGTCATTTCAGTGTTCATGTGTGAAAAATTCATTTTAATTACTAAAAGTTCATTACAGTATGTACTTCTGATTTTTTTAGTTTTTTATTTTCCCTGCTTTGGGAAAAGGTACATCAACACCACCTTCATCTGCTTCTGGAACATTTGGGATTTCCTATATAAGAATAACATCATTACCAATACCATCAATTTAATTATTAGCAGTCCCAGAAATACTCAAAGCATTTAAGAGATCAAATCAAATAGATGTGACTTACTTTAGCCTTGCTGCTATCCTGAGCAGCCTGATCACAATCAAAAGTTTTTGAACAAATCTGAACCACGTAATATTCTATCAACAATCGATAACTCCTCTGCCTCCGCCATCTCCGACACGAATCCTAAACTCCGATTAATACAACTAATAAAACAATTTAATTAATGTTCAATCTAATTTAGCGCCCGCAGTTTATAATGTGTGACGAAGACGAGCAGGAAGGCGGGATCTCGCTGATGAGTTAATCCAATCATAGCCCGTTGGAGGCATTGCCTCCTCTCACGTGACTTTTCTCCATTCTTTTCAATTACCCCCACTCAAACTCACAGCACGCTTTAGCGGGTATATGTTAAGTCAATGAGCTTAGAGGAGACAAAAGAGAAACGCTGACTCCCTTTGGAATTCTTTCGAGCGGGGTCGCTGTTTCACACTGTTGTACACGCTAATTTATCTCATATTTAGCTAAATACGTTATATCCGCTGTCCTATTCTATTTCTGAACTGTTAATAATATTCTCATTCGATTATTTTCGAGGGGGAGGGAGGCACTGCCTCCGTTGCCTCCTCGGAGGAAACGCCCCTGCTGGATTTGGAGATAGTTTGAAACTGATAGATGGAGCGGTGGTCCCAGCACTAAAAGATGCCGGACATGAACCAATTGGCAATGGGTGTGCACATGCTTTAGTTCCCCCTGACGCATCGTATGTTTTCGGAAATAATCGTACAGCTGTATCGGCCTTTCAGAAATGTGATCAAACTAAATACTCTACGGATATTTGAAGCGTGCAATACTATTCTGTCAGTACTCAAGATTAACATGAGGTATGCAGAAACTGTCTAAGATACGGCCGCTTTAAAAAGCAAAAACTTTCACAACCTGAATGCTGGTTTCTTGCAGGATGATGTAACTGTATACTGAATGGTTTACTCCCCTTAAAAGTTAACAAACAGTGGAGGACAGTGTGCTCTCTCTACCTCTTTCCCTCTGTCTCCGTCATGTTTCATTGGTATAAAATTGTCACAAATTGGTATAAACAGTCATGTGCTTTACTGATATTGTCAATTCAATATTTGATAAGCATGTATTGGTTCTCACATATGAAAAAAAAGAGCCAATGGCCAAAAAAGACAATCTTTTTTTCATGAAATATAAACACAGATGACTTTTGGCATGGAAGCAGAGTTAAAGGAGTGGATCAACCAAAAATGCTAATTCTGTCATCATTTACCAAACCTGTATACATTTCTTTGTTCTGGTGAACACAGAGAAAGATATTTGGAAGAACGTTAGAAATCTTCAGTTTTGGGACATCATTCACTAGTAGGAATGTTTGCTTTCCGCCAGAACTGTTTGCTTTCCTCAATTCTTTAGAATATCTCATTTTGTGTTCAACAGAACAAAAAAAAAATGTCTACTATGTTATTGAATGATGTTCTTGAACTGAAAACTGCTAACATTCTTCCAAATATCAAGCAGAACAAAGAAATGTAAAAAAAAGTAAAGGTTTTAAACAGTGACATAATTTTGATATTTGGGCGGACTATCCCTTTAAAATCTTTCAGGGGCAAGGGTTCATGTTTTAAAAATGTTTTTCCTCTACATGATTCAAAATGGGGTTGAGCCATGTTTAGAAGCCCAGAACAGAATCGTTGGCAGATGTAATTGATTGACCTTTGTATTACAATAATCTTTTTCCCCACTTTTCAGCTAAGTGTTCGTTTCGGTGGTCACTTCAAGGTTATGAGTTTACTTGGAAAATGTAATTCAATTGAAAGAGAAAAATGAATGGTGGGTAGTATTTAAATAAAAATACTGTAAATTCAATGAATGTAATGTTTGTTCCCCTTCAGTCGGTCTCTCGACGTTGTGAGAGACTGACTGGGGTTTGATCTTGAGAACCTACCTTCTCCGAGATAATTAATTATAAAACGCCAATGGGCTTGGCGAATGGCACGCGCACGCCAGTCTCCGCCCCGTGCATACGGGTATAAAGGAAGATGGCGGCGGTCATTCACTTATCCTTTGTTCTTCGGAACCTGTGTGTTGTTATGCAACATACTTTACTCGACTTCGAGAAACTTTTTCCTGCTGGATTTACGACGCGGAGCAGCGGACTTCTCCTTTCGTGGACTTCCCCTGGGCGTTTCGGCAGAAGGCTACAGACCTTAAGAGGTAAGTCCCTCCGGTTACGAGTATGTCTCGTAGCTGTGTCCTCGGATGCGACAGACTCATCCCGGAGTCTGACGGCCATGATACCTGCGTCACTTGCTTGGGGCTCAAGAATGCTGAGGCAGGTTTCATTGATTCGGCATGTCCCGTGTGTACGGACATGGCAATCAGGGTGTTGCGGTCACGGTTGGCTACGTTCTTTTCGAGTGCTGCCACCACCCCGTCTGCTTCCCAGGCGTCTTCAGCCGCTGTTTCCGCGCGGGTGATCGCTTTGGCGAGCGGCGGGGGTGATTCGGGGATTCCTATGGATGTCGCTCCGTCAGCTTTATGCTCGCGGACCATCCATACCCCTGCACGCTCACCTGGTTCGTCCCATATGAGCGGCAGACAGCCGTTTCATAGTAGAAAGACTGCGTATAGGGATGATGACTCCATTTCTGTCGCTGCATCGGACAGCTGCCTGCTGGCATCTGATGCGGAAGACTCCTCTGATCTCCTGTCGTCAGGCAGTCGAGTGCCAGAGGAAACGGACGCGGAGATGTCGGCCATGCTCTCTCGGGCAGCCGCGTGCATCGGGTTGCAGTGTGTGGCTCCACCCTCCCCGAAACGCTCGCGGCTGGATGCATGGTTTCTGGGGTCGGGGCGTGGTCAAAAGCCGCGCCCCGCCCCGGTGCCGTTCTTCCCGGAAGTGCATGAAGAGCTCTCCAAGTCCTGGAACGCGCCCTTTTCGGCGCGTATCAGGCAGGAGGGTTCGGCGGCTGTGGCTTCCCTGGATGGAGGAGCGGCTAGAGGCTACGTCGACGTTCCCCGGGTGGATTGTGCGGTCGCGGGCCACTTGTGCCCGCAGACAGCTGCCACTTGGAGGGGTCGACCAAGACTCCCGTCCAGAGCATGTAAGCTCTCTTTGACACTCGTGTCGAAGGCTTACAGTGCTGTTGGACAAGCCGCTTCTGCTCTCCATGCTATGGCGGTCCTCCAGGTCTTTCAGGCGAAAGTCCTGAAGGATTTGGACGGCGGGAAGCCCGACCCAACTCGCATCAGTGAGTTGCGCACTGCCACAGACCTCGCGCTACGGGCGACGAAGGCCACGGCGGGCGCCCTGGGTCGGTCGATGTCCACAATGGGGGTCCAGGAAAGGCATCTGTGGCTTAACCTTGCGCAGATGAGCGACGCCCAGAAGGCTCGCCTTCTAGACGCGCCCATCTCGCAAGCCGGGCTGTTTGGTGATACCGTGGAGGACATAGCGCAGCAGTTCTCCGCGGTTCAGAAGCAGACCGAGGCGATTAAACAGATCCTGCCGCGCCGCGACGTGGCCACCAGCAGGTCGTCACATTCTCGGCCGCAGTCTGCTTCCCAACAGCCCCGCCCTCCCGCGGTGGCACCTCCGGTTCCAGGACCCTCCCATAGGACGACCCACCGGAGACGTCGAGCCCCGAGGAAGAAGGCATCTGTCCCCCGTCAGCAGTCCGCCAAGAGCGCTGCTAAGCGGCCCTGACGGGACGAACCTGGGGGAAGTTTCATTGGGTCCGATCCCGGCCTTTCCAACGCTGGATCGGGGAAGGACGCTGCCTGCCGCGTCTCCATCAAGTCCTTTTCAGGGCCCGGCACCCACTTACTCACAAAGAGAGATATTTCTCCTGGGTTTTCCTCCACAACACTCCCGTCCAGACGGTGTCTTGGATGGATCGGGCCGCCGACTGCAATCTCCCCCGGATGTTGCGTCAGGCCGCCTGAAGCAGGTAAACATACAGAGCCGTCAGCCTCCCGGGGGGTCCCCCCTGTGCGAGGTGACCGCACTGTCAGCCACCGAACCAGCCTTCCCCGGCACGGTGAAGCAGATTGTCCCTCTGGTCCCGTCGTCGCGGTTCTTGGGCGCTTGGCAGCGCACTAGCCCGTCACACTGGATAGAGAGGAAAGTCCGTCTCGGTTACTCGATCCAATTCGCCAGGCGCCCCCCCAAGTTTCGGGGCATTCTGTACACCTCGGTGCGAGGAGAGAATGCTTCCGTGCTTCTGGAGGAAGTCGCCGCCCTTCTGGCGAAGGGTGCGGTCGAACCCGTCCCTATAACCGAGATGTCGTCCGGGTTTTACAGCCCGTACTTCATCGTGCCCAAAAAGGGCGGGGGGCTGCGGCCCATTTTGGACCTGCGTCGCCTGAACAAGCACCTGCACAGGCTGCCGTTCAGAATGCTGACGCAGAGACGCATCCTGGGCTCGGTACGTCACCAGGATTGGTTCGTGGCAATAGACCTGAAGGACGCGTACTTTCACGTCTCTATTCTCCCCCGACACCGGCCGTTCCTACGGTTCGCGTTCGAGGGAAGGGCGTATCAGTACAGGGTCCTGCCATTCGGTCTGGCCCTGTCTCCACGGGTTTTTTCCAAACTAGTGGAGGCTGCCTTAGCTCCTGTCAGGGACTAGTGCCCCATACGTAGTGACTCCCCTCTGGGTCGTCCCGTGTGTTGAATTCCTCACTCAGGATTTCCCGATTGGTGCATCTGTGACCTCCCCGCCGGTGGTAATCCCACCTGGATTGTCCCCTATTCGGGCTAACACCTTTCTGCATGCTGTTCTCCCCGCCGGGGAGACCATGTTATGTCTCCACATGTAACCTCCCCTCCGGGTAGGATGTGGCCTCCGTAACACACTCTTCTAAGAGGAGAGCAGTGTTTCCCCAGTGTTCGGCTCCGGACAGCTCCTCGCTACTAGAGGCGTACGCCACTGTCCGTGAGGCCGTCAGTAGAGGCTTCTCAGTATGACCAATACTATATGACTGGAAGATTACGTCTCGCGGTAGCACTCTGTGACTCGCTAGCCCAGTCAGGGTCGCTCCGCTAGAGGTTGTGATGTCGGTGTAAGCACTGTGGCATTTAAGATTGATCCCCAGTCAGTCTCTCACAACGTCGAGAGACCGACTGAAGGGGAACGTCTCGGTTACGTCTGTAACCTCCGTTCCCTGATGGAGGGAACGAGACGTTGTGACTTCATGCCACAACGCTGCACCGAATCACTGCAGTGAACGTTCCAGGTTCCTCAGTACAAAGGGTAAGTGAATGACCGCCGCCATCTTCCTTTATACCCGTATGCACGGGGCGGAGACTGGCGTGCGCGTGCCATTCGCCAAGCCCATTGGCGTTTTATAATTAATTATCTCGGAGAAGGTAGGTTCTCAAGATCAAACCCCAGTCAGTCTCTCACAACGTCTCGTTCCCTCCATCAGGGAACGGAGGTTACAGACGTAACCGAGGCGTTTAACATCTGATGATGAACTAGGTGAGCTGTTTGTCTATTGGAAGGGCCAAGGTGCATGTCGGCTGGGTGACTGTGTTTGGGTTCACAGAACACTATTGTGTGTATTATTTCAGTGTATTTGTACATTAACAAATTGTTATATTCCGTTCCACAACATTCCAATTCTCGATATACATTTCACTATTTTGCCAACTTACGGTGTGTAGTACTACTAGGGCTGTTTAAAACCTCCCAACAAATACTGTACATTTTATGTCACGTTGTATGCACAGAATATGTATGAAAGATCAGCAAAAATGTTATGCATTCAACTTTTAAAGCTTTGTGCAAATGTGCCAAGGTCAAAGTGTAAGTTCTTAGATACTGAATAGAGGAATGTGCCAGAATACTTTGGGGATGGGGTTAAAGGTTACATGTATGTAGTTTCGGGATCTTACATCATTTCAGACAGGATGAACGGTGCCCAAAATGCTAATCCTCATATTCCTCCCTCAAGTGCATGACCGGTCAAGAACCTCAGGCTTCTGGGTAGCTAAGGCTAAAGTTAGTGTCAGTGGCAGAGATCACAGCAGGTACAAATAACTCTCCATGTGTACACGTGTGTGTGTCTGTGTGTGTGTGTTGCATCAAGATCTAATGTGAAGATCCATTTAGACACTGAGCTAAAGTAAAACATAATTCTTCTGATCTCTGAGATGTAAATCTGGAATCTAAAGTGTCTTTTCCTCCACCCACTCAGCAGAAATTCCTTTCCATCGATTTGTTTTTGCAGACAGTGGATCCACATCCGTTTTGCTGTATAAATATTGAAGTGTTCTTATTTATTAATGCTGTGTTATCTAGATATTTCCATCCCTGCTTTTAGACCAATTCAACTAATGGGGACTGCAAACTCTCTCTCCCTCTCTCTCTACGCCAATGTGTGTGCACCAGAGATCACGCTGTGAGGCTTTGATAGATCTTATGAGTTTACTTTACTGAGGGAGCTCTTGTCAAGGATTTACATTGTTCTGGCAATTAAGATGATTTGCAGCAAAGTTGTTCTTTCATTATTGCATATAACAGTTAAAGTCTTTTGTGGTCCAAATAATCATAACCTGCAGGGTTTTTTAACAGAGCTTCTGCACAGCTACTAAAATAACTGAAATGCAATGAAAAAAATGAAGTTTTGTGGCTTTTATACAGCATAATTTCTTAGCTATAAGACTATCTATGGCAAACTGGACATTTTATTTACAAATATGTACATATGTAAAATGTCCAGTTTTAGAAAACAAATAGATACTGCACAGTATCGCTCAAAAGATTTGGAAATGCTTGACTGAAATGTTTGTAATAATCTTAAAAATAGTTTTACCTGAAGGTGTATGCCTAAATGCTTGAAATTTATTTTGTAGACATAAACACAATTGTGCAAAAATTTGAATTTCAATTGAACATATTTACTGAACATATTTTTTAAATGTATGACTTGGACCAAATATTGGATAAAACGCAGCCAATAAGAGCCCTGGATGCATGGGAACTCCTTCAATACTTCAAAGCCTAGTCTACTATGACAAATATATAAATAAAGAAGCTTTGACAGGTAGTGTATATAAGATTAATTATACAGTAAAACTCAAAATAGTCCAGTATGTGCGCGATCTTGAAGCAGAATCCAGAATGACACAGAATAAGTGTGCTTTGAAACATAAAACGTCCAACCAAGATGCCTCTGCAGGAGCAATGAAATATAAGGCGACGACCCGCAGCGCTCACGCCACTGATCAAGGACAAACGGTAGAACCTTGAGGGACGAGCACGATCAAGCAATGGACAGAGCTACCTGTTTTATTGATACGTGTAGTATGATACAGAGACAAACACACTGAAAAGGAAAAGAGGCAATAAATAAGCAAACATCTTTGGCGTGAAGCACGCACAGCAAATAAACAAACGTGGTCAATGGATGTCAGAATAAAGTTTAAACCATCAATCACCATCCAAAGATCCTGGTCTTTAAAGTGTACTCCATATGCTTCATGTAATATCATTTGTGTATTCTAGACGGTTGCCTCGGGCGCAAAATGACCAGAGGGGCGCCAGACGAGAGCGCAAAAGAAAACCCAGATATATGAACAGCTTCTTGCATTGTGACCCGATTATAATTAATCATCTTAATGCGTTAAATATGCATGTGTAACGGAAACAAGCTAGTGTTATCTTTTCCGAGTTAAGAGATGCCCCTATAATTAATATTAGTGCCCTCTGGCCTTGTTGTTAGTGCACATGCTTGCTGGACTACTCACTGGATTGAAGTTACAACCCCGCTTTGAGCGAATTGCTTATTTTAAACCATTTTACTGGTTACACTGACACTGCATGCTGTTTTTGATTGCTTTCAACTAAGTGAACTGCAAAGTGTGTGTTTACAGGCACTGTGACTAGCCCTTGCCATTTATTTAAGAAAATCCAAAACAATACAGTAAACTCTTATTTGTGTCCCTACAACATACAAAATGATATACAAGCTTTCTTATTAACCTTTTTTCTTAATAACAATAATAATGAAATATTAATTTTATGAGCTGTAGTATTCAAATACAGAATTATTAAGAAAACAATCTGTTTTATTTTCAACATTCTTTTCAAACAATTAGTATGTAATTAGGTAAATTGTTATTTATTTACTTCATATGTATTCCTATTATAGGAAAAGTAAAAAAAAAAGTTCATTTTCAGATATTTTTATTAGTTATTTTTTATATGGGGCGCAATCTAAAATCTTGCCTAGGGCACCAACAGAGGCCATGCCCTGACTGCAACTCTGGTCGGACAAGTGGGGGGGACCAAAACTAAGTGTTGGGTAATGGTCAATTTTAATTTTAGTTACAAAATAGCCTAACATTTTAATATGCAATGTTTTATGAAAATAAAATTAATAATTAAAAACATAACTTTTCATTAAATATGTTTCATGTATTTCATATGGGGTCTGAAAGCACAAAATTGCTAGCCCATCTTGCATCAGGAGAAGGACTTAATGTAAATGACCGTAAATTATTATATTTATTAAAAGGATGGTAACTTATTGGGACAATAAAGCCGAACACCTACCCCTAAATTTATATTCCTAAACCAGGGGTATTCAATTATTCAAGAAAAGTGGTCTATTTTAATATTTTAAAGTACTACTGACGACATACAAACATCATACATAATGTAACAATTTATTGTGAGCAAAGTACTTACATCACTTACAAAGTAACAGCTAGCCTTTCCATGCCATTTATACCAGAACTGATTCTAAATAATCTTCCCAATTAAAACATTGTTCATTATGAAATGCTCTTAACGTGCTGGTTATTAATGCAATTAATATGATTAATATAATTAATGCTACATTAAATGTAGAAACGAGACGTTATGGTTTATAATTGGGCATTAGCCTGGTATAGCTTATAACAAACTTAACTTAATTTATTATTATCACTGCTGAATTTTCGTTTACTGCAGCAGTACAGTAAAATTGTCTTTTTATTTATTTGGTCTATGTGTCCGAGGTGCTTTTACGTGGCTGAAAATGCCTGTGCGGGTGCTTGAACTGCATTTTTTCAAGCGGAGGCGCCTTGGTTACTATGATACGCTGAGCATGAAAAAAAGCATGTGGAAATGAATGCCAGCTATATTGCTGACACCATGACAAAATGTAGCAAAATTCAAATTCAATTGTATTATCACTTTCATGTCACTTAATCTTAAATGTTTCAAGTTCAAATCCAGGTGACCTCTGATGGCCTCCCAAAGAGGGTTTCATTGCAAGCATACTGTTCGGTATGGCATCTGTCACAATTTCTGGGCTCCACAGCTGGCATGTTGGAGTATTCAGATTCCCCCTTCATATTCTGGAATCAGAGTCTCAGCAGCAAACTGTGTGAGTCAAAGAGGAAAATCTCTCATCAGTGGGGATTACGGCAGAGGAGTTTAGACATTTTCCATAAGGTAGCATTATAATCGGACTCAGGGCCTCATAATACCCGAGATCTGAGTGGATTTGCAGGAAGGAAATGTTATTAAAGTCGCCACATGAGAAAAACAAATTAGAGCCAGCGGTGCATTCTCCAGAGCAGTCGTAGCGAGAGGCAAAGGGGTAGTGCTTAATCATGATGCACTTCTGTTATTTGTTACAGTTTGCCTACAATGATTTTCTGCCTTCACTCCGTAGGGGGGTTTAGCATGGGGCCAATGTGCACTTCTAAACTTCTGAAAAGGGAAAAATGTGATAAGCAGCACTTGTTTACCAAATGCAGTTTTGTATGGAACACTTTTAATGTTGACTGTCCATCCATCGAACTCCATCTATCTATATACGGCATCTAATCTTCTCTTTTAATTGAGCTCGGGTTAATTTCAGCAGGACAGATTCATTTATACATGATGTTTGTTACTGTCCTTGGCGAGAGAAGAGCTCAACGTATTGAAACCTCTTCCTCGCTGCCCCTGCCTGACGTTTGGCATTTACATCGCTTGAGAGAAAGAGAGAGGTTAATTACGCTCAACCCTGCAATGGCATTAATTATCAAGACAACAGTAAACAAGCCAACGATATTTCTCTCGGCAGTAGTGGAGGGATAGAGATGACATTCACACACATACGAGGAACGGGGGGGATGTACTGTACATGTTCGGATCAAGCCAAAAAAACTACACATTCACTCGCAAGTGATTTACAAGTCGAACGATGACACGTAAACCTGCGCACTTGATGAATTAAAACGATTTCTGTCTTCTCTCTTAAATCTAAATGAAAAATCCATCTAAATGCTACAAACAAATAAGAAATTGAGACGTTTGTTTGTGAGAGAGGGTGTCAGAGGCTGACAGAACATATTCAAAATCATTAGTTTGGCAATTAGCTTTGTGCGTTCCTCTGGGCCTAATGCTGCTCAATACACACACAGCCCAGCCAAGTCATGGGCATTGGTGTATGACGACAGAAAAAAAGAGATAATTGTTTTTATTCCCCCAACATGATGACTTTGCGAACAAATCAACTCGCTTTTGCCTTCTCTTTTTCTGCTGAAGAAAAACTAAGAATTGTGGAGGTGATTTTTTGTTAAGGAGACAGTGTTAATGACCTTTGGGGCTGTCTGTAAATGATGTTAAATCACCAGTGTGCTGGGAGACTGTCTTATTAATCGTGATAGAGGACACTAGTTATCAACACGTTTAAGAGTGATTCATGAAGGTTCATTTGGATAGAGGCAAACATTCTAACACATCTATAATAGGTCTTTTCCACATAAACTTCTATTTTATGGACACAATGGGTACCACCGTTGTTCAACAGTCATACAGTTTTGATATGGCAAGAGGGGGAGTAAATGATAACACAATTTTCATGTTGGGGTTAACTGTCCCTTTAAATGCATTCTTATGAAATCTGGACAGAATTCTGGACACTTCTTAAAACATTTGTCCCTAATGATCACGGGTCATATTCAGTTGACTTAGTCAAGGGTGTGCTGTGGCCCGGCGAATACCTCATTGCAGAAGTTACTAATGGCCATGTCACCTCTGTGAAATGTGTAATGACTGTGTTAACTGGAAACTTTCATTGACGGCATGGGTTGGCGCGGCTTGAGGGTGGATCACCTTTGCTTTGAGATCTCTACTTTTCCCTGGCCATATGGCACAGGGTTCAAGGGAGTGCCAAAATCATGAGTCAGACGGCCCCGGCTGCAAAGTGACCACGCGCTTCCCTATTGTTCATTATCTTGCTTGCATTTGCTGTTTGCTTGTGCTGATTATGAGCAATAATGTTTGTAACATTAAAATAAGAAGAAGTAGCAGCACATACACTTTCGATTAAGTGTTTGCGACAGCTTGTTAGTTAGTTAGAGCAATTATATGACTGTTGGCATAGCTGTGTCAAAAAAATATATCTATTTGAATGCTTCTTTGAATTAAAATGACTAGCTTTTGTATCATGCTGGCTTATTTTTTACACTGGGTTATTTTCAACGGTTGGTCAAGGGACAAACCCATGTGTTGGGTTGTTTCAATCCAAAATGCTTTGTTGTTTTAACTCATTGTTTGGTCAAATTAAAATATTTTCTGGGTTAATTTAACCTAACGGCTGGGTTTGTGCATTGTTGATCCAAGGCAGGGTTAAAAACAAGCCAACATTTTTAACAGTATTAAAATATTACTATAAAAAATCTAATGTTGTTTTAACAATGGTTGGGTATAATATGGACCCATCCATTGGTTTTAATTTTGTAAAAGAAAATGTTTTTTACTGTGCTAGTTAGCTGTATTTTTAAGTTCTTATGGCTGAAATCAGAACAAACCAACTGCTGTTTTATTGATATTAATTGGAATGGACAATAAAAAAAATTGTGGAAATATACTCTTAATTTTGTCCTTTGTTTGCATTTAGTCCATATTTGTACACAACTCAGCATTTAGGGTTAAAACAACCTAGAGTAGGTTAAATCAATCTAACCCCAACCTTTGGGTTTGACCGTATTTTACCCAACCATGTGTTGAAATCAATCCAGCATTTTCTACTTTCGACAAAATGAGAACATTTGGTCAATAAATGTTTTTTGATTTAATCGTTTCATAGAGTCACAGCCAGAATAACCCCAGCTGTCAATGCCATACCAATAACGTTGTGGAGTACGGTGATTAAAACCTCTTTACATTGTTCTCTATGTAACATCTAAGACCTGTGTTAATTGCAAAAGTAATTTGCCACATTGGCTGAAAAACAAAGTGTTGCTAAAATCTATTTCCTCCTATCTCCTTGATGACGGAGGTCAAGAATGGATTAAATGCTGTTGATGCATTTATACCGTCAAGGAACATTACCAAATGTATTCTTTTAATGGTTCAAGCTGCAAGCAAGAGATGCATTACATTCAATTACAGCCCTAACTTTAATTGAATGCACACCCCGATAAATCAGACTTGTTCAGAGATGGAAGAGTGATGAAATGCACCGGCCGTTTTTGGATGTGGTCTAGCTTCCAGGGACCATTTAGAAGCTGTTTAGGCCTTCACCTTCTGTTTAAAAAGCAGTTATAAACCTTTTTAATATAATAAAGTCATAAAGCACTGGGTTCAACAGACCGCGTCCTCGGAGAGATAACCAGGCTTCTGATGGCCATGTTGTGCCATTATCTGCATCTATCTTTTTCTGCCTTGTTGTTTTGTTTTTATTCCATCATGAAACCTCCCAATGTTCCTTCCGCTGCAGTGTTGACAAGTCCCTGAGTGATGATAGCCTAAAACGACTGTGAAGCAAATGACATATTGGGAGATTTTTTCTTTTCTGTCTGATAAACCATCCCTTTAAATAGAGGAAAGTTAAATGAAGGATTGCTACAGAAAAACAAACACTAGTCTTTTTAGACCGAATTGACAGACGATTATGAGGCTTAATAAGTGTGGACATATCTATCCACAACAGGATATACAGCAAACGTACCAGAGATGCAGACCATCTGGCGGACTGGATTGTAGTAGTGATGGCTTGGCCTCAAGCTCATCTGAGTCTGATGTTTGCACTAATCTCATCCCAAAGCCGTCAGCTTTAATGGCTCTTAAGAGTATTTTCATACCAACTTCCCTCAGTTTGTTTTTATTATCGTAAAGCTTTTCAGTGATGTACGACATCTTTTGATCTGACCGTCTTGAGTTTCTGCTTTTAAATAGGCCATTGTAGATTTTACATTTACATTTATGCATTTGGCAGACGCTTTTATCCAAAGCGACTTACATTGCATTATCCTATACATTTGTTTCTAAGTATGTACAATCCCCTGGGATATTGAAATATACAGTATTTCCGTAACTGTCAGGTCGAAGCAAATCGTAATCATAAGCAATTTCTTTTCAAATGGTTCTTAGGTCTTACAATTTGTTTACAATTTAATTATTTGATTTGATTTCATCTCAATAACAGCTCTTGTGAAGCCAAGGCTTTCATTCTGAAATGGGTTAAACGTTGACAACCTTTGGTATCCTAAACTCACTTCCTCACTTCGGTACACTTTAATACAACAAACATTCTAAAACAGCAGCAACACCTTCGTGCTTCTATTTTCACATTGTTTTCAGGCATGCATCTTATCGCAGGGGTTCAAATAGCTCTGTCCCAGCAGAGGCAACCACAGGGAGTTTGGTTGTTGATGCTTCGGGGGTACTAGAGAAGTGGAGAGGGTACATATACTAGTAGCTATTACACTTGTGCGCTACAATCATGTGTAAAAGGTTGCCCAACTTAATTAACCCACAAGAAGAAAGCATATTAACATGATATCAACATCACATCTTGCCGTGCTGAAGAATCAAAGCATCACACAAACAGAGGCCTATCAGGACTGTGCTTGCCAGCTTGCTAAAATGCATAATCGTGTGAATCTGTCTCATTGAAAAATGTTATGTACCCAGTTTATCGCTACTGTCTTTCTGAAACATCTTTTTATTTTGTTGCAATAAATTGTTATTATTAATCTCCATTTACATTTGTTACTGGGTTTTGAAAATATCTAACCAATAAAAAGTATTTAAAAAACTTTGTATTTTTTGAATGATTACATCAGTGTTTTTTCCATTTCATGAAAAAGAGCAAATCAATCATTTACACAATGCTTCCAGATTAAGTAATAGAAAACAAACATAAACAAAAATGCCTAAAAAGTTTCAAAAATAATGGACACCTAAAGTGCTCCTTAGCAACAAAGCAAAGTCTTGAAGTGCAGCAATTACATCTAATTCTTCTGCAATAGGTTTGGTCATTACTTCGTATTGCATAAAATGGCACAAAACAATGCGAAAGTCATTCCCTCTATTCTATAATTGAAGCAAAGGAGCACAGAGAGTAAGTACAGAAGGTCATATTTACTCTTGTGGGTAGCAGATCTCTGCATCACTGCAGAGGATACCACAGCCCTAAGAGTCTCTCTGTCACCACTCTCTTTTCCACACTCTCTTTTCCTTACACTAATAAGCCATGATCACTGTGTTACTCCGGTAATTAAATCAGATATTAAGCTGTGTTATAATCCTCTTGGCTGGCTGCTGCTGACACAAGGCTGTGTGCGATTCTGTGGATGTGCGGGCCATGTGTCGGTGTGAGAATCTGACACTTGGTTGAATGCTGATTTGCAGAGTAGCACATTTCTTGTGGGATACTGCTATCAATTGGGGATGAATGACACTCCCTCATTTCATTTAAGATATAGAGATTGCTGACATTACAATGTTGCACATTGTATTTTTTAAATAAATATTCATAAACACATCTATGAAACCAAACTGAATAAATTAAGCTGTTCATTGAGTATTTTTTCTGTACATCATGATACATAAATAAGAATAAATACATATGAATGAGGGAACTGTCAGTTGTCAAAAGCCCATACAGCCTTTATGAGAATTCTAGTTTGTGTACAGCAGTTTTGCGGATTCAAAATTTATATTCAAAACTGCAGTACTGAATGCATCAAAACCTCCCAGGAGTCCCAGTTCCAGCCACAATGCATAACAAATTTTGTTTGTTGTACAGTGTTGACCTATAATGACAGAAAGATTATTATAAGCACACAGCAATAAAGACTCAATATACTGTACTTGTGTCCAGTTCCTAAAAAATCTAATTATAAATGCCATTGGTCCAAAAGCCATGTGGGCATGAAAGGGCATTTTCAGATTTTAACTGAAGAATATGAGGGCACATGAATTTTAAGAAGCGAATGACCCACATTGGTATGCTATTTACAATAAATGCTGCAATATTTCATGAAGAAATTTGATTTTTTTGTTTTTAATTTCACTGGGACTTTAAATAACATCAGAAGTGATTCAGATACGGTTTAAATATGTAATCTGCCTGTTCTGTGTCTCTCTTAATGAATTATTCTTTCGGTTTCCTGTACTGCACGCATGGCACTTCCATTTACAGCATCTCGGTATATGGGCATGCGAACACATCTCCAAAACTGCTCTGAGAGTTTATTTCACGAGCATTTCCCTCCAGTGCTGCTCTACGAGTTTACTTCATGAGAATTTCACTGCTTCATTTGAGTAAAGCACTGCCAAACATGCACTATAAAAAGTAACCAACATTAAAAAGGATGAAAACCAACATTAACAAGGATGAATAAACTAAAACTTTCCTGAAGCTCAGTGGTAAGAGCATTGCGTTAACAACGCAAGGTTGTGGGTTTGATCCCAGGGGATTGCAGATACCTATGTATAAATGTAGGATAATGCTTTGGATAAAAGCATCTGCCAAATGTAAATTGTTAGCTAATGCATTTACTCATGTTAACTAATAGCACCTTATTGTTATGTTACCAATGTTCTAGTAAAAAAATCTTAAATTTAAGCAGATGTAGAAAAACTAAAGAAAAAACAGGAAAGGCCCTGGAGAGATGCTGGTTTATATTAACATAGTTGTGCATTACCGTATATATTTTTTTATGGCCTAATGTTCAAAAGGTATTCGTAAGGTTAAAAAACACTGTACTATCTAGGTGTCTTACTGTAATTAATGAGTAAATGCTATCGCATACTGAAGTACTTTTAGACAAGAAAATCATTGTATCATTAAAAAAAGGAAAATATAATCTTTTTGAAATTTTAACAAAACCAGTTTTTGGGACCACTAAAGCAAACTATACAGACTTTATACAGCAAATACAAGACAAACGAGCACGGGACAGCAGACACAAGGGCATTAAATAGGGAGACTAACAATGGGCAGGTGTGGGTAATGAAACAATGAAGGGAAGCTAAGAGGGGCGGGACGGGGAGAGCGAGTGTTATGTCCTTGATCACAATAACACGATTCTGCAACTTAATCAAGAAAACCAAGACAAGATGGGACAAAGCCATGACAATAGGGCCCTATATATCTTAGTTTGTGCTGCCTTTATATTGTAATGAAGTCTAAGAAATTAAACATAAACACACAAATTTAGAATAAGCATATTACATTATACCGGTATAGACAATTGCCGTGATATTAAGAACTATTATTATCAAAACTTTGTAAATTCTACACATATGATGATATTGTAAATAATTCAGGACCAGTTTATAGTTTTCCCTCGATTACAAACTCGAATTTTACACTCAAATTTTAAATGTGATTTGTTGGCCAAAAAAGGAGAAAAAAGAATTTTCTTTCTTCTGCAGAACACACAAGGAGATATTTTGAAGAACGTTGGTAAGCAAAAGCAAAACTGTTGCTGACTTGCATTGGTTTTGTGTCCATACAATGTCAATTGGGACCAACGCTTTTAGGTTACCAACATTTTTCAAAATATCTTCTTTTGTGTTTTTCAGAAGAAAAAATCTGTCAAGAGGGTGAGTAAACAATGACAGAATTTGTATATTTTTGGTTGAACAACCCCTTCATTTGTTTGCTTAAAAAACAGATACTGTGATAATTTTGCTACAGTGAATTGTTCTGCCCACAATAACCCTTGAAGTGAAAACCTGCAAGTGACGGCCCTATTTTAGAAGAATACACTATTTTTCACCATGACCACTATAAAGGATATAACATCCTACAGTATATGAGGCTTTATTATTAGGTCCCATGCAACCCTGGACCTACTAAGAATCTTTATGATTCACCATTGCAGTACAGAGGGTGTGAGACATAAAAGGACAGAGCCTGCCAATATGAGTAACAAATATAAACAGTGCTTCTGAAGAGAGGAAATCGTTGAGAACCAGTGATTCACCTATTAAAAGTTTTGTGAAAGTACACATTTGCTAGACTGCTCAATTTGACATGCTTATTTTTGGTACGCTATGTACACGACTATAAATCTTCCATAATACCTAAGCAACAATCCTCTTTCCCTTTCTCAAAAAAAGCAACGGCGTCCTCAGAGCAGCAGAGCGGAGAGAGAGATCGAATGAAAAGCGGCGAGACAGAGAGAGAGCGAGAGAGAGCGAGGTGGTCAGACAAACACAGTCTTATCCCTCAGGCATAAGGCTACTGGCACACAGCGTGCCACCAATCTGTTGACAAATGGAGGACCATTACCACATACAGAATGCTAATGCTACACTGTGTGATCTGGCCATCCTCTTTGCCTCTGTAATGGGAGCATGATTTTTTTGGCAACTGGAGGCTGAACGAGGGAACAAACGTAACAGCGTGAACACAATGATTGAAGAGGGAAAAGTATTTGGAGAAACATGGCGAGTCTAAGTGACACACTTTAAAAGCTTAGTGGTTTTCTCTATCTTTCTCACACATGCATTCTTCCCTTGTCTAACGCACACACACTACATAGTACAGCAAGAAAATAAAAATAAAGCACTCATTTTATCACCCAACCTATATGATTTGAAAAAAATCATTAAAAGAAATGTTAATAACTATCACATTTTCACTATTTACTGCGCTTCGCTAATAGAAAAGCGTGGTTGATTTGTCTGCTTGAGCACACATAGTGGTTCTATCACGTTTCTCATCGATATCACTCATACTGTTCTCTTCCAGGCATGGCAGTGCGCAAGCAACGCTGGGGGATGGGGTGACAAGCAGAATGATTGAGGTGAAGCCTTCTCCAACCATCGGATCCAAGCAGACTGGCTCTCTTTGCACCTTTGTACACCCTCTATATACCCCAACAGTCAGACACACAACTCAATAAGCAACTGCCTTTATCATCATGGATCCGAAATGTCAAGGAGCGAAGGCGGCTCTTCGAGTGAATGCTTGATGTCTGCAAGTAAAAGACTTTGACTGCAACTTTATCAGGCTGTGCCATTGCTGGAAGTGAAAATATATCTTCAGCTCCACGTTAAACAGAATGTAGATCAATTTAAAAGAAATTTCATACAGAACATTGACTTTTCATATTTTTTTTAAATAATGTGGGTGGCTACTTTATATTATTGTAAGAGTTGAACCCCCTTTTTAAGTAGAAAACATGCTTTTGAGTCTGGGGCAGATCTTGACGATTAAGTATTTAGGTGCAAGAAAGCAAGCCTTGTTTAGGGGCAAGCACCTGAAAAAGAATGAAGCCCATATTAAATATCTAAAAGAAATATTTACAGGTAAAATGCTCAGAATAATTTATGAAATAATTGTAATTCATTTATTTGCAGATACTATGACTAAGCAGCCACAGTACCTATTCACTTCTATTGAATATACGTAAAACGAATGCAAGTCAATGGGTACCAACTTTTCTCGGTTAAACGCATTCTTCAAAATATCTGCAAGTTTGTCATACAGGTTTGAAATGACCAGAGGGTGAGTAAATGATGACATAATTTTCATCCTTTAATGCCTTTAAAGCCCATCGGCATAGTTGCCCACAGATGTGTGGTACTCCTAGAAATTACTCTATAGATTTGCGCTTCCGTGTTCATCAATGAGCCGCCAGGTTTCTCATTTTCTCCACCCACACCAGAGAAAAAAAAGAATGGTCATCCTCTGAGTAAAGACGTCCTCCCTCCATCAAAGCGATAGGGCCATAATCCTGCCTAAAGCGCTAAATCCTCTGTATACTGACATAATGCCCTTTAAGCTCACTAATTCCTATCTCTCTCTCCCTCTCTTTCCTCTTCCTCTCCCTCTCTTTAGTCCTACATTAACACAAAAACATTGCACTAAAGTCATCAATCTAAGCGGTTGCTAGGTAACCTCTGGGGCAGCCTGATCAGTTTTCATTAAAGCTATAGTCAGTAATGACTTCACTGTGCAGTTTATTGCACAATATGAAAACAAAAACAAGTGCTTAAAGATCAGCAATTCTGTAAACATGATACTCAAGCTGCATGGGAATTGCATATGAATCAGAACGATTGACATAAAAATCTGAGACTAATCAAAGAGCATCACTACATTCTGAAATATCTTGTCCAATAGCCAGTCAGCGGTGGTCTCTAACCAATCACACGCTGCTCAAAATTAGCGATAGTTCACTCAAAAAATGAAAATTCTGTCATCATTCATTTACCCTCTTGTTCCTCGAAATACAGTCATACAGGTTTGAAATGATAGGAAGGTGAGTAAATGATGGGATAATTTTCGGTTTTGGGTGATGAGCAGGCATGAACAGTCCTCCGGTGTTCTGAATAGGCAAAGAAAGCCTATTTTTTTATGCTCTGCATAATTCAGAACTAGTAAGTTAGAGGAATAGGCTTCAGGTGCATTTGTGTGTGTATCTGTGTGTGTATTACAGCTTCATCCCTCCCCTGCTGTAGGGCAGATGGTTTCTACGGCAATCCAAGGCTTGAGTTATGACTCCCATATGGTCATTGTGCAGGCTGCCATAACTCTGTAGCCACTATGAGAAAGTGTGTGTGTGTCCACAGACAGCACAGAGATATTGAGAAAAAGAGATATAGCAAGAAAGAGAGTCTTTATGTTTGTCAGAAAATGAAAGGAAAAGATAGAGAGAGAGAGTAATGACACATGTGTGTGGATTGTGTGTTTGGTCAAGATGGCTTGTCTGTATTAGTGTGTGCAATGGCTCAAACAAAGACCAAAATTAAACCATGATGTGTTTACATGGACAAGACATAGAAAAAGAACAAAATATATTTGGAAGAATGTTTGTAACCGAACAACAGCGGTACTCATTTACTTATATTGTATGGACATAAAACCAACTCTGTTGATCGGTTATGAATATTCTTAAAACTATCGTCTTGTGTTCTGCAGAAGAAAGTTGTACAGGTTTGAAATGACAAGAGCGTGAGTAAATGCAAAACATTTTTTATTTTTGGGTAGAACTAACCCTTTAATGAGAATGATGTGTTCTGCTGACTTTCAAAGTGGCACTGGCAAACAATATCTACAAAAAAGAAAACTTCATAGTAACAAGAGTGTTTTTGGTTTTGGGTCAGTATGCCTCACCAAACAACCACCCAAAGCACCCAACCAGCTCCAATGCATAAGGGTAAACCCACACAGAACACCTTAGCAACCACATAGCAACACCGTGGCAACCATTTATAACAGGCATTTTTTCATGGGTACATGACACCCACATCTCACATATAAATTGTAAAAATCCATTTATTTGTTGTTTGACACATTCCATCTGCGATCTTTTGCAATGTCATGATCATAATGAAAATATTCACCAATCACAAGCACGATTGGTGTTTATTTTTTATCTACACTTGATACATGTTTGGCATCCTGGCTAAATGATTAAGAGAGAAAATACACTCATGTTGTTGTTATGAGGATGAGTGCTTCAAACTGAACTGAAGTTAAGTTGAGCGTCACAGCCTTATTAAAAATGTCAATCACGTACGGCCTCTAAAACTAATGCCTGCATAAGTGCACTACACACAGAACTCTGTCCCTCATTTTAACATACATTAGCTTTATTTCAAGGTCTCTTCTCTCAGATGCTCACCTCTCACACACAGTATGTTCTGGGATAAAATGTTCATAAAACATTGATTGTAGATGTTTTTCCAACAATTATTAATCGGAATAATTCCTCTTTTTATAACCTCTCTCTCACTGAGTGTCTCTCTTTCTCTCTCTCTCTCTCTCTCTCTCTCTCTCTCACACACCATCGGTATCCATCCATCCATCTATCATCTATCATCTATCATCTATCCATCTATCCATCTATCCATCTATCCATCTATCCATCCATCCATCCATCCATCCATCCATCCATCTATCATCTATCATCTATCATCTATCATCTATCATCTATCCATCTATCCATCTATCCATCTATCTATAGGAAGTAAAACTTTTAAGACCTAAAAATATGTTTGAGAGATAAGAGGACTGTGTGCTTAATCCAACCCACACTGACACTTACACACACTTCTTTCCCTTTGCAGCATAAGATAAGTCCATGTCTGTGGAAATAGCAAATGAGGGTCAGAAATGAAAGCATTATAAACTAGGGATGCTCCGATCCACCTTTTTTGCTTCCGATACCGATTCCGATACCTGAGATTCAGTATTGGCCGATACCGAGTACCGATCCGATACTAAGGTAAAAAATGTAAAGTGCACAATTACTTAATAAACTATGTGCATTGCAGTACAAGACATCAGGCTCGACTTAACATAAATTTCCTGACCCCGTAAAACAAAATAACAAACTAATGATTCAAAAATTTTGTAAATAGTTTATTAAACCAGCACCGGTGCAAAACAAATGAAAAATAAAACAAAACTGTTCACTATCTTTGGACCAAAGACATTCAAAATTAAGGTGCAAATTAAGCAGCTGAATATAACAACAGCTTCACTAGCTTTATAAACGGGTATAAATAAATAGAAACAAAATCTCTTAATAATTTTTAAGAAAGTGCAAAAATAAATAGAAACAAAATCTCTTAATAATTTTTAAGAAAGTGCAAAAATAATTTAAAAATCAATTCGCAATAAAGCAGCTGAAATTGAGCAAAAAAAGTAATAGCTTTACTGCTTTAGATATTCAAAATAACATGAATCAGATCTTTTGAATGCTTTAGTCACTAAAGCAAAGTCCACTTAACTAAACTAAAGTTTAGAGAAAATAAAATTTAACATCCAACACAGAAACAGATGAATAAAACGCTAGCTTCCCTAGCTGAGTAAAACTGCACATGTTTGTTGCATTTAACGTGGCATTTTGTGGCACAAAATTCTCATCCAACCAGTGTGCGGTTAAACTTAAAAGCGACACGGGGGACACGTCGCAGCTCCAGATATCTGTTGTAAAACTCACCGCATTGACATCTTTAATTTTTTCGGATATGTGTTTGCAGACTTTTCGGTACAGTTCAGGTAGAGATAAATATCAGATAAATATTTACGCTTCGGCGTGTCGTACTGCGGCTCCAGGTGGTTTATAAGGAGTCTGAAGCCATTATACGCAACGACGGACAGCGGTTGCCCATCCATAACAATGAAAGCGGTGGAACTTATTGGCGTAGCTGTTGTAAAATAACTCCAAATGACAGATATTTTGGCTCGCTCCATGCTGTTCGCTGCTATATGTTCACTTGTTCACGTGCACTACGTACAGAGCACGTTGCTAGCGTATGATGTCGCACGTTGCTAGCGTATGCTGGCACGTTGCTAGCGTATGATGTCGCACGTTGCGCAATGCACAGCCGCCCACGAGAGAGTTTAAGCGCCGGTGTCTCCATGAACTTTTACATCGTCTAGCAAAAATTTTATGTCAGATCGGGTATCGGTGACAAATTGCACCGATACCCGATCTAGAATTTTATTACGTATCGACGCCGATACCCGATACGAATATCGGATCGGAGCATCCCTATTATAAACACATCACAGGGTGATGAACGGAGACCATAGAGGTTTAGGCCATGGTTTTAATTTACCCCAACATTTAAATTCTCAAACTCAAATGTGGTGATTTAAGCAGTGTATAATGACCACATCTGTCAACGCCCTACAAAGACCAAAAACAGTGAGCATTATCTTAAAGGTTAACCATACAGTTAATTCACTATATGTTTTCAGATTTTTATTAGTAAGTCGTCCTTCGTCATGTGACAGTCTTGTGGAATGCTTCATTAAGTCAAGTCAAGTCAGCTTTATTTATATAGCGCTTTTTACAATTTCCATAGTTACAAAGCGTCTGTACAAGAAAACATAGACTATAAGCAAAACATATAAGGTTATGCAAGTCAAAACACAGGTCAACTATCAGACAGACTATAAATTCCTATATGCAGTGTTAATTAAATAAACCTATAAAATGACTTTAAAGCAACCATGTCGGTGTAAACATTTCTCTTTGTGTTTATATGTCACCAGTCTCTATGGCCGGGTTTCACAGACAAGGCTTAAGGCTAGTCCCAGACCAAAATGAACGTTTGACCTGTCTTAACTGAATATAACTTGCCCTGAAATATCTTCAAATATATCAGTGACATTGTTTTGTCTCAAGATGCACACCGGTAATGAACACTGCCAAAAATGATTCTGGAGAGTGTTAAAAACAACCCATTAAAAGAATGAATAAATTGGAATCATTACTTAACTATAGCAGATTTAATAAACAAGAATGGTTACAATTTACCCGCAATACCTTTTTGTTTAGAGTAACAATGGCAACTGAATATTTTTTAAGTTGAACTTAAAGATATTATCTATAGTACAATTTATAAAAATGAATACAATCTACCTATTTGTAAAGATTCATAGTTGACAACATTAAAATACTGAGTAACATGTAGTCTATGAAATATTAGCCCTGGAACAGTGCGAATGCATCAATTTCGAGGCGGGAATCAAGGGATTCAAATCATCATCTTCCGTTATACTGGTGGAACACGAAAGTGTCGAGCTACAGGTACGTTTTGTTCAACGTGTTGATATCATTATGAATGCAAATGTTTACTCTTTTAACTGTAATATAGCGAAAGATCTGTAATTGGTGCACTTCTGTGTTGTATTGTCAGCACCTGCCTGACAGGACGGCACGAGTGAGAGTGACGTGCTAGAAATAGACAGACGGTCTGAAGAGAGACACAGCTGGAATTTTAATAATATTTTATTCTGTTGATGTAGGTTCTGTTTTACATGGTGTCCAGTCGCGACAGGACCCCGCAACACACTATAAAAGGTATGTTTCCGTGTTTTCGTTTTGTCCCTCATAAGCTGCTTCAAAGAAGCCACTTTTTAAAAAGTATTTTCATTTTATCTTTACATCATGAAAGTGTTTCACTTTACAATTGTATATATGAATCTTTAACCAGTTTATCAGCTACCTATCATACAACTAACACAAATCATCCATCAAGTGCCCTTAACTCGTATCTATATATCTGCAAGTCTGTCTGTCACTCTCGTCATCCATCTATACACTTAAACCTGCTGAAGAATGAAATAAAAGCAAAGCATGTTCTTTGAGGGATGAGTCCATCATCTGAGGCAAGGTCTCATGCTGTGTTAATACAAGCATCTCTTGTGGGTCACTGTTTGAGGATGAACCTTTAAAAGCCTCATTCTTCTGGACAAACTGTAGAACAGCATTCAGATGTGCGTACTGCATGTGCAGTGTTCATTATTGTAAAATGCAACATTTTGATTATTCAATTATTTCTCCAACTAAAAAGAATTAAACAGGGTTCTAAGGATTTGCTTCGGAAGAATTTCATGTAATCTGCCACAGACGCATGCGTTCAATTAAAGCCATTTGCTGAGATCGGCAAAGCTTAAGCTAATGACTTGTTAGTTAGTTTCTGTTAAATGATGAGGAAAATGTGCATATGACTACTTGTTTCACAGAGGGTTTCGAGTGTTCTAGTGTCTTTGTGCAACGTTTCTTAGCTACATTACCACCTCAATAGTTTGGGTTTTTTGAAAGCCCCTCAGTACAATTCTCAGTCAGAGGTCAAATTTGAATATCTCTTTAAAGCGACCAAACAGAAGTATAAAATTGCTGTTCAAAGGTGCACTGACCTGGACAATGTCAAATCGTGAGTGGCAAGACTTTGGAGAAAAAAACTTCAAATGAATAGCATGTGATTGAAATTCCATGCATGCCGTTTATTACTTGAAAGGTGACTTGTCCCCTGAATCGTGGCTAGCGGCTTGTTCTGACTGTGTCATTTCAAACTCAAGGAGCTACTCAATAGCCCCTCGTAATCTGGTCGATTTTAATGAAAGCGGGGAACTAAGTGAAGGGATTAAAATATTGTTAGTGCCAGCACAATGGCAGCTCTTTACAGTATATATTGAACTCTAAAAGTCAGAACTCTTATTGCCTGCAGGGTTGCAGAGGGCAGAAATGTCATGCTGGTTGGCTTTCTACTTCATACTGGGACAAGGAGAAAAAAACACTGATTGGATCGCCATTTCCCATTTCTATATCTAGATTATACTTTTGTTTAGCAGGAGCGTGCCTATTCCCTGGCTCATTTAAGGAATGTAATACAGGATGAAGTTAATTTGGGTAGAAAAGGCACGTTCTTCGCAAGATTATCGCCTTTTCTAGCTCATCCTTTCTGTCTATCATTTACCTCTCGCTGTCCAGCAGTCGTGTTACATCCGCATGTGAAACAAGCAATGGTCCTTATTTTGTCTTTGACCTCTGCCGTTTAGGCCTTGTGGAATTACTGAATGCCAAAAGCCGCTCTGACATAAACAGACTCTTAAACCTCGTTCACAATCATTTGAATCATTTTTCACTAAGTGCTGTATTGACTACTTTCACTCTACAGGGTAAGCGCTACACAGCTCCCAGCATGCATTGCAAGCCCAACTCGGATAATTTGGCCTGGCTGTGCCGATCAATAATGTCAGCTGGAAATAGGGTGGACAACAGATCACACCCCAGGCTGAGAGTGGTAGCACCAGAGGGAAGGATAGGGAGAGCAAAGAGGAAAAGAAGTGAGATCAGCAGGTGAGGCGCTTTGGAAGTGCTGAGTGATTTGTTCAGATATACTGCGAGGTACCGAGGACATGAGGAGAGGACTGGGAGAGACAGAGGACCTGCAGGGAGACTGTGGAGAGACATACACTTGCATCTTTCAAACACACACCCATAAGAAAGCAGGTTAGGGAGAAAGAGAGCAATACTGGCTATGGGCCTTATTTAATAGATACCATGTTTGCTGTTACACAAATGGAAAGGAGGCATGCATGAGGCACATTAGGGATTGCAATATGGTCACATTTGAATATACTAAACTTGTTTAATTCATTCCTATAATCATTTTGTAGCTTTTAAAGTGGCCGTAACATAATACATAACTCATGTTAATCTTGAGTACTTTCAGAATAGTATCGCTCCCTTCACATATCCGCAGAGTCTTTAGTTTGATCACATTTATAAACGACAGATGCATCGGTACGATAATTTCTGAAAACATGTGACACGTGTGGGGGGGATGAAAACAAAGCATGTGCTATCACGTTGCCAAGAAAACACAGACATCAGTTTCACTTACCACGTGCGGTTCAAGTCCAGAATCTTTTAGCACTTGGACCGCCTCTCCATCTATCATTTTCAAACTATCTCCAAATCCAGCGTTATATCCAACGTTTATATAACATTCATCACCCAAATGCAGCGAACAAACAACACAGCTGAACTTCACGAACATAGTGCTCTCTCTCTCTCCTGCACATAAGTGTAAGTGACTGCTCTCCATGGCTGATGCATGAGCGTGCCACACACTTTTCTGGAAGAATTGTCCAATAAGGGACAATTCTTCATGTCCGAAACCTGTACGAACTTTGACAAGTGGACCATGTTAAGCATGAGAATACAACACGTTTAACATTATAAAGAAGTCAGAATGCATGAAAAACACTGTTGCACCACCCCTTTACGGCTAATATGTGCACTTGAGCTGACATACAAAATGTATCGTTTTTCTCTTTTGGGAACAAATATTAAAGCTGGAATTCATAATCTTGTTTTGGTTCAAAATAAACCCAGGTTAAAAAAGTGAACTAACACACTTACATGTACTGAAAGTGCTCACACTAATTTATTACTTTTTAACATAAACTTGAGATCTAAGTGTACTTAACTGTGCTATTTTGAGACACCATGAATTGATGTAGAAAACAATATATTTTTAGCATATTAAGTAAAAAAATAAAGTGTTACATTTTTAAGTACATTAGTGGAAGTGGATCTTTTACCTGAAAAAAAAAAAAAAATTAGTGAGCAAGTACAGTTGAAGTCAAAAGTTTACATACCCCTTTGCAAAATCTGGAAAATGCTGAAATTTTTTGGGGGAAAGAGGAATTTTGAAAATGAACATTCATTTTTAATTCAGTCCTGCCCTGAGTTATTTTACCCATGTCAAAAGTTTACATCCCCTGATTATTAATACTATATGATGTCACCTGCACAATTAATGGCAGTTTTTATGTTTTGTCATATTTGTTTAAGGGTTTCTGGTTTGTCCTGAGATATTAAACTTTCCACTGATCTTCAGAACAATTATCCAGGTCCTCCAGAATCTTTGCGTTTTTAGAATGTCTGTATATTTTACTCATGTCCAGCAGTAACTGTTTGATGTTGAGATTCATTCGTTTACATTGATGATAGTCAAGAGACTCATACACAACTATTACAATAGATAGTTCTACAATACTCATGAAGGCAACACGATTCATTTAAAGTCCGGTGGGACTCTGAAAATATTTTTTGGTGTAAATTGTTTATATTTAATTTCCCGAGAAATATGTATTTGTATAGCTCCTGAAAGACATTACTAAATGAAAAAGGAATTAAACAATTTACACCAAACACATCTCAACATCATACAGAAATGCTGAAAAAGCAAGATTCTGGAGGACCTAGATAATTGTTCTGAAGATCATTGGACAGTTTAATGACTCAGGACAAACAAGAAACCCTTAAACAACTATGAGAAAACATAAAAACTGTCATTGATTCATCATACAGTATTAATAATCAGGGGATGTAAACTTTTTACAAATTCTTCTATTACTCTTTGGTGGGAACTTCATGTAAACATTTATTTCGTAAAACTGCAGGACTAATTTAAAAATGTTCATTTTCAAAAATCCTCCTTTTTTTCCAATTTTCCATCATTTTCCAGATTCTGCAAAGGTGTATGTAAACTTTTGTATATTAAAATTTAACCTGATTTACAACTGTAAATTATTATGATGTACAAATAGCCACATAGGGTCCAATTAGAGTTTCAAACAGAGCGGGCGACACAGAGGAAAAGTTATGTTTAGAAGCATTAACGAATCAAAAAGTATCAAATATATTTATACATTTCTAAGTGTATCATTTTTACACCAATACATTTGAATGCTTTGAACTGCTTGTTGGTGAAGTGTATTTTTACAATATATTGACAATGATCATACCCAACGTACACAAACAATACAACCAATGGAAACTTCTCATCGTGTTCAATTAAATACGGCATTATGTCAATACAAAATTCCCACACTGTCTCACCAACATATAGTAGCACTTAAGACATGAGAAGTGGAGAGAGACGTGCACACACACAGTCACTTAGCAACTACTCAATATTTTCGGCTGGCAGATAAGCAGACTCCTGATGTTCCTTCATGAGGGACTGTGTGTTCCCTGATCAGTTAGTGATTAGAGGGAAGCTCAGCAAATGAGTGCTGTGAATCAAGCAAGTTAGTGGGTGAAGTCTGAACCGTAAGTCACATCACATGTTGAAATCACAGGCGAGATTACTTTAATTAGAATTATCTCTGGAGACAGGTAGGCGGCTATAAACTTAGGCCATGATTGACAGCACAGATTGATCAGGCTCTTTCCTAGCGTTCCTTTAGAACCTAGTGCCTTTCACCAATGTTTTTTATATTAGTTCTGCCAACTACTATGTTGCAGTCCAGAGTGATGCAAGCCGTCTGTTCTTTTTCTTGTATGACATATCGCTTTTTGCTCCCTGAATTCTTAGCAAGTCGCTTTGGATAAAAGCGTCTGCTAAATGACAACATGTCCAAATGTTTTCTTACAATGTTTTTCATTTTAATCTTAATCCTCTGTTTCTAATGTCAGAATGGGGTTGATTTTTAAACTTGGTAAATACAAGGGGAGGGTTTCATCTCAAACATCACACTGTTGGTCTCGAACAAAATAAAACAGATTATTAGAGTACCATTGGCAAACTCTAAATTTTAGTCATATAAAGTAAATTACTAACAGTACACCAATGTATGCTATTTAACTACACATTCTATTGTTTTAAAGCAGCGAATGAAAAGAGATTGATAAAAACCTCAGGAAAAAACATCCTTAAAACCAAAATTTCTCAAATCTTAATCCCAGGATCACACCCCAAATTTGATTTAATCCAGACGAATTGAAGAAATGCCTCGTGAAGGATTTTGTCTGCAACGCACACAACTCTAACAAAAATATATTTTCATGTGTTTCTGTCATTCTGCTATTAGATGCATAGCTCAGCTTCTGGGTGGTATTTGTCTAAAAAAACAGCCAAGGATAAAATGAGTTATTATTTGCATACTTGAACAAATACAACCAAACACATTGGACAAGTGAGGCACTCAAACATTGACAGAGATATTATGCTTTGAATGTGAAATGACATCTCTGGCAAATGAATTCTTCAAATTCTACAACAGACTGACTCCAAATTAAATTACCTGAAAAGTGTAAACGCGAGTTGAGTTTAATGAAGAGGACTCTATGCTTAATCCACCAGCATATCAATAATGCTTGCAAGGCTTGCAAACGTCAACACAATATACTTTTTTCCTTCAGCCAATATCATTGTGAATGATCCTGATCAACGTCTTTTTCTCACCATGCAGAAGTATGAACTTCTCAGTTTGTAATAATGCAAGGTTGCGTTTTTTCAATAGAGACACCTATGAGTATGAATACTATTTTAAGCTGGAACTCTTGTTATCCTCCTACCTTTTTTTACACAAAGGATGTAACTGTTAACGGTAATCACAACGGAAGTGTCACATACAACGCTGCTCTTTTAGATATTCTTTTATTCTTTATTTTGTAAGAAAACTAAAATCTTAAAGAGAAGAACTGTTTATTAATGTATTTATTCAGTCAATATCTTACATTTCGACCGTGTTTGGAAAGGGAAATACAAATTTTAAAACATGAAAAATTACCAGAGTTCACAAAACAACAAACAAATACAGTAGGTTTTGACCCCTTTCTTTTTTGATCTCTGCATTTGCGTTCTATTTCATGTTCTGCCAGCTTAAGAGCTACCCATAACACAGGGCATGGTTCACATTAAACATCTGTACATTGCTCTCGACACCAGAGTACACTGAACAATATTCTTCAACCCACAGCATGCAAATAAATGGCGAGAATGTAGCTTTATCTTTCACGCATGTTTTAAGATGTTTGAGGAATCATCCACTGCTACCTCAACAGATGGTGTTAAAATCAGATTTGCAAAGCCAAATAAAGCCTAACACCAGCAAAGATTTGTGAATTACATGCAGTGAAATGACTGTCAATGACAAATCATGATAAAACATGTTTAATACAAATAAAAGCACGTTCTAATCGTATTAATCACACTGCATCAAACTGATCACTAGTACGGAGCGCTGACTGACACGGTGTGTGAAATAACGTGTATGTTTATGTCATTTTATGGACATTCATTAAAAGAGGCGTTTAGTCAAATATGCGATTGCAGCATTTGTTACAAACGTAACCGGAAAAAACGATACACTGCATTGAAAAGCACTTCCCATGTTCAATTTCTCGGTGATAAAGGTCCCCTGCCATTTCACTGTTTTGATTTCTGCATATTCTGTACGTTATATTTTCTTAGTTTGTTATAAAGCTTCATGGAGCAGAGTTTTTTCTCTGTGCTTGATTGAAATGCGAATAGATGGTCCTTTGCTTTGCTTCGCCGTCCTGGAGAACATAAGGATAAATTAGCTTTTACAGGACAATATGTGTTTTGACTATCTTTGTAATTCTTTGAGTGATGCAATAAAAAAAACATTTGGAACCTGTTTTCACCTTCGTTTAGCTATCATTACAGCGTTATTTATTTAACCCTAACTACTGAAATAATCGGATTTATTTGCTGCCAACATTGTAAAAAATCTGTTGTTATGTGACCTTTCTTTGTACAAGAAAAACATTGTTCATATTTGCTCCAAATTCACATTTGCTCATTTGCACTGGGTGCAGTAAGATTATTTAGCTGTCAGTTCTTTCCTTTCAAATCTTTGGAAAATGTTCAATATAGACCACTTCAGAATACATGAAAAAAGCTGGTCCAACTCTGGTCCAGAAGAACTTCCTGTTTCAGTTTTAAACACCATACAAAGGTTTAAACAAAAAACAACCAACCTGCAAAATGTTTATAATCAAATCCAACTGTTAAACAAATATTTTTAAGATTTACCTTTATATGTAAGATGGAAAATATGAAACCTGGAAGTGCTCCTGGACCGGTGTTTACATCTTGCAAAGTGTTTTGTAAAATAGTTGATTGAATTTAAAATTAGTTTATCCCGCTGTCGGTGGATATATGCTTAAGGCTTTATGTTCACATTTGACGTTTTATTTAAGCTGCCCACGTCTGTTTTACATCATAACCCTATGGAGTAAATCATGTTTTCAAGCCTTTTTAAGCGCCACCACCGATATTTCTTTCTGCAGCTCAGATCGCGCATCACAGGCAGTTTCTGCCAATCTCATATTAATCTTGAGTGCCTATACAGTAGTATTGCATCGTATCTTCGAAGAGTTTTTAGTTTATAAAAGAGAGATACATCTGTACGATTATTTCCGAAAAAACACGAACTGCTAGAGGTGGGACTAGTGGGGAGAGTGGGATGGAACTACAGCAATAGCAAGCAACACATGACCACATTAATCCCTTCATGGTTTCTGATATGCGCAAGTACACATGACAAACCAGTCCTGTATTTACAAACCATACACACTGCTTTCTTTAAGTAAAAGTACCCACAAAAGAAGTGTCACATAAAGCGAATGAGAAACGCTGCGTCACATTTTTGAACACCAAACACATTGTTTTCTATAAGCATACCTGTTTCCCCCGGGGCCGTTCACGAAGGCGCTCTGGTCCCCGCGGGTCGCTCACAACTGCTTTCAGGGGTGAGACCCGCAATCGCGTCCCTAGGTTTCACAGGTGAAATAACAAAACGGGAGATGGGTTTGAGAAAAGTAAGGGTTGACTGGTATGTCCATAAGCAAACGGACTCCTAACAAATGCATCACTTTATATACAGTATATGCTAAAGTACACAGTATAATTCCGTCGCATGTTTTCAAACAATACACATTGCTTTCTATTAGTGAACGGACAAACGTTTCACAGTGACATTTTACCTACTTTAAGTTGCCACAGGTCTCTGAGGTCTTGCTTAAAAAAAACAGTACATACAATGTCTATATCTGGGGCTTTGCCTCATTCAGTGTGGAGGATTTCCATTGAAAACAAAATAAATCCATTGCTCTCTTTTATTCCGTGTGGCTGGGAACAGGGTTCTGTGCAGCCAACAACAGAACAGTTAGTTTGCTTGCTACGGTTTGCTTACTTTTGCCATGGTGTCGGAACTAATTCACGTATGTCACTTGCGGAAAACAAAAATGGCGGCAGCGCAATGTGTGCACACGTTCAGAAGAAAAGGAGGGGGGGTAGGATTATAATAAGAACGGCTACCTACATCAGAAGGGGACCGAAATCTGAACGGCACGTTTTCTCAGAAGCTTGCAGAGATAGGCTCTCATAAAGTTACTGCTTTGTAATTTTTTGTGTTTTCTGAGTTGGTAGATGCACCAGAGACTCGATTACAGCACTTAAACATGGAAAAATTCAGATTTTCAGGAAATGGCCCCTTTAAATGTGTGATTGGCTATTGCAAAGACGCTCTCTGTTGTAAATCAAGTAGAATTCCGTTATGCTGCTTATGAAGCCTGTCTGAATCTGTTTGTCAAAGATGCGTTTGTGTACAAATGCTGCCTCTGGAGTCATTGGCTGCTGCTATTTGTAACTTCAGCTCGGTAAGCGTTTTAGTTTTTTTACTAAAAAAGCACCATTGTCAACTTTTTCTTGTTAAATTTGAACATAGCCTAAGTCGCCCTTGTGCTTGGTTTTGTTGTATCAGTGTGTTAACCCTGTTGGTGTTTTGTGTGAAAATGACCATGAATTGCAACATTTTAGATACAACTGCCAACTTTATAATGTTCGAAATGTTTGTTGGCATGTGTTGGGGCGGTGTGAATCAGCCTTTAGAGGGAGCTGTCAATTTGCAGATGGTTTTATGTGTGTGTGACTGACAGCGACATGAGTTTGTCAGTAAAAGGTCAGGAATTTTATACAGTGATAGGAAGGTGAGAAAAATAGAGAAAGCTTGTGTGTGTATGTTTGCACTCTTGTGTGCTAAAGAGCTTAGAGTGTCACTCCCCAATGCCATGTTAGAAAGTGTGTGGACGAGGGGAATGGAAAGATTTGAGCTAGTATTTTACACCTTACGACATTTTGACAGGGCGAGTGCTCACTCTGTGGAGTGGGTTGTGAGGAGTGGGGCCTTTTTTGAAGTTTCACACCTGTGATAGGAGAGAAAGAGGGAGAGGTGGGGGGAATAGAATCATCTCCAGGCCCTTCTCAACATCTTTGCACATTCTCTGTGCTCTCTCTCTCTCTCTCTCTCTCTCTCTTTCTCTCCTCGATTTCTGACAGTTGTCTTGGACTGAGAGAGAAATCTCCCCCCTGTGGTTCTCCACAAAAATACAAAGACGTGTACTGTCACAAACCACACATTTCTTTTTCACGCTTAGTCTTTTCCACGCACAGATACTTTCTTTTCGATGCATTATGCTCTCCGTTCCATCTCTTTCTTACTCATCTTCACAGCAGTGTTTACTTTCTAACACACAACAGTTTTCCACTTTTGAAGAAGTTGCAAGTTACAGTTTAAAATCCTCACCACTGCATTAGGAGAAAGTGAAAAAGTTACCACACTGTTGCCTTCAAATATGCTTTTATATTGTATTGACACACCATATGTTGTTTAATTCTCATTGTTATATTTTCAGAAAGGCAGCTCAAACATACATTTTAGTCTGGGACAAAGCCTTGTCTGTGAAACCAGGCTTATGTATCATAGTCTCTTCTCATTGATGGGGCAGATTAAGCAACATTTGGGGCTTTGTAAAAAATGTCATTGCCAACCTCAGCATCTGCGTATCAAGGGAGAATTAGAACATCGTGTTGGTTCTTTTGCATAGGTTTACAGTGGGAGGGAAAAATGTTTGATAGGGGAGGAGAGTACTGAGTCACAAAGAAGAAGAGGTAGAAGACCCCGAAGAGGTAATAGGAACGAGAATAAGAGAGAGAGAGGATTAGACTAAAATGACAGAAAATACGGAGGGAGATGAAAACGAAAGGAGACAGAATGGTAGGAGAAGACAGAAGAAGTAGAAGGAGCAATGGGAGCTGTTTTCCAGTTCTTGTCCGTCTTCTCTTTGATGCATCATTAATGTGGGGGTTGGTGAGAACTGTGAGTCAGGGACAGAGCTTGCTCTGCGTTGAGTGACATGGGATAGGACGAGGATGCTTTGCTGATTTCACAGTTGGAATAATATACTACATAGATTACTGACCACAAACAATAAATGTGGCTCAAAGTGTAGGATTACCAAGCCTGCCTGGTATACTGTATCTAATAGTATTAACAGAGTAGCACGTTGAACATGTTTGTTGGTTTCTGTTTTAACTGATCAGAAAGTGAAAACTGACATTGTTGTTTGTGCCTTCTGGGTACATGGTAGTTTTCTGACAGGGCTGATGAAAACACCCCCCTTGAAGATAGGACAGTTATGACAGACCTAGAGAGAATTTAATATTTTGATGAGTCAAAGACAGCGCCCTTTTTTGTGGCATCAGGGTTGGGATGTTGTAATGGAAAAAAACTTCTAAAAAATGTTCTGTTGTCCAGTCCAGTCCAAAATCTTGTTAAGGTGCTTATAGCAGCTTTTCTTCTCAATAAGACTTGTCCGAATTGCTTAAAGAGTAAATATTTTGTGTTTGTTAAGGTCCTACTTTGATTTATGGAGTGTCCAACAACAAGTTTACATACAGAGGTGTAACAACACTTTCAATTTCTAATAATAGGCAGTTATTATAACGTTACTTCTTGACTGACTCTTAAATGATTTGTTTTCGGCAATTCACCTCTGTCTAATCACCTCCTTTCTGTCAGCCTACTCTGATCTGATTGGTCAGATGGTCCAGTCCGCTGTGATTGGTCTAGAGCGTACAGACTGTGGCAAATTAAACCTAGGTTGGCATTACACAGAGTGACGCAAATCCGACCCAGAGCTAAAAATAGAACGACAGACGACTCGTTTCGATTCTGAGTCGTCTCCTTTTTTCTCAAGCCAATTACTTTGTTATTGTTCATTTTGGGCTTTACAACTTGGCAGACTGCTTACATTCAAACACAGCAACATTACACACTGCCTAAAGTGTAATTTTAAGGACATTGTAATAGTAACTCTTTAATTGATTTAAGTCAAGCCAATGAAGAAATCCAAATAATCTTTTTTCACATTACTACAGCTATGAAGTTTAGTGATGGAAGTGATTGTCTCTTTGCATTCTTTTAACCCTCATATGGTCCTCGTTTCCTCTTTACACTACTGGTATTAGGGTCAGTATGACCCCAACAATTGAAGAAGTAATTGTAAAAATATATGCAAATGTATTAATACAAATGATGTATAATTTATTTTCTTTACTTCTCATCTACATTAATGGTGTGTTTTGGGAGATATTAAGTACTTTTGAACCTATTTACCACAAAATTCCTCAACTACACCATTAGCTTGAATGTGAAATATTAAATTTTTTAAACGATTATCCAAATTTAATAAAAATAAATCTGGATATTGATCTAGGTCTTAGGTGAAGAATTCTGCCATCTGCTGATTTGAGATAAACCTAAAAGGATTACAGTAATAAAATAAATAGTTTCAGGTCCGTAGCCAGCCAGTTGAAAGGGGAGGTTCTTTTTTTCAAAAAGTGGACCTTTTTGCAGTTTTTCTCCTCATTTTGTATTTAATTATGAGGTTCAAATACTTCATTTTGGTGACCTTTATGCACTAATTTGTGCTGGATTTGCTTGTCTGCTGGTATTTTAACGAACACGCTTTTTGATGCACCTAAAATCTTTATTGCATTGTTGTCAAATTGCTTCCTCATGTAACACTTTTGTCAGTCCATAAGTTTAAAGACCACACTAACAACAGAATAGATTTAATTAACTTTACTGAAATATTAATAATAATTCTTCTCATCATAATTTCTTGACTCTCTGTCAATGCCTCTTTGCTATGTTTTATTATTATAATTACGCTACGTTTATATGGCTATTATATTGTAGACCAGGGGTCCCCAAATGTTTTTCTGTAAGGGCCACATAATTCTCCCTGTCTTTAATGGGGGGCCGGGTCGGTTTGTAACAGAAAATTACATGGGCCGGAGGTACTACTTGAATTATTGTGGAGATTTAATTTTGATTTGAAATGTATTTATTATGCCTCCTAATGGTATAATAGTTTATTGCTACTCAAATTCAAACCATTTTCTTATGCATATTAATTAACCTTTCTCTTTCCAAACCAACCGCTTGGCCATTTTTGTCTAAATTTTCTGATGGTTCGCACGTCAGTTCCATCGCAATGGTACTTTATGAATTTAACAAATAATTAGGCTATGTGAGTAACTTAGAGAAATTTGGGTCTGAAAGCCAATATTTTGATACTCACTCACGGCTCTACTAGAGCAAGCTCCTGATTGGTTAACGCGGCGCGAATTTTTGCCAAAGTTCAGATTTTTCAACAGTAGGTCATCGCGTCTTTGCGTTGACTTAACATGTAAATAACTCGCGCTTAATGCTTCATTCGCGTTTGGTGTGAACACACTATAAGGCATTGTTCAGAGGGCCGGTCCAAATCTGTGGGCGGGCCACATTCATATATATATATAACCCCTCCCCCCGCATCATTCAGAGGCGATGCTTCTTCACGTTGCTTTGAAAAGTGTATTGCGAGAATTCTCTCTGTCTGCGCACGCACACACATGCGTCCTGCAACAATAATCATATTAATTTGAAACAGCAACCCAGAAATTTGTCACAAGCATTGATTAAAACAATGATGACAATAATCACATGAAAAAAACGACTTAAATTCTGGACCTTTGGCATTGAGGGGGGGTTCGTTCGAACCACCCGAACCTCCCTGCCTACGGGCTTGAGTTTTGACCGGTGGAGGGCCATAGAAAGACATTTATTTCACTGGATGCGGCCAACTGCTGGTATCACGACTTTTGTGATACATTTTGTGAATTTATGTATATATAAATGTTAGAAAAGAGATAATAAATATTATCTAAAAATAAATATTCTTTCAAATAGTAATTTTTTTTTAATTTTGAAATGTAACCTTTGTAACTTGTGCTGCTGAATATCTCCCTTGCCCCTGGAGGTGTGGTTGCCTGTGCATGTGTGTGAGCTTGTATAAATGGTTTACGAAACCTTTATGTATATAAAAACCTAAACACACTTCCTGTGTCCTCGTAAACTAAATTGGGAAAAAAACATACTTACTGATGATATTTTTAAAATAATAAATGGCAAAAGTTTTCTGTAATGGTAAGGTTTAGGGTTAGGGTTGGGGAATAGAATATACAGTTTGAACAGTATAAAAATCATTACGTCTACGGAGAGTCCTCATAAACCATATATACAAGTATGTGTGTGTGTGTGTGTGTATGCGCGTGAACATGTCTTTTCTACATTGCATATGTGCTCTAGTACCAGGCCTGTGTGTACATTTTCAGATTTATGCTGGATTCATTGAATATTTTACAAATAACAAAAAAAATCGCATTTGCCATTCATTTTCAACTGGGGTCATATTGACCACAAATACCCGATTAGTAAAAAAATACACACCTTTAAAACAACCATTTTAAGCCCATTTTTTCATTTGAATATAGATAGGAAATGTAGAAAAGTCACAAAAGCTTATTCCACTGAGATGAAGGGAACAAATTTTCTGAATAAGGAAAACTTGATTGGGGTCATATTGACTCCCAGGAGAGATTGGGGGTTAAAAATGGTTACGGAGGACAATGATAAACAGGAGCATGTTTTAAGACGTTGATAATGAAAGATGACATCCTCTCAAGGAATTGGTGAATATCCAGGGAGAGCATGACTTCACATTTGAAATTGGCAGATGTTTTTGTATTGTCCTCATGGCCATGAACACTCCCATGAAGAGAAAAACCACTCATAAAAAAACCTATAGTTTAGTCAAGTCCTATATATACTGTAAATTGAATGAAAAAAAGAATTCACACTAAACTAAAAATGTACTTACCTTCATACCATGCCAGATGTATTTTAGTTAATTTCTTCTGCTGAGCACAAAGTTTTTGCGATTGTTTTTTAGCGATTGTTTTGGTTGTGGTTGTAAATCCACTGATGTTGTATTACTAGTATTCATCCTCTACAACATTAGGAAAATTAGACCTTTCCTATCAGAGCACTCTACGCAAGTCCTAGTCCAGGCTCTTGTCCTGTCCAAACTGGATTATTGAAATGCGCTTCTGGCTGGACTTCCTGCTTGCACAATCAAACCTCTCCAGATGATCCAGAATGCGGCGGCAAGAGTGGTCTTCAATGAACCGAAGAGAGCGCATGTAACTCCGCTCTTCATCAGGTTACACTGGCTCCCTGTTGCCGCCCGCATAAAGTTCAAAGCTATGCTCCTGGCCTACAAGACCAACACCGGCTCTGCACCATCGTATCTCCACTCGCTAATGCAGATCTATGTTCCTGCCAGCTCACTGCGGTCTGCAAAGGAACAACGACTAGTGGTACCATCCCAAAAAGGAAAAAAGTCACTCTCCCGTACCTTCTCTGGATCTGTTCCACATTGGTGGAATGATCTACCAGCTGCTATAAGATCAGCAGACTCGGTTGCCATCTTTAAAAAACGCCTAAAAACGCATCTCTTCCGTCAACACGTCGCTGATTGATTTTTCCTAATTCTCTTCCCTTTCCTTCTTTATAAAAAAAACCTTACTAACCTTACTATTCTTAGCTTTTTATGCTGTGCTAGGCTTTAATGGACTAGTTTGATGCACATATATTTTGTTGCCTATGTTGTTATAATTGCTTTCAATGTTTCCTCATCTGTAAGTCGCTTTGAAAAAAAAGCGTCTGCTAAATGACTAAATGTAAATGTAAATGTAGTATGATAGAAGTTAATTGGATAATATTTTATCTCTTGGGTCTAACTTGATATTGTAATGCATGTGACATCTTAGAAATGGTTGATGATGGCTTTATATGACCACGGGTTAGTTTGAATTGTTTGTATTGTATACAGTAGTAGCATGCATGTATATCTTCAGTTAGTGTAGAAGACCAGAATATGAAATCAGCTCCCAGTACAGACCCTTTTAGATGACACTGATGTGCAGTTCAAACTAGACACATGCTTCTGTTAATGAGATGCATGTGTCTAGTCTGAACTGCACATCAGGCATGGCTAGATCACCAGCACTGATTGATGGGAACTAGAAAAAAGATACACCAGGGAAGCAGTTGTCAAGAATAGTGATAAGTACTAAGAAGTATGACTACATCAGGATAATCTGACAGTTGAGGTCACAAAGGCAGCCAAAACACCTGCAAACAGAGGCTGAGGGATAGAAAACTGATTACCACCATACTGAGATAGTTTAGGAAATTATGTTTGTTCGTTTTGTGCGTTGAAGAACAATTTAACCCTCAGAGACCCATCCATTTGTAGTGATGATATTTTTCCTTAGTTTGTTTAATGCTGTAATACAATAAAAAAACTCTAATGTGTTGGGTTGAATAGTCCTCTTACACTCCCTTAAGATTTCTGATCCTTGGATATTTCTGCGCATTACTCTCTTTCAAGTTTACTGAAATGCATATATAAATGGAGGCTTAAAGTATTTGTTTTGACCTTTATAAAGGCCTTTCCAGTAAGCTGGAAGGCTGAAACTTTTGTATGTTTATCTCACCAGCCTTCTGACACTCTCTAAAGGGATAGGCCTAGTTTTTGCACCTCACTGACCCTCTGGTATAATACCTGAAAATGTATGTATAGACCCCTACAGCACAGTTTTTCCTGACCTTTATAAAGTGCTTTGCTAGCTAAACGCTGAAACTTCTGTTCATCTTGGAGCATAACTCTTCTTAAGTTTCAATAGGCTAAATTGAAGGTTGCTTGAAATATTTATCAAAGATTATTGACTTGGCTCTGTTTTCAGAACCTTTCGAACATTTAGGTATATTTTCAATTCTTATTCAATGAAGTTAACAGTTGGGGAATGTACCGGTAGTAATTTTTTTATATTATTCTCAGTCAATTTAAAGCAGCTAGTCATTTTATCTCACGCAGTGGCGATGTTTAACTTTGACATGCTGGAAAATTCATATCATAATTATGACACATTTAAAAAGCTGTTATTATTGAATTTCTTTAAACAACTTTAAGCGATTTTACAACAGTGATTTCCTGATGGTTAACTGATAACTTGCTGGCAACTGAACAATGCGCATGTCAAATCTTTCTTTCTTAGTTTTCTGCTCAGAGCATCAGAAATACACTTGCTGCTGTGAACTTCCCACAAGTCTTATAGTTTTACCCGTGCCGTGCTGGTGATTGTGTGACTTTGACACATTGATGTTCTTTAAGCCACCCTCTCGTTCGTACGCACTCTCATTCTCTCTCACACATTCTTTCTATCGCTCACCCCCTCCCTCATATTCATTCTCACCCACCCGCTCTACATCACACTTCATGTGACTAGTCATGCCTCTCATTATGAATAAGATTCTTGTATGAAATCCATATCTGTGCCATATTTACTTAATAGTAAAACTTTGAATCAGTCAAACTGGAGCTGAATGTAATTCAGTTTTACTTGCATAACTTAAACACACACACATACAAATATTTTCTTTTCTTTTATTTTAAATTCGTGATGAGATTTCATAAGCATTTGCACATTTAGAAGGCCCTGTTTATGCAATGCAACCTAGACAGAAACACAAGTAAAACAAATTAGTTAAACAGCAGGGATAGTTTCGTTTCATACATTGCTTTGTGTGACTAAACCATGACATACAGTATCAGCTGACATGACACAAATTACTCCAATGACTGAGTCATTCAGATGAGCAATGTGTTTTACAAATCAGTGAACAAAGCACTCACATGAGTCAGTGCCAAAGAACAAATCATACACATCATTTGTGTTCGGCCATGTTGAGATCTTCTGCACAAAAGACATCAGTTAGATTAATGAACATTTCCATAAAGCTATATTTTCTGTAATTTCAATTGTACCGTGGAAGAACAGCGTGTACTGTATGTATGGCTGGCGTTTAAATCTCTCTATTCCTTTACTGGGACTAACCTGATTATCAGACAAACTTTGTGTTTCCCTTTTGGATTTTTGTCAGTTGTTTGTCACAATAATGAGCAATAATGCTTATTTATATGTATTTCTCTAATGGTTTTTATAATCTGTTTTTAAGACTTTAGATGTTTATTAGATGTTAACACAATGTTATATTAATCCAGCACATCATGCTTAAGTCAAATTGGTATAGTACTATGCCCTGTAGAGTCCAGATATTGTTCAGCTGTAGCGCACCTTACTAAGCACTAACAGAATAAAGGCTAAAATTATGTCATTCTCAGGGTTAAAAACAGTTCCTTGTCTTTCACACAGATAAAGGGTCATACAGCTGTTTTATATAGACCGATAACTAGTCCAGCTACTTCACACCCACTCAGCTGTCCCACAGAGCTGGTCAGAAGTATCACCTCTTTGGCAAACAAAAGCACAGTGGTAGTTTTAGTAGTTTCCTTTTGATGGCCTGCAGAGAATAAGACGGTATTGCCATTAATACCAAGTCCAAGTTAGCAGCAGGTGTAAGTTACTGCCCACACATTCTCCTCCCAAAACTGCAGTCAACAAAAGGAGAACTATCCAAAAGAGTATGGGTGTGTTTGTTGCTGGGAGGATTGTTTTGGTTGCTCGGCACAGCACATGACAGATCCAAGATAAGAATGATGCTTTCATGTGTAACGATGCTTAACTAATTAATTTCCAATTTAGTTGTTTAAAGATGAGACCATTTTGAAGTGACCACAAGATGGTATCTGCCTCACCAAAGCGATGATGTGAAGCAAATGCTTTTCCTTTTTGGCTGCCTTTTTCTTTTGTTGAACTTTGAATAGTCTAGAAGAAACGCTTGAATAGTTGTTACAAAGATGCTGATGACAAGTTGTCGAGCGATTATGGAAATTATGTCTGCTCTCATTGCGGTTTTGTTCCCCTCTGCGTGCATTGTGAAAACATTAATCAACCAGAATACATGGCTGGAATCACATGCTTCCACCTGTGTCACTCTAGATCAGCTCTTTAGTCTTCAGGAGGAGAAGATAAACTTTCCCGGAACAGTTTCCATCACATTTGTAAAAGTCGCAGTGACACCTTTCAGCAGCACCTCTGCAATGTAATGTGTGGAAACAGAGTTATTCTTGTGATATGTTCTCACTCTCGCTCTCACTTTCAGATTTGGCACTTTATTATCCATCATACACAGATACGATTCTGTTTCTGATATGATTCTGTTTCTAGGTTCGGTATTTATGCTTTACTGTAATTACCTGAGACATAATTAGATATGATTTATTTGTTATTTAAAAGAGTTGAATTCTTCCTTTTCTCACAGCTTCCACATAGATATCCCATGATTCCAACTGAAGAGAGTATTTTTCTAGAACGTACAGGTAAATTCACCAGCCGAAATTAGCCTTTCTTTTAGTTTTCTTACATTTTTAATGTTGTATTCTTAGTTGTATTGTACTTTTGGTTCTGGCTCATAGGTTTTTTTTCTGGGCCGATTTTCGACATATTGACCGTTTAAACCTCAACAGTGTTTTTATTATTTAATGAAAGAAGTCTTAACATTTTTCATCATTAATTCTATTGTGTATACATGGCCTGATATTGATTTACTATTATATGACTGAGCAGAAAAATCAAGCCTTAAGCCTTGGTCAGACTTGACTTTGAGTATTTGAAGATCGTTCGGAGGGTGATACGAAAATGGGCGGAGCGATTCCTCCATTTTTCACATTTCTGTACAGAGAGGTAACGCTTTGACATTTTGATCTTCTATTGGTCTCACATACTGATGTGACGCGAATTAGCAGGTCAGAGTTCACCAAACTTGAACTTGGCTGCGAAATGCAAAATATCGTTAGTCGGGCTTGCGTATCTGGTCTGTCGCATTCAAGCGTATGAATGGAAGTCAATGGAGAGAATAGTCAAGTGTGACTGCGGATTTAGGAAGAGGTTTGTTTGCAGAGGCGCTGATTCAATTCTCCTGCAATTTTTAAGGCTGAATTAATTATCCATCACTACCCCGTAAAATGTCTGTGCTTGTCAGATTGACTTGCAGCCCCCGTACATAAAAAACTTAAATTTGCTTGTGTTTAGCAAATTCGATTTTAGACAGATTGCTTCAACCTATTCTAAAAGTTTGCGAAAGTTTAGCAGCTGATGCACCTATCTATTTGGCCTAATTGGAAATATTTGAGTCACTTGAATACAAGGAAAAGTTGCTTTAAAAAGTAACGTATTGAAAACTATATTTAAATGTATGGTTCAGCCAAAAATGAAAACTCTGTCAATCTGTTTATTTTACTTTCATAACAATTAAAGCATGGACATACAGAAGAAAAGAAACATAATTCCCCCACACTACCCCAATCCCCCCCAAAAAATAATTTAAAACAATAAGTAATTGCGTCTTGAAAACATTAACGCATGAAAGTCATCACCTTTGTACATATTTAAATAAAAAATCAAGACACTACAAGTATAAATTATGTACAAAAAGTGCGCATGTCTGTACTCTATAATTGAATAAAAATCAAGTCACGATCACATAATGATCATAATGACATCTTAATGATCAGATTGACCGGCAACAGAAGAAGAGTTTGCATAATCAAAAATATAACTAATAAAAGGGTCCAAGGTTTCAGCATTGCAGCCCATTCACTTTTATTGCATATGGACACAAAACTAATGCAAGTGAATGGGTGCCAGTTAACAACATTCTTCAAAATATCTTCTTTTGTGTTTTGCGGTCAGAGGTCAGGTTTGAGACGACAAGAGGGAGAGTAAATGATGACATATTCATTTTCTGTAAACTTTGACTAACTCCAAGTATTACATCTTATTATATCTTAACTTATTGCATGCTGAATACTTCTGTCATTTTAGTTTGGCTGTAGGCGTATTGCTATCATAATATAACTTATACTGATTTGAAATGGTTTCTCAATGTATTTGTTGTTGCTTTGCATGTTTTCAGTTTTTAATAAGCTAAAACATATACTAATATTGTGAATGATTTCATATCAGTTGTAACCCAAGCCTATTTTAACCTGAAACACCCACCAGAGAGGATCCCAAATAAATGACTTTATATTAAAAAGTTGACCTCTTCACTCCCGTGCACTGGCTCCACACTAAAAAGGGTAACACCCTCTAGTGGCTTTTGAAAGCACTCATTTCAAATGTCATTAACGCCCTAATGAGTGACGGTACTTTTAAATGAGAAACGGACTGCAGGGAATAGGAGTGAAAATGGTGCCCGAATTTCCCTCGCACATTGAAAGGGAGAAGATAAAAACTATAATCCACGCATATATATGCGGTGAATCCCGCTCTGTACATGCTACACACATCCAATCCAACATATACAGACTGCAATAGCCAACTTGTCTGTAATTAGAGACGACGACAGAGGGCGCTGTGTAGCGACAATTGGCTCGCATTACGACTAGCGGGGGGCTTCCTTCATGCAGGCGAGATAGCTCAAACTCGCATACCCTCATTGCACACAAGGGGTAGAGTCAGCTCAGCCCTCTCAGTCACAATTTAGCTGGGCAAAAACCGCACACTTACACCCGTGCTATAAAAAACAGCCCCTCCACGTTTGAAAGTAAAGTGAGCACATAAGGATACATGCCTCGAATAAGTTACTGTTCAAATTCATTGCGTCTTAAATGTGTTGCGAGACTAAACGAAGGTGTGAGGATACTACCTAAAACCGCTGAATATCTGGGGAATGTACAATGTGCATCTAGTGGTCTCCATCAGACTTCTGGTCACGGAGGAGAGTCACCGCACTCACTTCTTTACACCAGTGAGTCAACCGAGCGTCGCTGTCCGTGGTGCCTTTTCTGCGCAAAAAGCCCATAACAGATGGAGCACCGTGAGTGTGAAGTAGTAGAGGAGTACCTACACCGCATACTTACTCGTGCGAGGAAAACATCTCACCACACGCATTTATATTCTTACCGACCGGGAAAGCCACAAGGGGCACCGAAACCGAGACGATTTTTGGATTGAATAATGAATGGACTACTGTTGGGAAGCGCGAACCAAGGAGGAGTGTAAACAGGGGAAAAAAAGATTGTACATGTTTTATTCGACCGCATAATGACACCTCGATCCTAGCAAATGTATTGTAGATTTTGACATCGATGCTTTATTTCGGATGGTGGTGCTCATATGCAGACACGTTACCGTTATTAAGCAAATAAATGACCCATTTGAACGCTACCACGAATAAATAAAAGCCACTAAGAAATGAATATGCTATCATGATTTTAGCTTTAAAAACTGTATCTGGGCTACTGAAATAATAACCCCCTCGAGCTATACGGTATACTCCGCGTCTCCAAACGGATCGGTCGCCAAATGGTTATTTAAGGACATTAAACAATTTAAATCATATTTAGCAATCAACGTGGAAAAAACAAGAGTAGACCCTCAAGCACTAAAACTAAGCGATCAAGTTGAGCTTTGTTTGTCGCACAGGGAGCGCAGCACGAAAGGGGTGGAGAGAGAGAGAGATAGCGAGAGAGACTCGCGCGCAGAGTGCCGCAGATAGACACGCGCTTCTGCTGCAGGTGAGAGGCGCGCGCTGGGCAGAGGGACTGGAATTTTAATGACCATTCCCAGCATCTGTGCCGGGATTATAACTCCTTTTCGTTTAGTCCGGTGTTTTACTTTAACATTTAACGGCACCGTGGCACTGCGGAGATTTTTTCCCACTCTCCAATGCAAGTGAGAGAACTATTAGACGTTGAGTGGACTGGAGAAATCCGTGCGCTTCTGTGTACCGACAAGGCACGCGGAGAGGACACATCATTTATGGTTTATACCCGCGGAACAACGAGCGAAGAAGTTCGGCATTTTTAGTTTTTGTTTCGTGCGGTGCGATATCATCTGTGGGAGAGAGAGTTGGGATCTGGGAAAGCTGGATTAAAACGCGTTTCGTTGATTTCGCAATGGATTGAATATCTGGCTTTGCTGCTTTTAATGAAAAGACTTTCGGCGATGTCAAGTCGTGCCAAAGACGGAGTAGTCCCAGCAAGTCATTTCTGGCATGTTGATTTCAAGCTAAACATTTAATGAATCCCGTGAGAGAAAAGGACATTTTTTAATGTCGTGTACGTTTTTGAAGGACGGCCAGATGGAAAAAGCGGAACCTTAGACGGAAAACGACGAGATATATGCGCTGTTCCTGACTTTGGTTTGCCCACCACAAAGAGCTTTCCGGTCGTGAAAATACATGCACCGAGAAACAGGCGATTTAACCCAAGCAAGAAGGGTTTATTTGTTAGCAAACTAAAAACTGTTCAACGAAATTAATTTAGCTTAAAAAGACCCGAGAGGAAGAATGAGGACTACAGGACTTGTGGACTGTTTAAGCTACTGCTTTCTTATTTTGCAGCTGCTGAGTCAGCCCGCAGCCAAGCAAGTGCTCCGGTACCGCCTGGCTGAAGAGGGTCCTGCCGACATCCGTGTCGGCAATGTAGCCGCGGACCTCGGCATAACTGCCGGTATGGATGTGACTTTTACCCTCGAGTCCGGCTCCGAATTCTTTAAAATCGACAACATGACCGGTGACCTGAGCACGAACGAGCGGCGGATAGACCGCGAGAAGCTGCCGCAGTGTCAGATGATTTTTGATGAGAACGAGTGTTTTATAGATTTTGAAGTGTCCGTGATCGGACCCGCGCAAAGCTGGGTTGATCTCTTTGAAGGGAAAGTGATTATTTTAGATATAAACGACAACACGCCGTCCTTTCCCTCTCCTGTTCTCCCTCTGTCAGTGGAGGAGAACAGACCGATTGGCACACTTTATCTCCTGCCCACGGCCACCGACAGAGATTTCGGTAGGAACGGAATAGAGCGATACGAGTTAATTCAGGACAACGGCGATGTCAGACGAATCGGTACTTCAGGCACAGGTGTTGACACTCACGCCGGCAAGCGGAGATTTGACGAGGGCGCGAGCCGAAGCAGCGTGTTTGAACTTCAAGTTGCTGACACCACAGACGGCGAGAAGCAGCCGCAGCTTATTATCAAAGGCGCTCTGGATAGAGAGCAGCGCGACTCTTATGAGCTGACTTTGCGCGTAAGAGACGGGGGCGACCCCCCACGCTCCTCACAAGCCATTCTTAGAGTAATGATCACAGATGTTAATGATAACACCCCTCGTTTTGAGAAAAGCGTCTATGAGGCAGACCTGCCAGAAAACAGCTCCCCAGGTGCACCCATTCTCCAGCTCAAAGCGGGCGATACTGATGTTGGGGTCAATGGACAGATTGAATACGTTTTCGGGGCAGCCACAGAGTCGGTGAGACGGTTGCTGCGGCTGGACGAGAGCACTGGCTGGCTCAGCGTTTTGCATCGAATCGACCGTGAAGATGTGAGCCAGCTCCGCTTTACGGTCATGGCACGTGACCGTGGTCAGCCCCCTAAGACTGACAAGGCGACGGTGGTCATTAACATAAAAGATGAAAATGACAACGTTCCTAACATAGACATAAGAAAAATAGGACGCATTTATGTTAAAGACGGTGTGGCGAATGTGGCAGAGGACGTGATTGTTGACACCCCCATTGCTCTGGTCCAGGTCTCTGACCGAGATAAAGGACAGAATGGTATAGTGACGTGCACCGTAGTGGGTGATGTTCCCTTTCAGCTCAAACCAGCTAGTGAAGTCGAGGGTGAAATGAATAAAAAGAAGTACTTTCTCCATACGTCAGCACCTCTTGATTATGAAGCAGTGCAGGAGTATAATGTGGTCATTGTTGCCGTTGACTCCGGGAGCCCTAGTCTCTCTAGCAACAATTCACTAATAGTGAAAGTGGGGGACATGAACGACAATCCACCAGTTTTTAGCAAAAGCACAGTGGAAGTTTCCTTTCCCGAGAACAATGCGCCTGGTGAGCGTGTGGTCACAGTCGTGGCCTTAGATGCAGACAGCGGCAAGAACGCAGAGATCTCATACTCCCTAGACTCCTCTGTGAGTGGAATATTTTCCATTGATGCCGACACTGGTGACATCCGTGTCAACACCATACTTGACAGGGAACAGACGGAGAGGTACGAGTTCAAAGTTATCGGCAAAGACAAGGGCATGCCTGTTCTGCAGGGCTCAGCCACCGTGGTCGTCCTTGTGGCGGATAAAAATGACAATGAACCAAAGTTCATGCAGGACGTCTTCACTTTCTATGTAAAGGAAAACCTGCAACCCAACAGTCCCGTTGGCATGGTAACGGTCATGGATTCTGATAAAGGGCAAAATGCAGACATGAGTCTTCACATTGAGGAAGAAGAGGATATTTTCTCCATTGACAACAATACAGGCACCATTTACTCCACCATGGCGTTTGACCGGGAGCAGAAAACCACATATTCGTTCCGTGTCAAAGCTGTTGATGGAGGTGATCCGCCCCAGTCTGCTACGGCCACTGTGTCTCTTTTTGTGATGGATGAAAACGATAATCCTCCCACTGTTACTTTTCCTATGAATAACTCCTATACGCTTCTCCCCCCTTCTAGCAATGTGAGAACGGTGGTCAGGACTGTCTCGGCAACCGATACTGACACAGGAGTCAATGCTGACCTTAGCTACAGCATAGTAGGCGGCAATCCATTTAAGTTGTTCGAAATTGATGCGGCAACTGGCGTGATCTCATTAGTTGGCAAACTAGAACAGAAACATTTTGGCCTGCACCGTCTGGTCGTGCAAGTAAATGACAGCGGAGTTCCATCACAAAGCACCACCACACTGGTGCACATCTATGTCAATGAAACGCTCTCCAACTCGACCATCGTGGAGGGGCAGATCGCCAGAAGCCTTGGCACGCCACTCAATGCCGACATCGCCGGTGACCCCAACTATGATTTAGGAAAGCAACGCCTGAGCATCGCCATCGGTGTGGTGTCGGGCATCATGACAGTCATACTTATTATCCTTGTGGTAGTTCTGGCCCGCTACTGCAGACCCAAGAACAAGAACGGCTATGAGGCAGGAAAGAAAGACCATGAGGACTTTTTCACACCTCAGCAACATGACAAAGGAAAGAAACCCAAGAAAGACAAGAATAAGAAAAAGTCAAAACAACCTCTATACAGCAGCATTGTCACAGTTGAAGCATCTAAGCCGAATGGCCAGCGCTACGACGGCGTTAATGAGAAACTCTCAGACAGTCCAGGAATGGGGCTCTACAGGTCGGTCAACGGCGGCCCCGGGAGCCCTGATCTGGCCCGGCATTACAAATCCAGCTCACCTCTGCCCACTGTTCAGCTGCACCCACAGTCACCCACGGCGGGGAAAAAGCATCAAGCCGTTCAGGACTTGCCACCGGCTAACACATTTGTGGGCACTGGAGATAACATATCCATCGGATCAGACCACTGTTCTGAGTACAGTAGCCAAACCATCAACAAGTACAACAAACAAGTAAGTGACATATCTTACTATTAAATCATATTTGAATATTCAAGCTTTATCAACAACATTTATTCACCAACATTGTTCAGCCTACTAGAAGTATTATCATGCTGGAATGTTGTATTTTAATGTATTGTACATTTTTACCTGATGCCACTGCATCCCTGTATCGACCTGTTTTATTTTAGAGTGTCATTTAGATGTAACCCTAAAAGCGAAACAAAGGCATTTTCGGTCAGGCATATCTCATTCGCCAGACCACCTGAGGTGCAGAAGCCACGCTGCGGACACGTTGGCACGTCTTTTAGAGCGTAGTTGCTGGACAGATGTGGGTGTTAATGTGAATGACCTTTGACTGTATGTGTGTCTAAAGATCCAATGGGATCACACGTGGCTCGGGTTCACAGCTATTCCATCTCAGCAGTAGGCTTGCAGCTGGAGATTGACCCAAGCTCTTTATCAAAACATGGGAGGACGGGGTGAGATGGAGTGAGACGAAGCAGAAAGGGGGAAAGATTGAAAAAGGTGGAATGTTAGTTGCGGTGTCATGTTTAAATTTGCTTTGCCGGACAGACTGGGAACATCTGGGCAGGAGGTCGTATTTAACATTCCTGTGTCTGGACCTATCTAGCAGTGAAAACTGGCCAGATCACTCATTCTCTCTTATCTCACACTGTCTTATCTTTATTTTTTACCCCATACAGCTTTAACTCTCCTGTTTGCGTAGGCCATTATTTAAAGCTTAAAATGCCCTTTGTTACGGTAGGCATGGAACGGCTTTTAAATTTTCAGGGCACATGCGTGAAATAATCAATCCGTATCATTATTGTCTCCTGGCCTAAAGAGCGCTTGGTTACTAGCTGAGGTTAATACAAAATGAAGTCAGTCCTTTCATTGTCCAGATTTGCCAGGAAAAGAACACTTGCCCTGTCGTTTCATGTGTTTTCTAAGGTGGTTAATGCATTATTGATTCCTATCTAACATGGTGTAAGTAGTGCCGTCCCTTGCATTCCAGAACAATGCCCTTTAAACACATGCCGCAAGATAGCCCCCTCCTCTCTCTCTCTCTCTCTCTCTCTCTCTCTCTCTCTCTCAGACACACACCTTCATTACTTTGAGATTACATCTCTCTGATTAAACCATTTATATACTCTTTCTCTTTTTTGCTTAACAAAAACTGTATTTTTTATTTGGCTTTGCATTTATAAATCCAGTACCACAAGTGCAGCAACACAAAAAGTGCAAAATAATGTTCATATGGAAAATGATACAAAATAATTATACAAAAATAATTGCTAACATTTAAGGAAAATGAAATAAGATGCCAATACCAATAAAACACTAGGAGACCTCAAACTGTATCACTCTCTTCCCCTATCAGTGTTTCTTCAAATTCAGGCTCCTCGCATAGCTTATTTTCTACCTTTCATCTCTCCTCCTCTCTCTCTCTTCTGCCCCCTTGAACAGCCTTCTGATGTGCTGTATTTAGGCGTCTGCACTTCTTTGTGAAAGGAATACTATTGCCTATGTTTCTTTTGGACATCTCATGCATATTTAAACAGCTTCCATTTGCTGCCCCTGCACATGTATTGTGTGTCCGAGTACTCTGCTTAGATAATTATTTATTTGCTTTTTATTTGAGAGCTCTAGTGCTTTCTCCATCCATTTGGTTGTCTATTCAGATGCAGGCTGTTTCTTTAGGGCGCTGAGCTAAAGAGTTCTTCAATATTACCAGTCTGCAATTACAGCGTCTTTGGCAAGAGGCGAGATCAAGCCCAGTGTCATTACGTATATCCCTGCTGACAATTTACTAGCAGCCCTATAGATTTTTTTTTCGAGCATTATCAGGAGTAACCAAGATCGCATTAACCCAAGGTTTGCATAGTTTAATGGTCTATATCAAATATGCTATAAGTAATAGTCATTGGAATTTTGTTTTTGAGCCATGATTTCTACTTTCTGCTGGCAACAGAACAAGAGTCTTTTTGTTGAAATCTGTGATTTAATGTAACCTTCTGATTTTAAGTAACATTTTGTAGCTTCTTTCGCTCAGTGGCTGTCATTCATCGTGGAGGGAAAATGTGACACTTTTAGTGGACGCCAGCCACTTAATTGAGTCACAGATGAGTGTTCCGCTTCTGTGAGGTGGGGTGGACGTTTAAGCAGAGAAGTGTCATTTATTCAATGTAACTGTTTAATATAAGGGTTTGGTAAAAATAATTATATGAAGTGGATTTCTGCTTTGAAATGGTAAACAACACTTATGGACATAAGCATCTGTTTTTAGTCTGTTGAAATGTAAATTAGTCAAATAGATTAGAACTAAACGAGATATTTACAACTTTTGTGTGACTTTGTATAGGATGGATTTGCTATTATTAAATAAGTAATTGTGTCAATATTAGGATTGAGTATTGAGTATAGGCCTCTTCCCATATACTCGTACATATACGTATACACACACACACACATGTAGCTTTTAAATTAATGATGGAGAACATGAAGTAGTGTTAATAAGAATGTCATGTTGCTGAATTGAAAAAGCTTGTTTCTCCCGTTTCTGGACACGTTAAAATATTTCTTCACAGCACAATTCCCTCCGGGGAAGTCAGCCATGAAAACTACCTGTGTTTTTCTCCTCGTGAAAAGGCCCGACTCTTTTTGATCGTGTTTGATTTCACTCCTTGCCGTCTGACATCTGAGATGGTCTCTCTCTTTCCTCTTCCTCTCTTTTTTTCTGTCTAGTGGAGGAAAGGCTAAAAGAGACAGAGACTAGAAAGAGGGCCCTGTTAACAGGCTAGAGAAAGGTCTCTACTGTTCTCTGTTAGTGTGTGTGTGAGTGTTGAGAGGGATCGAGTGCAGTGGCCTCGTAAATGTGTGGTCTGGTTTCATGTTACTTACATCCCCCTAATCTCCTTACGCACAGAAACACACACACACAGCAGGAAAGTACACCACGCCGTCCGTCCCAGACAGGTAACCGGACGACAACGGTGTTTCTATGTCCCGTTGCACATGAGACATTCAAGCTGTCGTTAATTTGACTTAATGCAGGTGGGTAATGCCGTCCTTCCTGCTTGCCAGAAAGGTAATATATCAAGGCCCTTTAGCACTCTCAACACCTTGTGTCCTTCATCCACATTCCCTCCAAACTTGTTTGCTTATTTGCATTGATGGGACTGTTTTCTGCTGTTAGTTGACTGTACATTCACTCGGTGTAAACACAAATAATGAGTCTGATGGGAGAATGTCTTCCTTTACCGTCTGCAACTTTTGGAGATCTGCACTCGAAGGTGAAATTTACTGGAAAGGCTATATCTGGAATTGTTAATGGGCTCAAGCAATGCATACAGCAATACAGTCTGGATTCATTCTTTAATCATTTCCATAATCTCTCTCTTTCGCTAGATGAGAGGCGACGAAACGCATTGAAAAACATGAGTGTCATTTACCGATGAAATGGATTCTGGCCAATTTTGTACAAATAGGCCTGGAGTTATAACAGCCTTTTTACATTGAGCCAAGATCAACATTTGAATCAAATATCTGCCTGTGGCTGGTGTTTGTGTTTTGATTTGCATGTACTTACCTAGCTTTGTCCGGGAGTGTTTCGTAGATGACCATGTGTGTGTAAGTGGTTTGGAGGTCGGGTTTTGGTCAGTGCAGCATCGCCTGTCGTGGTTCGTTCCGTCTTGCATGTGCTTTACATACATCATGACCAAAACATCACCCACTTCGGACACGTGCAGCACAACAACTTGCCATGCAAATGGTGGTCACATCTACTGTGTTTATGTGTTTGTGCTTTTGCACTCAGCTCGTGGTTTTGCTAGAAAGCTTATTTTCATTGAACACAAAACATGACCTATAACCTATTTCTTTCATTATTTAGTCACCCTCATGTCCTTTGAAACCAATTTCTTTCTTCTGCAGAACACAAAAGAAGATATTTTGAAGAGCGTTGGAAAAAAAACAACATCGGACCACATTGACTATGGCCCCCAGTCTATGGACGCAAAATCACTTAGACATTTCTCAAAATAACTTCTATTATGTTCCACTGAAGAAAGAGTCATATCACTGCCGTTCTTCTGAAACCTCATATCTCCATACAGTACTGTATTTTGTGTTTTTTTGCCACAACCATTATTATAAGTCACACCTTACTTTTGTCAGGTTTTGCAAATATTTAATCAATATAAAGTAATATTTCCTTGCATACTTTGACAATGTTAAGTAAATTTGAGGTTGAGTTTTTGGAAGGACAGGGATTATATACAGGTTTTTAATGACACAAGGGTTAATAAATGATGACTGATTGTTTTTGAGTGAACTAGTTTTAGTGAGTTTTAAATTATTGTTTAAAATGACATTACAAACATTCTCAACAATTTAAGTGGCCGGATGGTTGAGAATCGCTTTAAAACAAATGAAGCAATCAGGCTATATTTACATGCAGTGATATATTCTGGTCATCACAATACAGGAGCGTTAAATTAACTACAAGCCATCGTGGTCACGTCACATTAAATTACACGCCATGCGGTGGCACAGAATTGGTTGCGTGTGGGTAATGGAGACCCGCACAGAATTAGATCAGCTGTAGACTTGATTGCTGTGTTATTAGGCAGAGCTTGTCAGTTAAATGCCAGCATTGAATCGCCAGCACTGACCAAATCTGTTACAGGTACAGATCTGATTGAAGACGACACATGTGACCGTAATGTAGAAGCTCTCGCCGAGAGAGAGAGATACAATGAGAAAGACTTTTGATATCAATTTAAGGATGAAATGCAGATCTCATTTCACATATTACCATATGCATATAATTAACCTGTTTTTACTAGATCATCATTAAATAAAGTCTGCTTTGAAATATAGAGGCCAACTCTTCATTTGCATATGCAGGCCAGTGTTTAATTTGTGCCTAGTGTCTTGTATTGACATGGCCGTATGTAAAACAGTAATGTAAATGACCTTTGAAACTTTAGCCAGAATATAAAAGGTGTTTCTGATACTCTGCCGGGCCAGACTAACAGAGAAAACAGTTCAAAATACAGTTGCATTTTTTTCTTTTTTTGGAGTGCATTTGTAGCGATTGCACTTGACCTTTTGCAAGTAGTGCAATGTCCCTTTGATTTTTTTCCCTCCATCTGTTACTGTAAGTAATCTATCCTTTCAGTTGCCCGTTGACAGCTTGATGTAGCTCAAGTGCGCCAGGAGTCTCTCTCCCTCCCCTTCTCTTCCATTGCCTCTCTTCTTCTTTCCTCTTCTCTTTATTCTCGATTCTCTCTTGTAGTGGTTTGGTCTATTTAACAGTGGTCCCTGAATAGTGAAGATTGAAGCTAAGGAGACACACTCGTAACGTTCATCATGCTAAAATGATGAAAGCGACGATTGCAGGTCGAAAAAAATGCGTCAGGGGCCAGACCGAAGGAAAAAGCGAGATCATCTCTTGATTGGTTGCCGCTGTGCTGATTGTAAGTGCCAGTGTCATCGCCGTGTGTGCTTAACACCCGTCTGTACTTCAATTTCGTTGGTGTCCAAACTCGCAGAGTGCACTAGATTATAACCCCTAAAGCAGACGCACACACGTGCTTCTCAGCTGTATCATTTCCTGCAGTTCACCTAAGTGTAATATTGCAGATTTTTGTCCTAAACCCTGCATTTTCTATCTGTCATTTGCGTGTTGGTGTGTCTGTCAGTGTGAGTGTGTGTTTACTAAAGCAATAGTTCACTTGAGGCTTACAGTGATTTTTACCCCATTTTCTTATGCTGTGGAGAAATAAGTGTGACGCGTAGCCTGGAGTGGCTTATTGCTTTTATAAAATGGTGTCAACAGCAATATGATAGACATGGAACATTGATCGTTGTCATAAGGATAGTGAAACCTCTTATTTTCTTGGTTAATAATTGTGGAGACCCTTTATGTTTGTCAAACGTGATAGGCACATTGTCAGAACATAGCCTGTTTACTTTCGAAGACTGAATTTAATTTAATAATAATTCATCATTTCATCATTTTTATCATTTACATTTTTAATTTTAATGATTTTATTTTTGCTTTCAGTAAAATAGCTTTAAGGTCTCTGCTGTGCTATGTTTTATACCATTTATATTTTAGCATTTAAATGTGTTTTTTCAAAATCACAAAAGTATATAGGCCTAATTAAAACAAAAAATATAATAAATATTAAGAATAATACAGATTTAACACTAAAATATTTCCATCTAATCTGAATTTAGAGCTGGATCTATTTATGTTCCGTGGCGTGCTTGTGAAGGTAATATCACCTCCACACCGTCCGGATGTGAGCATGTGTTTGTGTGACACCACGTGTGCACATCTGTCTGTTTGTCTGCTCTCGTGTTATTGTTTCCGCAGCTCCGGCCCTGTCTGTGTTTGCGTAAGAGATGCTTGTAACAAGCACAGCCACTTAGCATTGTTACAGGCTAACTCAGGGGAATAGTTGACTGTCAACACAAAGAAGGCAAACAGAGATCAGACTAAGTTCAGAACGGCTCTTTTGGTTTGAAAGTGACATTGTTGTGTTTTCATTGTGCCGTGTTAATGTTTGTGGCCTGGGGCCTCTCTCACAAAGCTACATGGTTGAGTTTAGTTTAAGCAAACTGTGTTTTTTCGCTCATGATAAGGAAGATTGTTTTTTAGCACTGTTCATCACCATGGTGACTTGGGCTACACGGCCAACCTGATTCAGATGAAAGTCACTCACTTTTTTGAGGAACTGTAAATACATTGAGCTTTTAACATTATTGTTTTAAAATGTGTTTTAAATGGATATCAAGTTCCTAGTTTTAAAGTCTAAAATAAACTAGGCTATACATTTTCACTGTGGCCACTTTGACAATACATTTGCTGTTTAATATGATTTTAAAATGTAATCTCGGAAAATGCTAAGTTTACAGCTAAGTTTGTGAAAGCACAATGTTGAAAGGGATAATGTTTATTCGCGTGGGGGTCCCAATCAGTTATACTTCGCAGCTTTCTTAACAGACCAGTAAAAACCAAAATGGGCGTCAACCTTGAAAAAACTGCAACAGAAGCAAACTCAACTAAATGTTTATTTCCTCAATATGTCCTGAGTAAAGGAAAGAGTTTTGACTTATTTTTTGTGTGTTCCGAGTGTGTTTTTATACTTTTCTAGTATCATTCATTTAAATGGGAAGCTTTTTATATCTTGTAGTCTATGTTATACATTTTGTACCCCTCTGTCATTGTATCCATCGTTTTTATTGTTAATAAACAAATCACATCCATCCCCCTTACTTTTGAAAAGCTTGCTACGCCCCTGATGTGAAGTATTCCCAAGTGAAACAGGATATTAAATATGACAGGAGGTTAAAGGAGAGAATTGAAAAGAAATTTGTGATGTCTGCTGAAAAGGAACAATGTTTCAGAAGATGAGTGAGTTAGTACATTTGATGAAAGATTATGAAGATGTACTTTGTTTCTTTGCAGTAATGTCCCCAGATAAATCACTCAAAATAAGACCACGGATGTGTATTAATGATGTAAATGGCGTCTGTCTTGATTTCATGTTGGCTTTCATCATTTACAGGAACTCTATTATGTTCATTATAGTTTTTTATACCATGCTGTTCTGCGGAGTGATAGTGTTTGCCTTTCTTAGAAAGTGATAAACCACTAAACATGAAAGTCTAATTTGTTTATTGGTGTTTGTCTGTGTTAGTTGTTGTTGAAATGTACTAAAATAATACACACCAAAATGACTGACAACTTGATACTCCAAAGAAATATATGTCTGTGTATACAGCTTTGACTACAGTAGTAAAACCTATCAAACTATTTAAAGTTATAAAAAAGATTCAGAATTCGTCCAAATCATGTTTTATAATGAATGTATCAAGATGGTGTGAGCAATAGGTTTAGGGATGGGATATGAAGTCTTTGTGATTTCTCCAGTAATATAGTAAAAGAAACCTGTGTTGTGTTCGAGGACATCTAAAAGCGAGTAATATCATTTTCCAAATCCAGGTAGTTTTATCAAGTGAGACCCAGATCTTTCACGCAGGCACAAAACCGGACTTGTATACCTGCGAGCAGTCTGTAGCCAAGCGTTTGTTTGCCTTCTTAACATTTGCTCTGCCCCAACGTAAAGCACACGGGTGAGGCCTGAAATATTAAGTGAGTTTTGATCTCTTGACTGCATAAATGGAGATTAAACACCAGGGCCGGTATAAATAATGCACAAAGTCTTACATATTTGTGTAAAGGAAACTGCTTCTCATCACCAAGACCTCATTGGTATGGAAAAGAGATGCGACTGAAGCCGAACTGATTCGAACGGAATGGAATACGCGCTGGAAAGGACTAGGCTCTGCCAATAGGGATCCATTTCTTTTGTCACAGTGTCATTCCTCGAGCCACAAAAAGAGATTACAGCCATATGTGTGCGTGCGTGTCCAGTCTGTTCCCAAATGAGATTATGTGTATGTGTGGGGCAGGAGAGGGAAGGTTCAGCGGCCATCCATCAAGTTGCAGGGGGGCTGTGTGTCACTGCATCTCTTGAGCCAGAGCAAGGCCAAGGTGTGGGTGTGTAAGTGTGTGTTTGTGTGCCCCAGAGAGAAAATCTGCTGCAACAAGGCCTCTACGGTTCAGCCATTCCATCACAAGAACACCGTCACTTAGCTACATTGTGAGTTAAAGGTTTTTGTGCGCATGTGTGTGCATGCATTCGATTCTCGGCAAATCTAAAAAAAACTCCGACCCAGAAAGTGTACAAAATTAAAGAAAACAATAGATATTTTGGTGACTGAGGATTTTAAAGGATGTTTTCCATATTTTTGTCTGAGTTCACATTTTCATTACGAAACATTATCCAGGATGTTCACAGGTAGCGAAAGTATTCATTATCACATGCCACCTCACCCGGCTAGCCAGGAAGCATTATATCGATGAAAGGCCACCAAAAAGAGACCAGGCTATTAGTGCTGGCCAATAAATCTTGTCAGTGCACGGATTGCAGGGCGGCCCTTGAAAAATGAAGGTCACGCTCAGGAGTTTATGAGAGGCTGTTATGAAATCAGCTGAATTATGGAGTCCCTTGGGCCTTTTCAGTCATGTTAATTTCAGCCACCGCGATCCCGTGTCCTCCCTCTCTTGCCGTAGCGTGAAATAAAATGGGTGATTAGGTGAATTATATTGTGATTTACGGTAGGCTATGCCATGGAAGTGTGCTTGTTCAGTCTGTGAATGATGATCGGGTGCCAAAGTGTGTTCATGTGTTAGAATCTTATCAGACTTCAGGATGGGAAAATCCAATGAAATGGTGCAATATATTAAACTTATTAAAGTTGGAACACCATGGTTATTTACACATTTGTGTGACAAAGAGAAGAGTGGTCGATTCAAGGAACCGAGAAAGCAGAACAAGTTTTAACCACTGGCTTTAGTCATGAGGTGTTGATGACTTGGCTCATCAATATTAATCAGGTTTTGCTGATGTTGTGTAACCTTAATGTACCGTTTACTTACTTTTTTTGGAACGCCTTCACATAAGTACAGAGTTATTATAAAATTCAGGTTCCTACTAAAGTTGAACGTTCTTCTATGTTCAGGATGGCTTAAAGGGATAGTTCACCCTAAAATCCACCATTTACTCAACTTCTTCCACAGAACACAAAAGAAGATACAGTATTTTAAAGAATGGTGAATACCAAACCACGGTGGTGCCCATTGACGTCTACTGTATGGAGACAAAACCAATGCAAGTCATTGTGTACCGCTGTTGTTTGTTTACCAACATTCTTCAAAACATCTTCTTTTGTGTAATTTAAATGACAAGAAGGTAAGTAAATCACATTTGTTTTATTTCAAGGTGAACTATTACTTTAAAGTTTATTGTCAGACCACCATTGTGTTTAATATTTTTACATTATATTTTATTATTTTATATAAATATTGTAAGTTTATATCAGATTGAAGTATTTATATATATTTCAGTCCCCGCTGACTGATAAAATTGAGTTTATACTGACAAAATGTCTATATGTCGGGGGAGTGAGGGATGTGACAGAGAAACATATGAGAGGCAAGCAAACTCCTCTCTAATAAAGTATTTTATTGGCTGAAAACAATTCCTCCGCAAGTATTGGGTCTATGGTCATTTAATTTTTACCAGCTAGCAGATTTATAGAGTCTACCTGAGCTCTCTACAGAGACACTACCCTGAATTAAAACCTTAGGGGACCGAAATATATATAGAGACATCGTCCCATTGCTCCCTACAATCCCATCTTTTCTTCCCACACTGCCTATATTTTCTCAAGCCAGTTTCTGTAATCACTAGGTTGTGTTCGTCCGGTCATTCAACCTCTGTGATCTCAAATTTTCACACAGACACAACACCAGCAGCCCCGCCAATATAATAACTGGTCCAGAGAGCCAACTGTCTTCAGTTGCCCTTGTTTTTTACAAGGGATGGTGGGGTGATAATCAAAGCTTCCTCTGTGACTCTTCTACAACCAATTTACTTCAGAGGTGGGGGGTCACTGCAACACTTGGACATTATAGTCCGTCATGAATTACAGGCCAGGCCTTGAATTGTGGGAATGCCCGGAGAGGAAGAAAATACATCAGGCTTTTCACATGTGCCAGAAAATAGCTCATGTTTGTTATCGGCCTATTAGCCAGCTGCTAAATGAAATCCGTCATGGACGACAAAAAAAATAATCCATTAGAGTAACAAATACATAACAAAAAATATTCTGTTATATTGCGCAGGGAGGGAAGATATTAAGCAGAAAAGAAGTCCCACAGAAACTGTGGCTTTTCTTTAATCAATTCATTTTTAATCAGCCATTATTCAATTCCATTTAGATGTATTACAAAGCTATAAAAGATGAAAGTTAACTATTAAAGCAAGGTATATGATTTCTTTTTTCTACACTGTGTGGCTCACCGTACATCTCAGGAATGCACATGTAGTGTGTAATATATGACATTGTAATGGGCTACTCCCAAAAACCTCAAGCTAGTTGTTAAACCTCTAGCCCTCTTGCTCAAGTATGGTGAAAGAATTGGAGCAGTCTTTAAGAGGACCCTCATTTTCATATGTCACGTGATCCGTGTGTGAGGGGAGATTATGAGCCTGTGCTGCTACACAAGAGCCAACACCCCCGTACTTATAGTGTGCCTGAAAGATTTACAGTGTGCTTGCTTATTCTCCAAAGCCTTGTGAAAAGACTTTTCGCTCCTTTTCAGTTGAATGGAGGAGACAACATCACCATCAGCAACCTTTTTAACAGCACCGCACGTTATCTGCACTTGCATGATCTGGCTCGGTGGGATCTTCGCTTTAGGCTGATGTTTATGTGCCAACCTTGAATTAATGGCTTATATTCAGTCTGCCAGCTTACCTAAAAGACCACCTAGAGATAGTATGTATGTATTTAGATGTATGTACATACGTGTCTGTTAGTATATACATACATACATTTAGATTGATATCTATATCTATCAATATATCTATAATTATATATATATATATGTATTACTTTAATCATTTATCCCCCAAACAAAGAGGATGCTTACCCGACGAACCCATTAAAACCTCAGACCTCCTTTCCTCTATTCATATTCTTGACTGCTCCCTCTCTCTTGCATAAGGTGTGGGAAATGTCCTATTGGGCAATTCAACTGTGCTGAAATAGTGGGATTATAACACCTAGTCCTATTAAGCGAATATGTATGTATGTACCGTATATGTATATATATATACAGTACACGCATGCACACACATACATATATACATACATATAGTACATACATACTTTATATAGAGGCTAGGTGAAAAGGACAATAAAAAATTATGCTTTCACATAATGATCTTTTGTTGTCAAACACTACATATTGTGAGAATGTTGCTATTATCATCAACCTTGGTGGCCATGTGAGCACAACGGTAGCAAATGGCTGGCTGACATTTGTGGCAAAAGTTTTCTGTTTTTTCACATAGTATGTTGACCTTTAAGGGGGCCCTTCTCAGGAGTGCTTTGTAGGACCACTGGTAATTTGTGTCTTCAGTTTTTGGAGATCAGTCAATTCAGAGGATTCAATTAGCCGTGAGAGAGGGTCACTAGCTTTTACAGCGCGGACACATAACTCAACAAAGCACTTGCAGACCTGGCTAGGTTTGGAGTTCTTGGCACACAAGGCCATCTCTGCTAGCCAGCATTGTTTTTCTTTCTTTTATACTGCTATTATCACAAAGAGACAGAAGAAGAGAGCAACAGAAGAAAGTTTCAAGGACCATACATCTCTACGGTGTCCTGGAAACGCTTCAAACGCAGCGTTAAACAAGCCCATGTAACACGTTGTGCCGGAGACTCAACAATCATAAATCTGAGGCTGCAGAGCCATGCCTAACTTTAGCTATGGACTATATTCTCACAGCCTGACCACCATACTTGATAATAACAAATGATATCTGCGGCTTCAAAGAGATCCTTGTGCAAAAGCATGAAATGATGCTAAAATGTAAATGGTTAAAGCTTTGATGTTTCAAATGGTAGATAACCATTCCAATGAATGAACCCAGGTAAAGCATGTATGGACCAGGTTATTATAGGGAGATATAATATTGCTTAGTTCTCAGTTACAGCCGTAGGTAAATAAAGTCAGTTCAGGCAGATGAAGAATTGGTTTGTGTACATATGTGGTAAATATTTATGAGAGCGTAAAACATACCCGTCTATCTGTATGTTTCTAAATAGATTCAACCGAATCTTATCAACCCCCCTATACACACACATTGTGTCTGTAAACACAGACAAACAAACTAATGAAAGGCCAATAATTTACATTTGAAAAAAATCTGATGCAACAGTTGGGCACAAACCCACTCAATATGCTTTCATCAAGTCTGTGCTGTTAAAACTCCTTCTCGATTTGTTCCGTTTTTCATCTTTCCTAAGAGCCAGGACATTCCCTTGTTTCTCTCTTTCCAGTCTGTCAAAAAGTTTGGCTAGTGGAGAGAGGCTGAGCCGTAGGGACATGAAAGGATGGGCTGAGTGTGGATTTGAATACGAGCACTCTGGGTTTGGATGGATGTGGAGCAAACAGTGTCTAGATGTGAACTGCTCCTGCAAATGGAGAGAGAGAATAGATGCTAAATGCCCACTTGATTTTACATAATGTTCTTTAAAGTCCAGATTCAAGAACGGAGTTGCATTGATATGCAGGCCGGGGCACTCTCTAATGTAAAAAAAATGGTTCGCTCCTGCTGGCTCCCATTAAGGGGATGAAGTTACATTGTAATGTGAAAATTGTAGTATGAATGTCACATTAAATGCTGAGATTTTAGAAGTCTGAATGTACTGTATTTGTATGTTAATATACCGCAAATCAATATTTGCTGGACAATGTAGTTTATTGTTGTGAAGGTATGTTGTTGACCTTTCAGTTTGAACCTTTCTGAGATGAGATCTAGAAAAAAACATTGTTTATTATTAAAATCTTAATGTGAACATTTCTGAGCATGTGTGACTCAAGAGTTTATGAATTAAAAAAAATCAGTTTACGATTGATACCGAGATGAATGCTTGGCCAGTCTGTGTAGAATTATTACCTGACATCTCAAGTCAATAAATATAAATGCACTTGGTGCCCTACATCAAGGAGCTCAATAATACTGTCTCCATATAGTGACATCACAGCAGCCCCCATTCTCCCCCCCGCAGCTAAAACTAGCTCTGCCTCCACTGTGTGTGTTAGTGTATGTTTGTGTGTTCGTGTTTTCGGGCAGCCGGTACGCCGAAATCACATCTCGACACAGGCCGCGTTATTCAATGCATGTCAACAAGGATAGCGGCTTCCACCAAAATATCTTTGGCAGCCGCATGCAACTGCCACGAATGTGTATGTGTGAGCTTGAGTGTGTCTCTGTGTCTGTCTTAAGCAGATGTACTAAAGAACTGACAGATTTGAAAAACAGGCAAACAGGAGGTGCTGCAAGCGTCCTTGGGGCCTCTGTGTTTTCAATCCGGGTGTGAATACAAGAGGAAGAAGTGTAAATAATACAAATAAAACTGTAGGAGAAACGTTCAAACTTTTATATCTTATTCTCCTGTATTCCCAGTTTGGCTCTGTCTTTCTGTCTCTCTCTCTTGGGGTGTTGGGAATTTTAGACCAGCTTTAGTCTAATGACACTTTAATCAAGGAAGTCTTTATGTCTCTCTTTTTAGTTATGTTTGACAAAATTTGTATAATGATGCATGAAGGCTCTCTCCAAATTTCAGTTGCAGGGAACTTTTCGCTCTCATTTTTCAAAAATATTTTCGTGCGCTCAATCTGTCTGTTTGCGTCTGTGTCCCATCATTAGTCTTATCCTGTTATGTTCCATCCTTTATTAACTAGTCAAATTAAATAATTTGTCCCATTAAACAGACAGAAGGTCTTTGGAGAGAGCTCATCTCATGCGCAGTGCACAGTTCAAACTGTTCAGCTTTTAGGATGTACGTCCCAAAGGAATGAAATATCACAAATTAGATCTGTTTAATATATATCTCAATTGTTCCACGTAGACCGCAATAAGATGAAATAGGAACCAAATGAAAGCTTTTGTTCGAGTCTCCTGCTCCTCGTATTGCTCTCCTGAGATCCTACAATGGTAATCTCCGATAGAGTTTCAGAGGATATGTCAACAATTTTACAAAGTGTACAAAGATTTTCAGAAGTCAGAGATTCTCCCAAGACCTAAAATCAGTATCGGATCTATGTTATCCACATACATTTAATCTCTGTGTTTTTATTAAGTCTCTATGACTTCACCGGTTTACAGACGTAAACAGTCTTAGCTGAGCTACTTTTTAACATCTTTGTAGTAAACAGTAAATATCTGCAAAGGCTAAGGGGTGAAATATAAAGAAAGCGAGTGAGAGAGACCAGCCGCATATTTTCAGTCATGCATTTTTAATGTCGACTCGGCTCTTTCTTAATTAAAACCGATGCATCAGAATATACTTTAGAATCGTATTAGTGGGACTGTTCATAATGCATAATCTCCCGTGAAGTGTCTCCGAGATGTTTTGAGAGCAGCGGGGTTCTAAGCAGAGCTCTCTTTGAAAGCAAAGCAGATAACTAGCTGAGGAAGGCCTGCTGGGGTTGCATAATCATCGCCTGGACCTTAGAGAGATTAAGATATTGAGGATGTGTGTTTGGACGGGGTTTGATCATGATAAATGCAACTTCAGAAACTGGGTGAATGAGAATCGTCCCTTTGAGAATGTGGCGAAATCAACTTAATGTTCTTCGTAAGGATACATGCTTGCTACAAACCCACACACAGACATACGGGCAGATTGTGCTTGCGCATTGGCATGCATTCTTACACACACACAAATGCCAGCTGTCAGATTTAACTTAAGCGGAACGCACACACACATACGCATATTTGTCCTCAAATTAATTAGTGGCAGGTGAGAAATGAGTGAGCTGTTTCTATCCTGAGCTCAGGCGTCTCTGCGGATTTGCTATCTGGTCTATATCTGGCTCATAGGTCGCTGGTTCAGGCCAGCTAGAATGAACGAAGCCCCCCTGAGCCCTTTGCAACTGGCCTCCAGATGGATATATGTACATTTCCATTTAGGTCCGGCCCAATTCCCCTCTCCTCCACTCTCAATCTCTCACATAAAAGTCTGACGATGGTGAGGTAAATGACAGTGACATTTGCTTGGATTCCCTGGTGTTTCTGCTCTGTTGTCTTTCCACCCTGCATTCTTTATAGCCCATTTTTCATTTTTACTTGCTGCTCGTGCCGGTCCTTCCTCTCTCCGTTTTTGCCTTCAGTCAGCCTTTCTATGTGTACAGTATTTTGTCCATTCCAGTCCAGTATTTGTTGAATTTTAACAGGAACAAACCTCGGGAATTATGGAAAGTCCCCAAAAAGCAATGTGAGGCAGAGAGACTGCAAAGACGGATACAAAATCTGGCTTCTTCCATCAATTTTGAACTGACCCCGTAAGGTAAACTTAAATCTAAACTTGTTTTATACAGTATTCAAGATCTGCAAACATTGCATCTACACATAAGTGATTATTTTAGGTAAACACATACGTATACTGTAAATAGTACATTCAGAACTGAAAATAATTTTGGGGTGGTCTCTTTATTTTTATATATTTCCCTTCTTCCAACATCTTTTCAATCTCCCGCTCTCTTTCTGTGGTCCTTAAATCTCATAAGAGATCTAGTGAGGCTAGATGTGTTGTAAGCTTACACATACAGTAGCTGAGATCACTTTTCTGAAAAGATTCTTCTTTTCGCTTTCAGCCTTACATATACAATAGCGTACAGTAGAATGCCCTTTTAAAGACACTATGCATGTAGTGTATACAGTATACATGTACTTGGAATTAAATAAGACCGGCATTTGATCGCTGTAGCAGCTGCAAGGGAAATGTTCTCACTTTAATATATTCATATATTATCAGTTTAGAAAAGAGGGGTCAGGGTGTGTGTTGGCTGTTTAAGTGTATGTGTAATTGTGGAGTTTAATTGAATGTATATGTATGACTAATCGAGATCAACCTACATGAAGTCTGGTGATGTAAAACGTGTAGTGAGAGAACGTACATACTGTATGTGTGCCAACACGCAACAATTTGTGGATATAGGATGTAGGTGGTTAAATATATTACAGTGGTGGTAAATTCTGTGTCCCCTAATGTAAATACTGTATTATTATTTGTTTTAATAATTGTCATTACAAATTATGTTGATCACAAATATTATTTTATATTCATAGTATTTGTTATGTCCTGCTTTAAGGACAGCATGCACTCGATCTGGCATGGACTCCATTGGTTCGTGCAAAATCTGATGATCTTTGTTACCCCAGTATGATTTGAGAATGTTCCAAAGAGCATCTGGTGTGCATCAGTGTATTCAAGGAAATCTGACCTTTCGTTCAAAGGCGTCAACATGGTCACAAATGTGCTTTTACTTAACTGATAGAATTGAGGCTGTGCAGAATAAAGTACTATTTCTTCATCATTTATGTCACCTCAAGTTTTCTGTATCCTAAATGTTTTTATATATTAGTTTTAATGCAAAGAAAAATCTTTTCAGTGTGGTTTTAAACCTTTGGATGGCACAGTCATTTGTTGTTTATGTAGATCCCACAGCTCTCATTCATGGTCCCCTTTTATCCATCAAGCTCCCGAGAGTGCCTGTCTGCTTTTATGGGTCCTCGTAATCGCCTGTTAATTTCAGGCACCTGCCTGTACGCCACGCTTTATCAGGATGCTCCTAATGACCACAGAGATCAATTTTATTAACACTTGTCATCATATTTTATGCATATATAAACAAACTAGATTTGTGGATCTCAGAGGGACGTTTACATTAAACACTCGGCAGTCTTAACCTTCCATTCTCACCGACCGACAGATTTGTGCTTGTTTTTGTAGGCATTTGGACCGATGTTTCCAAACCTTAGGAGATGGTTTATACAATTATTTGATAGTAGAAGCTTTCAAAAATTAGTAAAGTAGATGTTTCATAATACGAAGGGTGACATTTCAACATCATTGGATGTGTAATGCTTTATTGTGTGAAGCAGGCGGATAGAAAATGCGACAGCAGTTCGGCCCAACACGCTCCAAGCAATTGTTATTTTTGGTTTCTGCGAGTGCTGCGAGATAACGGCAGATGCGTCAGTCTGTTTGATGCAGATGTGTGAACCGAACGTAAGCACTTCCTTCTGCCACCACCCTCCCAGCTTTGTCCGTCTTAGCATTGTGTTAATTCATTTCTCTTTTCTTCCCCCGCCCTATTATTTTCTTTCCCATAAGCTGCTTGTCAGATTCATCCGAAGAAAATCATGCATCTGTTCCTTCTCGCTCTTCCAGATATAGAACAAATCCCAATTGTCAAACCCAGGTCCAGTTTAAACCAGACATGTGAACCCGGGCTAGATCTGACCTGAGCAAATCACTGTAAAAGTAGCTCAGGAGGAGTCGGATGAGGTATGCAGGGCTCTCAGGCAGAAACTGTGAGATTGGAGAAATGATAAAAGACCACAGGCCCGGGGAGCAGTTGTGTACTTTGGATAACCGAACATCTGCAGGGTGCAGACTTTTTTTTCAAAAGGTTTCTTTCACATCGGTTCCTCCCCACAACCGCCTTCTGCTGGTGGGCATAATCCAAGCGGGCCCGTTGATATTTTTTAGATATCAAATTAGGAATACAAAACAGCCTTCTAACTGGACGATTACAGTGTTTGTTCTGGGAAATTTATTAGGGGATAGTATTATTTTTGTACCCTATAAGAATGTAAATTGTGGGTTGTTTTTCGTGCGGAACATCAACTAGAACGAAAAAGTTGAGTTAGAGAGGACTTTTTTGTTTAAAGGGTAGAAAATTTAAGGTATTGTCTTGTGTTTAATATCTTGACTTATTATGTTCCAGAGTGTTGTTTTCTATTCGCATATATGTGATATAACTACCAAGTGACAATACATGCATTCTTGAAAATAAAGGTGCTTAAAAGGTTCTTCACAGTAATGTCATAAAAGGACCATTTTTGGTTACACAAAGAACCATTCAGTCTAAGGTTCTTTAAAGAACCATCTCTATCTCATAACTATTTATCATACTTTAATCCGAAATACCTTTTTTGCCACAAAGAACCTTTTTTGAAACAGAAAAGTTATTCAGATGTTAAAGGTTCTTTGTGGAACCAAAAAGATTTCTATGGCATCAAAGTACCTTTTGAAGAACCTTTCTTTAAGAGTGTGGTGTATTGTGTAGCCTTATATTTTGTACTTCTGTGCTTTTTGTGGTGCTGTAGTTAAAAAGTTCAGTAGACAACAAACTACAGTAGATTAATAATGTGAGCAAAACGGAGAATAAGGGAAAAATATCTAAAGCTGCTTGTCTAAATCCATAAATCCCCCTGCAGGAGAAAGATCAGCACCCATTTGCATCAAGGCATCACAGACTTTATAGAAACTGAAGAATACAGGCTCGCAAAAGAATGAAAAAAGATCTTCCTGTAAGTGCGTTCTCAGCATTTGCTAATTTCAAACAAAGTCTTGTAGAAAACAGACGAACACACAATGTACATTCATTAAACAGCATTTCTTATGAATGTATTGCTAAACAAAAATAAAACAATCATTTGCATTAATCCTCTTGAGGATTTTACTGTAGCAATGGAATTAGTACTTGGGCTTTTTTTGATTTACTAGATGAAAGAAGACTAGATGTTTTCTTTTTGCAAACAGAATTTGGAATTAGAAAAAAACAAACATTTGTACATTGTATAGGAGTAGAGATAAAGGTCAAATAAATGGGTTAAAGGTTGTTTAAGTATCAGTGGGTCTGAGAAAAGCATACTATGCAAGTATAAATAAAATCTGAAAGTATTGGGCAACCTCACTTTATAGTGTAGTCAACACGCTGGGTGTAAGTGAATGCAGTGTGTCTTTGGTATTATGACAGTTCATTGCGAAGAGCCATTTTGATATAAAATATACAGTTTTCTGTTGAAACCTATTGTATCCATTTGTTGTCCCAAATTTTGGTATTGGCATGCCAAAACTGTCTTTTAATGTTGCTGACGTCACTGTCAGTCCCACTTAGTGTGGGAAAGCCATTTTTAATCTGTTTATTTGACTCCCTCAGCAGTCTGTTTTTCCGCTGAAGATTTCATTAGAATAATGTAGTGCTGGACTTGAACTCCAACGCAGTCCAACACTTCAGTATGTGGTATTATGCGTCCAAATCACAGAGTTCACTTTTTGTGTTGGTGAGAAAATCTGCAGAAATATCTAAATCGTTTTTAAGATGTTCATTTTTTCATAATAAGCAGTCAAGTATTGCATACGTAAGCATAATGTTCACAGCTATAATTCAGATACGTTTTGTTTGTCTATGTGTGTGTAAATGAATACTAAGCTTAAAGGGATAAACATGCAAATTATATCATTATTTAATCATCCTCTATCATTTCAAACCTGTATGACTTCCATTCGTCTGCAGAACACAAATGAAGATATTTTGAAGAATGTTGGTAACCGAACAACTTTGCTTATGTGTCCGTACAGTCAAAATGAATGGGTGATTTGATACATTTTTGGGTGAACTTTCCCTTTACTACTGTGTCCCCAGTCCACTGGCAACCTAAAGAGAGCAAATGAGAGGAAATCCCAGATGCCCGCTGGAGATAAATGATATGGAGGTGTCAAGGGACTGCCGTACAGTACCTGTCATAGCCTACAGCTCGTACTCAGAGCCTGGCCAGATCTGTAATCTAGCCTAGGGATCGAAAGCGGGCCTCTGTGGGTGTTGATAGAGGGAAAACCTGTGAACAACAGCCGCTCCCTAAGCCTCGGGCTTTCCCTTTTCCTCTTTCTTCCCTCCTTTCTTTGATCATTGTTCAGTCTGTATGATGGCACTGTACTTCTTGTAGACAGGTAACATGCAGGAACACAGGAGCATATGGTGCCGCTGAATGAACAACAGAGAAATGTACCGCCACACACACTATTGACACAGAAGGTTTTCAGAATCAAGTGTTGCTCTCTCATAAGGAATAAACAGGATATTTACCCCACAGATTTAGGTTAGGTAGACTCCTCCACACACACACACCCAGAGCAACCAGCTACACCCACGTTTTTCAGACCAAACGGACTTAATAAAATAACTAAAACCAAATAGGGCACAAATCGGCTCTCAAAATTTCATCTCACGCTCTGTTTTTTAGCACAGCGAATGAACAACTTAAGTTGCTTTTACATGCAGAAATGTGGACGGCTCAGCACTCTTCTCAACGATTTCTTGTTTAACGAGAACATTTTATAACGAAACATTATTCAGTTAGACAGGAGGGAGGCGGATGGTGATAGTCTTCTGAGGGAAAATCTCACCATGTGGTCTGGAGCTTGCCTGGGTTTTCTGCTGGTGAAACTTCAAAGGAACAGCGGAACTTTCATTCCGGGTTCTTTGGTTGAGAGGGTTTATGTGAGATAGGAAGTATAAGAAAGAAGGGGATATTTGTGTCCTGTGGCCTTAAATATACATTAGGTCTTGTTTCACTTAAAGATTGGTTTGTTTGGCAGGTAGCCGTCATTTACCTGCAGGGTGCAGCTGTAAAGTTCAGGTTTAGCTATAATTGTTGAGATTGAAGATTGACAGTGACATTAAACTCTTGGAACAGTCTTTGTGAAATGTAATTAAAGTCTGAAAAGCTTCGGTAGTGACGCGATTGAAAATGTTGCTTAAAATGTCACACGAGAACATTTTGTAAATAGCAGGCAACAACCTAGAGAGGTTTTTAAGGGATTATGAAGTGTTTGAAGGAATGCTGTATGTAGACCCAGGAGAGTTTAATGCGATTCTCGTAACTTTGTAACGTTACTCTATTTACTTATGACATATTATCCTCTTGTGCAGTGTTTTGCAAAAACAGAAATAATGCATTCTGCCTCGTTTTTATATCTGTTCATATCTTTCCATTATTTATTTTCAGTTTTTCTTTCTTTCTCTCGCTCTGTTTCTCTATTTGTACTGCCGGGCGCCTAGCAGTTTCATAACGTCCCCAGAATAAATTACAGTTAATTACATCCATTCCCTCAATCTCCCTCAGTTTGACATAGACGACTGGACCGAACCAGAACACACTTACATACACAACCTACTAGTTGTCAAATATAGATGCACATTAGCTGAAATTGTTGAGCGTATAAACACAAAAGGATCTATAGGAAGGAATGCAAAGCTGTGCATGCTTGAAAAATCCATAGAAAGCAATAGAATGTACATGTCTGGAACAGTGAAAGCTTATCTCGAAGAAACATACTTTTTGTCTTTTGGGAACAGAGTGTTAAAACAAAGAATTCCATCAGAGTCAGACTTGTGTTTCACACCTTGATTTCTGAGGGATGTTAGGAGAGATGAAAGCTTATCGTGAGAGGTAGCAGCTCTTACTGGTATGTCTGGAAAAGAACAAAACAGCGTATCGTGTATATACAGAGCGTGCTTCAAATTCTCACTGTTGAGATGGCAATTTATCTGCAGGTGAAATATGTTTTTTTCATGACAGTATTTTTATTTGAATGTACAAATAAAACCCAGTTTGAATTACATCTAAACACACATCTCTTTTTTACCTAATGATACCAAATACACAAGAATTGTTTTCATAGAAATTACGTGCGGCGTGTTGGTTTCTGCATAAATCATATGCAATCTTTAGCACTGTATTAGTGTTATTTTCTGTCCCTAATCAAAGTCATTCCTTATCATTCAAACTATCTTATATCAAAGGCTAGTTTTGAGCTATGAGGTTTGAAATGAAATATTAAACAGATGTTTTACATAGTATAAAACATAGTAATTTTAAGTTTATCTTTTATCTCTCTCAGATATGCGCTGAAACATTAATGGCTTACGATGTACTTAGTTTGGCAGCGCTGCTTAGAGATTGTTGGCGGGACAAAAGAAACTTCTTAAACGTGAACATGTTGCTAATGTAAGTTTAATTGTTAATGAGGTACTGAATCATCCAGAAGGAATTCCATTGTTTGGACATCATGAGCTGTTTTTAAAGGGGTCTTGGAAGTGAGAAAGACTTATGAGGGAAGTGCTGCCAAAGATCCAGCTCCAGCTGAAAGCCGACATCCTTCAGAGACTACGTTTCTGGGTTACAGATCGCTTATTTCGATAAAGTTTCCATGATGTGTAATGAATGATGAAAACATTGTAGCCAACATCTACAGGTGTTTTAATGAAGAACATATGGAAAAGACTCTTCCCTAAACAATAAAATCATTTTCAAGGCACCTTCTTATGTTTGGAAACTTGGCAACCTCAGTAGAAAATATATTCACAGGACATCGACCTGAAGTGCGCCATATTGTGAAAAGGTCACAATGCATTGGTGCATGATAAATGATTAACCTTTAAACTATCAATTTCTAGACAAATGTCTCATAAGTATTTAGTAAATAGTTAGTGATTGTTTGATATTCTCATGATCATTTTTCATATAACGTTATGATTCTAGGAAATACCCCTCAGAGCAGAACTGTGTGCAACAGCATAATTTCATAAAGTGTGACCGCTCTAGCTCCTTGCATCTTGCTTCTTCTATTCCTCATCTCTCTGGGGCAAATCGACCCCCGCAGTCCTTCTGCACCCCCGTTTGCGGTAAAGGTAAATCGAGGTCTGGCTTCATTCATACAGATGCACTGTGCCAACTTTGATGTGGAAGCTCCGTTCGGGCTTTGATCCACCTCGACTTGGCTTAAATTAAACTACCTGAGCGCCTCTGGCAGGACGCAGAACTAGCTTGGGGCTAAAGCAGAGGCTAGAGGAAAGACCTTGACCCGGAGACAAACACCAGCCAGCACATGCTGAATAACTCATTCTTGGACCAGAATTCATTTTATAGACATCTACAGTAAAATCCTTATGGAGTGTGTTAGGATTGGTTGTTTGCTTTCTAAAATGTGAACGCAGAATGTTGCTTTCAGTCTGCTTTAGTTTCTCCGACCTTCATTTTCTCTTTTTTATCATCGGTCAGCTGAACTGTCAGCTCAGCAAAAGGCCATCATGACTGAAAGTATTGACTTTCACAATATTGTAAGTAAATGTGTGGTCACACAAGGCTTACAAAATGCAAAATTACTTTAGACATCATTGAGTATAGACAACAGGATTTAATGTCATTTAGTGCTGTGGTGCCCAGATTTTTTATTAGGGCTGTCACAATATCATATTGTTTTCCATGCGGTTACTGAATTCAAAGAATTCACAATAATAATAATAGCTCTTGGATTTGTTTAAAAGTTTGTTTAAAAATAAGGTGTTCACTTTTCATTAAATGTTAAGCCGCCACGGTATCCGGTTTTCCCAACACAGTTATCATGGCAAAGGAATTCACAATGACAGCATGATAATTTGTTTAGAAAAGATATAAACAATACTATAGGTCAATCAGATGTTCACTACACGGTCATCACGGCTAAATAATTCCAATATTATCACGGTATCTTTATTTTTCTTGGTTTATTCTTATTATGGCCAATGAATTACACTCAAAATACGAGTTTGTAACCATTGTGACTTTTAAGGAAACAAAGTGTTGAATTATTGAATTGAATCATTTATAATACTATTCTGTGTGTGTAAAATAAAAACAGTATCAATAATTGTGGTTATTAATATCCCAGTAATTGACAATACTGGTAATTGTGTAGTATATTTAACAACATTTTATTGACTATTATTTCTAATAATTCACTGAAATAACTATAAAGAGTAATACAAAATCAAAATGTAAACAAACTAAATGACGGCATGGTAAACAGCTTTCTCACAACAGTTTTATTGTGACCTTCGTTTAACAAAAAAGAAAAATCTGTTGGCTTGAAAAAACCAACCCCTGGGACATACAAATGCCCAAATCTGAGGAAACGCCCATAAGTGGAAATAATTGAAACCCAGTCATCCAGCTTTAGTGTGACCGCACCTTTACCCTGTCTTGTCAGCAAGCCACACCTGTGCTAATTTAAGACCAGCTGAACCAAATCCAAATCTGATGTGCAAACACAAACAATTCATACTGATGTTTGGGTTCCCTTTCGTCCCCAACAGACAGGAAACTCCCAAACATAAAGCCTGGCATGTTGCATCACACAATGGCTGTAACGTGCATCAAACGCAGCGACATTATGTTATGACAGCATGGTTTTCTAAGGAATGTGTTGTTATTGTTGTCTTTATCTCTTTTCTTCCCCTTGTTTCTTTAATCTACACTGAGAGTCAGGTGAGATCTGGTGAGGTCAGAAGGAGTGTGAGAAATAGAAGGTTTTCAGGAGCAGTCCCCCGAGACGTTTCCCCTCCAGCTCGGGTCGATGTTGTTCCAGTGAACTGATAAAACAGTGTGTGAAGTATATGCCTTTGGGTCAGTTTGTGTGTGCGTATGCGTGCGTCCTTGGCTGGATGTTCGGATGACTAATCCGTCTGAAGAAGATGACGAGGGGAGAATGAAAGATAAAGACGCTAAACTCGGTCTTCATTTCAAACTTTTTCTACTTTGGGGAGAAAACAAACACCTCAGAAGTTTCTGTGGATTTAACCTGTCTGGCACGGCTTGCGCTGCATGGACATGCCCTTGGTTTAGACCCATGAATGTTTAGTCTTAAGTGAGGCGTAGGGGATTTTGCAGGATAATACTGTATGGAATCCTTGACTTTGATTCTAGACTTGTCAAATGTGAGGATAGCGTAAGACCCGTTGAGATCTCATTGTTGAAAGATCACAGGTTTCTGTTTTGCAAGGTGAAAATCCTTATTGTCTCATTCAGGCAAACAAGTGGCATTCGCTCTCTATCTAATCTCATAGTGGCAAAAAGATATTCATCGTATTTGTGATTCTTTTCACAAATATGATCAAATTCACATTCCTGGTTTGCCAAGTTTCTTTATTCCGAATGTTTTGAATGAGATATCTAGTGAGGGAAGGCGGGTTCAGGCAAGGGGTGTTGTGTATTTGAGTCACTAGTTTGGGTGTGTTTCACTGTGGGATGTTACAATGAACAAAAGAGGAGGAAGAAACTGTGTGAGAGAAATGCTTCCTATTCAGAGCTCCTGATGGAGTAACATTTTGAAGTAACCAAGTCGGATGAGTTAAGGAGAGACATAGAGAGAGAGAGAGAGAGAGAGAGCAACTCCATGGCACAAAGCTCCAGTGTCTAGAGACCTCTAGCAAGCGTTTATGTGTGTTTCCATGCATGTGTGTGTGTGTGTGTATGTGTGTGCACGCTTGTCTGCAGCATACTGATGTGCCGAGCGGAGCGCAGGATGAAGAAGGAGGAGAGAGAAAATGTGTTGCCCCAGGGCAGTATCTCTCCGTCAATTCTTTGCGTGCACGAAGGCAGGACACAGTGGTGTTTTTTTATTGTTCTTTGTAAAATTATGAGCGTGATTAACCTCTTTTTGTACACTGAATGGAGGGGCGTCGTTTCTCGTGTGCATGTGTGTACGTACACACACATGCTGTGGCACGTGTGCCAGTTGTAACTGGGTGTAAAATGATTTGCAGAAAACACATTTACACAAGAGTATTTCGGTTTTGCAGAAAACTTATTTGGCACTGTAGGACCGAATGCTGAATGAACAGGGTAGAGAAAAACAAGGGGTGGGGGATACGAATCGATTTGGAGCTGTGTGTCGGTGTGTGTAGCAGAGGTTTTGTTGCTATGGAGTGATATGAAACACTGCAGGACCACACAAACCACAGCTTGAACCCCCCCACACACACTTTTAACTCAATTTTTTTCCTCCTATTGTCTTGAGACCCCAAACACAAACAAAAAGAGCAAGATAAAGGAACATTTGGATTGCAGTGAAGATTCAAAAAGCCTGATATATAGTGTTTTTATTTCATATTTCAGGCATTTTATTGTTCTGCGGATGTCTGGGAGGTATAATAGCGCGTCATTGATTTATACCGTCTCTCTGTTCTCTGTTTCAGCATCTTGCTCTATATTAGACCGTCTATAGATAATCTTTACCCGATCTGCAGTCTTCACTTGCATTTTACACTAGGGTTCATCACTCAAATGGCAGTGCTATTGAGATCAGGGTGCAGGATAAAATGGGGTTGTTGTTTTTTTTGCAAATCTTTTTGGATGAGAATGTTGTGTGCATGGTTTCACCAATCATTTGTATCTGATACACAATTCAACACGAATCTAATAAGTAGAATTGACTGGTGAGTGTACTTGAAGTATAGCAGAAAATTTGACTTAAACATTTTCAGTGTTTCTTGGTATGGAAAAAACAAGCTTATCCTCCCTAATCTGCATAGCATGCTTCTGTTTTAAAGCCCAGTGATTGTTTTCAGAAAACTCCGTTTTTTTGTGTGTGTTTGGTTTAATCCATCTGACCCATATTGCATATACATGTTTGATATGGCAAAAATTTGATTTCTTGCTAAATCAGCAAAAGGAAACAGGTGAGTTTCCACCAGATTGGCTTGATGAATACAACGAATTACGTTCCTTGGAAATTCCTAAGCGGATTTGTCTTGGGTAACGCGTGCGTGTGCAGGAAATGACTCGGTTGCAATAGCAAAATGATAACAGATATAAATCAGAGTGGTTTAATGATTGATTTAACCTTCCTTTCTATCCTTTTCAATGTTTATTCTTCTTTATACGATGGTTAGTTCTGCTCCTCTTATTTCATTGGACGAACAGTGTTTCCATAGCGCTAATATTGCATCTGGAACGGTCCGCTGTTTGCATCACTCTTGTCTGTGATTCCCGTGTGATTTTTTGGACATGTTGTCAGAGTCTGTGTGTTGCTTGACGATACTCTGTGTGTTTTGGAAATCTTTGCATTTGCATATTTGTAAAAAAAACATTTATGTTGTAAAGCAGCTAATATTAAGTATGACAGCACTCTTGCTCATCTTTCAATCTTTTCAGTTCTCCCTCCATTTAGGTGTGTCTTGTTTTGCCGACATCAACATCCCAAATTGTTCCACCTGTTTCACACCGCACACTTACGTAACGGTGCTGAGTGTGCGCATGTGATTTTGTCAACGTGCGCGAGTTTGTAAATGTATTCTCTCTCTCTCTCACACAGCTCCCTCTCCACTCTTTATTAATTCATTGTCCGAATCTGGATCCTCATGACAGTAATGGTGCTATTAACCAGCCCTTCTGCTGAGCTAGCACCTCTCTCTCTCTCTCTCTCTCTCTCTCTCTCTCTCTCTCTCTCTGTCTGCATTCTCATTCTGTCTGCAGGTATTACAGGAAGAAATCAGATTTTGGGTTTGCAAATAAGAATATGATGGACTGACGCGCTTGGATGAAGATTGTATAGGCGTGCAGGTATAGGGGATGATATGTTGTCTGTGGTAGGGGTGGAGCTCTGTTCCCTGCTGAGACTGGTTTGAAACATTAACACTGCCAGAACATTCTCCGGGGCTTATGCATTATGCCTTTAGGAACTGATACATTATACATACACAAACACATATGTTCACCTATACCTAAAACACCCCTAGAGCTATGTGTGTGGAAAAAGAGATGGAGAGAGAACAGGGCTGATGGTTAGAAAAAGACAGATTTGTGAATGTGTAAATACATATAGGTCTTTTAGCCCCTTCACACGCTACACATATCTACTTCACACGTCCTACAGACTCCTTTTGACAGGAAGTTTTTTTTAATATATATTTTTATATTATTATATGACTCACAATCAGCTCTGCAATATCAGGTACTGGCAGCAGCAGTCATAGGTTATAGTTTCATAGCTCTTTTTCCATTTGAATACGGTTAGAGAGATTAGAAAAGTTAATTTAAGGCAGACACAGCGAGCTTAGCTGTATTTCTTTGACTGGGAGAAATACTGTCATTTAACTGAAATGAGATGAGTTTAGAATATCAATCATATCCTCGCTCCCTCTCTTGCTTTTCTCTCTTTCCATGCCCTTTTTATTCAGAGGACCTCCATTTTCCCTCTATATCCTTATGGTTGGTAAAAACTGCCATTTAGTTTTGAGTTAAAGGAGAATATTTGTTCTTACTCAGTCCAGAATATGATGTCATATTTTGTTTAGGCAGACGTAATTCATTTATTAGCTGCATATTCTAATGGTCAGTTTTCTGCCATTTAGAGCAGCTAGAATTCAGTATGTGTGTGTGAGTGAATATATTTGTGTGTGTTTTGTGCCTGGAAACCAGGAAAGCTGGTTATTTTCCTTCGGCAGAGGAGATGAATCATATTCCTACTGTCATCACAGCAGTCAAATATCAAAGTCCGCTTAACATCAATCATTTCCTGGAGTGGGCAGGAGAGCTGCCACATCACAGCCAATCGGAAGGTTGGTTTCATGCAGCTATGGATTAACCTCCGCCCACCATCACTCTGTGGCTGCGGTAAATATGTTTGTGTGTTTTGAGCAAGTCTACTTCTCAGTGTGGCTGTGTTGTGTTGTGGCTTCTTTTGTTTTCCCTGTGCTATATGCGCACGTGTTTGTGAGGTCCCTAACAACACGCACACATTTAGATGCACACTTGCGTTGATTAATATTCTGTTCGGCACTTGCATTGCCCCAAAGCGACTTAGAGGCTGTGGAGGAATGGAGTCTACAGTATGAAATGAGATCATGTAACCGTGTAGCTGTATATATAAATGCATGTCTGTTTGTTCAGGTTTTACCTGGCCAAATGTCCCCGCAAGGATAGATAAACCTAAAGTCACCTACTTTAAAGTGATAGTTCACCCCAAAATAAAATGCAGTCATCATTTACTCACCCTCTTGTGATTTCAAACATGTATGACACAACACAACAGAAGATATTTTGAACAAATTCGTTAGCTGGTTTCCATTCACTTGCATTGGTTTTGTGTCCATACAACAGAAGTGAATGGGGGTCAATGCTGTTCGGTTACCAACTATAATATCTTCTTTTGTCATACAGGTTTTAAATTACAGGAGGGTGAGCAAATGATGACAGAATTTACATTTTTGGGTCAACTATCACAACGTCCCCATGATGAAATGCTTGATAAACATACAAAATAATGTTCTAGTGAAAATCAAGAAATGCAAAAAGAGTCTTATTCGTGTTAACTATGCTTCGATTTGCTTGAATACCAAAGCTTAGGATCTTATAATACTTTGTCTACCATTTTTTTCTTCTCAAGAATATTTAATCTCCTCGGCTATGTTATCAACAATATTTTACTCTTGCATCCAGCTTCTATTGGATACATGTTAAAACAGAGACAGATGCTTAAGCCCTCATATTTTAACCAAAACCATAACGTTTATCCATAAACATTAAAAGGGTTCCCCTTTCTTCAGTATCTTCTTCATCTTATTCCTAATAATTTCAAACCTTTCCCATTTCCTGTCACCTACTCACTTGTTTCCACTGTTTTTGCTCCCTCATGGCCTCTATGTTTTTTAGTAGTCGATAATGAGTATTGCTCCATTGGCTGAATGGATTAGCCGTCTTTCCCTCAGGGTACAGGGTTGTTTGTTTGAAGGCACTGTGGTGTCAAATGAAACAGCTATGCCACACAAACACACGCACATACACTCACATACCCATCCTCTTAGCTTATGTCTCACATATTCTGTAATTCCTTTGAATAGGTTCCATTTCTTTCTGAAAGATTTGGCCACTGATTGTTGCATGGGCTTACTGCAGAAGCTTTGAAAGACATCGGTGTATGAGGCTTGTTGTAGTGTTTGGGTCAAAGCAATCAATACGTACACACACATGCTCAGACACAAACACACACACACATCATTTCCCAATCAATAGCATTAAAAGAAGTATCTCGTCTGTGCCTCATTCCAGAGAGGCTTGGCTTTCTCCGCCTCATGCTTTATTTAAGGGCTCTAATTATGCAGCCCCGTATTCTTTATGTTCCCTTTTTTGTTTGCGAGATTGTTTTCCGTCTCTCTCGTTCTCTTCTTCTTTTTGCATGCAAAATATCCTTCTGATTCTGTTTTGGATTTGGCAATGATGCGTAATGATCAAAGATTAAACGGGGACATCAGTGAATGTCTGCTTAATCAGTTTTGGAGTTACACACACCCACACACACATTCACACGTTTGAAGCCACAATAGCCAGGACCTCCTAGAGATGCAATTACTCGGGTAACTCCGGTAATTATATCTACTATACACTATCCCTATCCAAAACCTATGGACATAAAAGAAATGACCGTATACTGTAAGCCATTTAAAAACAGGATCATTTTATATGTACTATATATTTCAATAAATATAGCCACAAAAACATACACATACAGTTTGACGATTCACATACACACATACAGTATGTTCAGTATGAACTAAATATATTTTCCCCACTACGCATTATCATGCCATATTTGAGGTGAAAATTACTCCGTCGGAAATCCCCAGCAACACAATACATTGTTTTGGTCCGGCACGCAACCTTCGATTTAATTGATTTTGCCCATTTCAGGCCTTATTTTGGAAGAAATACTCCGTTAATACAAATTCTTCACTTTCCTTCATAGTTCAGTGCTAGACTCAGTAAGGGCGACTTTTATATTTCATTTTCTGCCTGAATCACAACAAACATTTCAGCACTAGTTTCCACTCATTTAAGTCAAAGTGTAGCCCGGTGACACAAACCATGTCAGCCTTGTCAGAGGTTATTTAACGTTTGCTTTGATTTGTTTGTCGTCATGGAAATCTTAAGCGTGGCACACTATGGGCTAGCGTTAGCCGCGATTACATCTAATGTTTTTCTGCCTGCCATACACTGATAAACAGAGTGTCAGGTGGAGTAAGTGCAGAAAAATCCAATCTAAATACATCGGACCGCACACACCAGCCCAGAAACCCTGAAAGCGTTTCAGTACAGAGACGCAGTTTGACAATTACAGCATTTGGAAATTTACATAATGTGTTCGCATATGTGCCCTTTCTGCCAACATGTTTGCCTCCATTATGGCTTTTGTTTATTATGCAGTGATTGTGTGTACAAGTGCATGTTTTGAATGAACGTTTGTTTGTGTCAGTATGTTGATGCACTTAAGTGATGCGTTCGCGTTGATGTATTAGTATCAGGAAAAATGTGAATTATGAAACAAATAGTTCAAATCCTCAATGCTGATTTGCCTATCCCCCACAAATCTTGTACAGTACTGTTTAACAGATTATTATTTGTGTTGCAAAGCACCCAGCGATATTTAATTTGTAGCAGGCATAGATTAAGGGCATTGTTAGTGTGGTGGCTCTCACGGTATTCACAATAATTGTAGCACTGTCTCTTATATTATCTGGTATGCTTTAGGTTGTTTTGTATTTTCGAATGCATAGGTTGAGCATCGGTGTTGTTTCTGTATCAATGCACAAAACAGAGCTAATGAAGCGAGTATTGACATGAGAAGAGACCAACAGCAAGAAATATGGCTGGTTACAGTCACATAAACCAAAGCGACAACCTCCATATATAACAAGAAAAGTGAGTGAGAGAGAGAGTTCGGGACAAGAGGGAGCAGTATGTGTTTACAAAAGGAGGGGCTTCAGAGTCTCTGCAGGGCTTTCAGGCGACATCCTCAGTTGACCCAGCTTTGGGTGTTGTTTGTAATGAAGGTTGGGAAGGATAAGGATTTTGGCATGAAAACTGGTTCCAGATCAGTCAAAATCAGCAGAAATGTCCTATTTGTGTCACACAGCGGCCTTTGATGGACATTTAAATGTGATTATTAATGTAGCTTTTATCCACATTCGGTTTTTGCAGCTGGAAAACAATCTGATCGCATATACGAGCTGGTTTCTAGACCAGCCATCTTATGCTGCAGTGGATGAGATAAGGAAAACGTCTGCTATTTTTTTCTTAATACAATTTTAATTCGGCTCAAAGGAAGTGATGAGAGGCCAACGAAAGGTCCTCATATCCAATTAAACTTTGCTAATCCGACAGATCTAACCGAGGACAGGCAGAGAAACACACACATTTACGTATATGAATATACACAGTCTACACAGGTAGTTTCTGTCGTGCTTGTCATTAGCAAGAGGGATGCTGTAGATTGGGATGTTTTTCTGTTTTCAGGTTAGGTTACATCTGTGAGAGAAACCATTAGAGAAATATTCACACAGATACCATGAAAGAAAAACGGAGGACCCTGAGTTCTCACTGAAACAAAAAACAATTCTGCAACACCACATTTAAATTTAAAAGGGACAGTTCACCCTCAAGTTGTTCCAAATCTGGATAAATGTCCTTGTTCCGATGAACAGATAGAAATATATTTGGAAGAATGCTTGTAACCAAACAGTTCTTGGCCACTGACTACCGTAGTAGGAAAAATGGCTTTATACATTTCTCGGTTCTGTTGAACACAAAAGAAGATATTTTGAAGAATGTTAGACAGTTCTAGGGCACTTTTGACTACTATTGTAGACAATAGTGTACAAGAACTGTTCAGTTGCAAGCACTACTATATTTCAGATAATTTTCTCTGTGTTCATCAGAACAAAGAAATTGATATAGATTTGGAACAACTCGAGGGTGAGTGAACGATGACAGATTTTTTTTGGGGGGGAAAACTGTCCCTTGAATTCTAACAATAGCAACAGGTTTGTGTGAAGGTTATGGTGAGGGGCAAACTTGCTGGGATAACAGTAAAAGTTTCTGACATAACAATTGTAGTATAAAATAAGAAAATGTACATGTGAGGTTAACAGGGAGATTTGTCCAGGAAGAGGGAAGCGCTCTTCGAGATGAACATTTTCTTCATCTGTCGTTCTTTTAGTTATGAAAAATCTTACAGCTGGTCTATTATTTATTCATGTGGGCTCTGCTGAGGATTTTCTCTCTCCTCATTCCCTCCCCCCCATTCTTCGGCGTGTGTTTTAAGCAGAGTCGCTGAACTCAAATTAGCAGTCTCTTGTTAATTCCTTTTGAAATAAGAGGAGAGTGTGTGTGTGTGTGTGTGGCGCCAGACCAAACTGGGGTTAAAGTTAAAGTTAATATAAATGTAAAATACATGTAAAAAAGAAACAGGGAGTTTGCCATTTGAGTTTCTAATTGCCGTAGCTCATAACATGGCCTGCAGGTGACACGACCAGCTGTAAGCGAGCTTACTGCGGATTAGTCAGGGACTCACTTCCTGAGGATCAAGGGCTATTTCCTTTTCACTGGCCTTCTATATTTTGATGGTTTAAAGTGTAATAATCAGATATAATGTGGTAAAGAAAGCTGGGGTTGGACCCAGCTGCTGGTGTATGGTTTGCATATGCTGTAGTGGTTAACCCGTCGTAGAAACCCTGTAACCTGGGAACAAGTTTGTCTGGGCGCAGCCAGTTGATGTTATTCAAATTCTGTGTGGAAAGTGTTGGGAGTAACAAAATAAAAGTAGCAAAGCTAAAAAATCAAGCCTGTGCAAGTCTCGGCTAGCAGATTAAATATTATTAAATCATAAATTACTGTTATTTCATGTATATTTATTTATTTCTATATATGAACATATAATGGCCATCCATTGCTCTAATGTAGTTTGGAGCTTGTATTCTAGAAAACACTTTTACTACAGTGTTTTAAAGGTTTTTTAAACCATCCCAGTTGTATATGACTTAATAAAATATCCTGGCGCGACCTAGCGTTCTGATGTCATTGAAAGGGGGCCATGTTTTCCATTTTAAAAGTAATTCATATGACTCAAGAGCAGAGCCGGCCCTCCCTATAAGCGAACTAAGCGGCTACTTAGGGCCTCACCGCCACTAGGGGGCCCCCACAATCACATTAAATTACAGCTTTTTTGTTATATATTCACGACACACATTCATTTTCTCAGTGCGCACTTCTTTTTCAGTGGTGTGTGTCAAAATTTGTGAAATTACTGACTAAACGCAACATTGCAATATCAAAATAAGTGAGGCGACCAATCAAATGAAATGAGGCCGGAGTTACTGGTTACAAAGCCGAGCAGTGACCAATCAAATCAAGAAGACGGAGCTACTGTCACGTCTTTAGCTGGAGTTCAGCAAGGCGCAGTTTTAAAGGTGAAAGAGTGCTTTGCAACACGACAGTGACTAAAACAGTCAATATTTGAGAACTGTATAGTGTTTAACGTTAGAAATGTTGGACATCTGACAGTATTCGTCGATGCATACAACAAAATGCTGATTTAAATGAAAAATATGTAATTTACGTGATTCTTGTAATTTATAATTGCCTGTTTAATCAGCATTTTATTTGGGATAAGGTTAAGAATAATTGTGTGCATTAATTGAATGGTTATCAAGTAAATACACTAAATAAAATCAATAAAAGCGGATTAAATCATCATCAAGGGCCGTGTGTTTTTAAAAGGGTGTTTTATAGGTTTTGGTTAAAATAAAATGAAGATAAAAATCAAATAGTTAAATGCATTGACCAATGAATTCCAAAAGCTTTGTATGGTCTGTGCTTGAAATTTAAAGGGACAGTTTACCTAAAATTGGAAGTCATGGAATTATCAAATTTTTGGACAATCACTACAATTGTAATGCATGGTTTGTGTGTTTTTGCTTTCATGACATTTCTACATCTACTACAACTAATAGAAGTGGTGGTGTTAGGTTTAAAGTGTGCGTGCAATTAATCAAACATATTGACAATAGTCGATTGTTCTGGGGGCACAGGGGGCACCCCCAAATAAAATTCTGCTTAGGGCCCCCAATGGCTTGGGCCGGCCCTGCTCCAGAGGGTTAATGAATTTCTTCTGAAGTGATGTGTCAGAACAATATTCATATTTCAGATTTTTCAAACTATAACAGCCTAATTGGCTCCCGGTAAACTATTTATTTAACTGTAGTTGTACATAGCTTCCCCAACACTGCTTACATTAATTTGTGCAAACATCAGTCTTTTCATGTTTCTGTCATTGAAAATCTGTTTGTACACACATCAGCATATGCTGTTTTCACTACACGTAAACACAATGTCCCTTCAGCACTTTGGCCTAGTTTCGTATAACTGACAAGTATCCTCCTTCATAAGGACGTAAAGCAGACATCATGATGTATACAGTGCAATCCACATCTGCAAGGTCGTTTCTGACACTGTTACTATTAAAATTTAATCAGTGATGTACAACAGGTACAGTACCTCAGCAGATATTTATTTAAGCCAACATGCTGATACTTGATCCGGTAATATTTTAAACAGTTGTCAGTTTAATTTGATAAACAATAACAACAGTGTTTCAAGGAGACTGTTGCGACCTGCGATCCTGGATGTTATTCGGCATTCCAAAGTAGAACACTGGCACCGGTTTTGTTATTTTTTATGTACGGTAAGATGTCATGGAGCTTTGGACCTTGTTCATTATCAAAATATTGATCGAACCCTGAAACAGTTTGGACTCACTTGTAATGTTCTGACATGTGTGGGTTACAGTATGTGTGTGTGTTAAGCCGAATAAATCATTATCTGCTGTATACTTTTAAACACTTTCTTATGATTGGCCTGTTTTTTATTGAAGCATTTGAGGATTTCGCTCCACTTCTGGCTCACATTTCTCTCCTAATTTCTTTCATGTGTTAGCAACTGCCAAGTTGAATTTCTTGCAAGCGCACTCTTACATTGCCAGTAATATCAGATTTTGAATCTGATTCTAATCAGACTCACACATACCATCATGTTCCAAGTTGAAATATAAAAATGTTATTTTTCTTCATAAATGTATTTGACAAAGACTTGTAAAACTGCCTAGTGAATTTCACCTGTGTGCTTTGCTTGGAGAACATGTAGGCTATGCGATTCAAGAGCTTCTTTTCTTGGATATTCAGGCCAGTCACGACTGGTAACATTAAGATTGCTGTTAACACCTATATTCTATGGCTCATTAAAGTAAATGAAAAAGTGCCGTCTTTACTGTGCCAGTTTGAGGGTGTGTGTCTTTGTTGAAGAAAAATAGAGTTAAGTGTGTGCGTGTGACTAAACGTCTGTAAATTTGAATTCTGTGAATTTTAAGGAACCTGCTCTTCAAGTTCAAGTGTTTTGAAACACACAGGCACAGCCAAATATTTTTAAACCGCAAGTAGGCGATTCAATTGTTTTGTCAACATTTGCATAAGCAGTCAATAGTATTTGTGTATAAACTTAATATAGGGCCCTTGAGGATATTATAAAATGCTATAAACATATTACGAATAAAAATGTACAACTATATTTTGTTTTGCAAACCTTTTTTTTGTTTTGCAATTAAAAACACAGATTAGACTGTTTTTAGGTAAACTAAGCAGAATGTCCAAGCTGATCTGTCCTTATATGGTGAAGGTGAATGCACTTTCATTTTAAAGGAAAAAACATTTTTGGTATATTATTCTATTGACTAAAGGTGAGCTTCACCTATAGAGTTCAGTATAACATCTGATATCCACAAGAGACCAGTTTCTCTCATAATGTCTTCCTCGATCAATAAGCATAAAACATAATCGCCTAGCCACCGGCCTGTACTTTACTCCAGCTGCACAAATCTTAACATCTGTGTTCGTTCACATTGTGACACGTGTCCCTTCTAACACTGAATTTATTGTGATTACCAGCTGGAACATTTTTCATTTCATCCTCTTTCCATTTATCCACGTCCATATCTCTCATTGCCAGCTCCTTTTGTCATTTCATCAAGCTAGTTGTCCTGGTCATTAACCTCAGGCCGGTCACATTTTCTCTGGACCACAGAGTATCCTGATACAAAGGGTTTTGAAGACTTGACAGAGGTCAGATCTGACCTATGGATGAACGCAACCTGGAATTTTTGGTTTCTATCTAGATTGTAGCATCAAAAGTGTTCTGTAAGGGTGCAAGAGTTTGGTTCATTTGAAAACGCTCCCTCTGTGTCATTTGTCTTTCCCCCATCATCCCAGTATCGCGTGTGTGTGTTATTTGTTTAGCTGGCCCCAGGGATGTTTTTTTACTTTGCTAATAATACGCTTGACTCTGCATGCCCCTCAGGCAAGGAGCTATTGAGTCAAGTGACAATGTGGAAGCCACACGTTTACCTCTCAAACAAATACAGTTACCCAGTAAGCTATCTTGTAACATGTTTCATGTTGTTTACCTTGAGAAAGGTGCCGATCCCAAATCAGCACAGAATGACAGCTCCCTCTACGAGCGACGACTCCAAAGCCAAGCAAAAATGCATGCCCGAGTTTTCAATTAGAGTAAAAAGCAAGAGTTCTAAGGTGAATTCTAATCTTAGTGACTTAGATCTCGGATGGAAAGAGAAAGTGAGTAGAAAGAGGGTTGGAGTGTGAGTGGAAGGCAGGAGATGTGTAGTGTACTCGATTAAGTTCCACGGGCACTTGGGGGTTTTTCATTTTTACATGGGGATTAGGATCTGTATCTTCATCATTGCCGTGGCGATGATAGTGCCTGATAGCACCTCCCTTTGAAGAAAGGCTGATGTGCCGAGCTATCTTTAGAGAAAGTAAATCGCATAGCTCACAGACGGCGGTTTGAAAGCGAAGAAGACATGCGAGGAGTGGATATGAAAGTTTTTGGGTCTTTGTGGCCAGTGGAATTGTTGATAAAGCTCGATCCGTCTGAAGCTTCACGCATCTTAACTACTATATGTGAACTTTAGAATAAATGTGCGGTTGTTTGCAATTCTTTCAGCAGTACGCTTACATCAGTTATATAATAGGTTTCAGACAAAGTTAGGCCAGTTTGTTTGTTTTTCTAAAAAAGCCTGTATGCATACAAGCATCTTCTCTTTCCATGTTTTGTTATCGCTTCCAATTCCTCTCCACTTAACGCTCCATGCCAGCTGGTAAGAGATGTTCTGCTCCAAGCCATTCTAGAAGACACTGAGACTCTGACTTTCAACATCTCCTCTCTCTAGAAAAAATCCCAGCCTGCTTTGCAGTGCATCCCTCGTACATGCAAACTTGGATATGAAAGCAGCATTACAAAATGACACTTCACTTTTAATTCATTGGTAGAAGTGCATGATGCCTGGTGATTGTAAAGAGAGATCATCTCTCAATACAGCTCCCGGAGAAAATTGACCTTGTCCGTACAAAGAAGGCGCTTCATCACTCGCTCTCCAATTATATTACTTTTTGTTATGTTTTTCGATACGCCTCAGGGCCGAGATGGCCCGAACCCAGATTTGTTTCTGTATTCATTCGTCTGTCATGCAAAGTGAGCATCAATGGCACTCTATCATCTTTTTGTTCATTTATTATTAGAATTATTTTTTATTTTCAATAAAAATGGGTTCATCTCAGGGTTTGGTCTTTAAAAGGGAATGGAATAATAGCCTTCATTTCCTAAGCACCGTTTTCCTGCGATGTGCAATAGAGTTTTCGTTTTTTTTTCTTTTGATGGGACAATTGAAATTAGCAACAGTGACAGAATCGGAGGTGTTTCTTATGAATATGTGCATATTTTGGCAAAAAAGGGGACCGTGTGGACACAGGTGCGAACGTGCATGCTAAATCACACATCCGAGGGCTGTTTGTGTTCAAGCGTGAGCATGAATTAGTTTGTATTATGTTGTTGCATCAGTAGTCTGATCACTTCTTCACTAGCCCTGGATGTAATGGCCATCACAGTGTGAATACCAGGCTAATCTCGCACGGCCCCGGGCCCTCTCTTTCTCTCCGAGCTTCTGTTTGTTCAAACATTAGAGGATAATTACTTCTCTGGAATAATTGTTTTCTTAATCGCAGCTATCATAATTGTCTTCTGGACCAGGGCTGAGACTCACAAATGGCTTGTTCTATCTAAACTGGGGAGGGAGTGTGTTGATGAAGGACGCGGCAATGACAATGGGCCCGTGTGCATGCGCATGTGTGTACGTATGTTTGAGGGTGACACGAAGGGGATTTTTTTGAGTAATGTGTCCAAGGCCCCTGGAAATGGAGTTTTGCTTTACTGTCACATTGACATTGATTTATTTGTGATAAACGCCTTCTTTTGATGCAGCGCGCTGAAAGGTGTTCAGCCACACAGGAAATGAAGTACATAAAAGGGTTAAGGGATGAAATGAAAACAGAATGGAATAAATTCAAACGTATGGAGTGTGTGTGTCTAAATTAAATGTTAACAGGTTTCATTTGGGGTTAGGTTTAAAAAAATGTTTTCGTTTTTGCAGTCATTGTAAACTGCTAAAATGGGTGATGTTGTTAAATATATAAGATACGTGACAAGAAAATGAATTTATTGGCGGTCACGTGTAGTTACTTACCAAAATGTAAATATAGTGCATTTCAAATGTGCATTGCTGCAAAGATTTAACACAAAAACAGGATATAAGAAAAAAAGTGAAAATTGTATATCAAAATTATGATTTTTCAACAGGAATATTATAAAACTCTTACATGAAAAACTTGCCAACAGATACGGTGCCGAAGAAAACAAGTATGATATGCACATATAATAGAGTTTTTAGGTTCTAATACATTATTGTCATACCAACTAGCAGTCATAAATGTTCCTATGCGATGAAATCTTAAGAAATCTTACGACAGCTACTGTACGCTGTGTTCAGCCACTGAAAGCCTGTTGGCTAAATGACACTAATTGTCTTCCTTGCATTACCACTTGACTTAGATGAAGGTTAAATACTTTCTTTGAATCAGGAAAAAAACTCATTTTTCGCAAGTCCTAAAACGATAAAGCCATCTTACTGTAATACATAACCTGACATCTCGACAGCTTCTCTGTTTGCAGATGTATTTAATAAACTCGTACTTATGATCTAGATAACACAGCACGCCAGCCAACATCTCTCACCGCTTTGTTAAGGCAGTCATGTGTCAGTCATAATCCCTCTGGAGTGTGAACACATATTCTGTTTTGCCATTTCTCTCCTCAGTCTGTGTGGAATTTTTATTTGGCTGGCGGATACTTGCTCGGGAAAGACTCCATGGTCCGATTTCACTGTTCTGGAAACCGCATGGTCCGAGTTAGGGTACCCAGCCCACCCTGAGGGTTGTTTACACCCGTGCTTTCGCTGACTCTTAGGCCTCTGTCACCCCGACTGCCGTAGCTCCTAAGATTAAGACTGTCACTCGATGACATTAGTGGGTCAGTTGTCAGATTGACTGTTCGCACTCGGAGTGAGTTCCGGGCTCTCCGTGTTCTGCGATGCCATTGGCCGATGATTGACAGTTGAAGGGACACGCAAGAAGGCGGAAGATAGTGTCCTCTGAGCTGAAGGAGAGAGCTTGAAATTGTCTGTTATGTGATCGTGTAAGTCAATTCCAGACTGTAAGTTAGATGTCGTGTGTGTTTGTGTTTATTTGTTGCCGTGTGCATTTCGGAGTTGAAATGGAGTTCAACTTTCCACCATTATCATGTTAGGAAAGGCACCTGAAAGCATTTTTGTTAGTTTGATGGTTACCTGAGAACATAATTCATTTCTGCTTGCGATGATAATGGATTTGCAATGATGAGGTTAGATATTCTGCACAGGAACAGGAAACAGCATATCCCTTTCACATTTGACAGGGAAATATTGGGGATGAGATGAAAAAAAGCAAAGCACAGAGCCATTTTGAGAACAAAAAGCACACTAACAAATGCATCCATAATTTTTTGTGGAGGAGAAAAAATATCTGTTGTAAAATATATGTCTGGCTTCTTTATCATTAAACTCTTAGCCCACTAAAAATAAACACTGGTGAGACGCATGTTTGAGTTCTTGAGTTTCAAGCTGTACCCTGGAGGTTTTGTTCCTTCTAATGGAGTGAGGGTCAGAGGTCAACTAAGCTTTTGAAGCTGTCAGATCATCCCTTCAGAATATGGCTGCAGTGTTCAAGCCTAATCCTCCGCTTAAAGAGCAATTAAAAGTTTAGCCAGGATTTGACAAAAAGAGCACAGAGAAATGTTTTGAGATTTCCATCTGTCTGAGTTAGTTTGCTTCATATTTTCAGCCTCTCTCAGGAATGTTAATGTGATTTCTTAAATGTAAAATGAAAACAGGCGTATAAGGGTGGAGAAAATATTGTTTTAACTGGCAGGGCTGTGCTCCAAAACACTTAGGCATTCATTAAGAGCCCAACAGCTAACTCAGACATGATCTTTATTTATTTGCGAGGGCAATAAGATGGTTACTATGACCTCTTGAGAACAGCATCACAGCACTTTTTCGAGTTTTAGGAGCCCACAGTGATCAATTGTGGTTGACACAAAAGCAGCAAAGGGGGAATAATGTTTGCCACAGAAAAGGCTGTGAAGATACTGAGGCAGCATTGTACCTACATTTTAGAAAGTGAGAACTTTTAAAAAGACATTCCAATTGTTATACTTTTCTTTTCTATAAAGAAGAGTTTTTGAGAATTTCTGATGGCCATCCTGTTCCAGAAGGCGTTTTTTTACTACGAGCGTATGAATGCTGTTAAACAAGGGCAGCTAATTTCAGTACAGTCACTAACATCCTCAGTGTTTTGTTTGGCAAAGGCCTGAACATCTGGAACATTTGGCATGAGGAAAGGCAAAGTTGGCCTGAGAGGAAATGGACTCGAACGTCAAGAAGGGAAGCATCGCTGTGCCATCTTAGAGAGTGTGAGGTGGATGACAAGAAAAATTGATAGATGAAGGAATGATCAGGCCAGGTGAGATAGGTACGCCTGAGTGTCTTTGAAAATAATTATATTCAAAGCCAGCCAGCTGACATCTGCCAAGATGTACTGTGAAGGCTTTATCTGAAGAACTTCAGTGGGAGGGGAAAAGAGAGAAAAACAACTCTGGGAGCTTTATGTTTCTTTTTTTAAAAGAATGTTCTTGAAGTGCTGATCAGTCCAGCTTGAGGCTTGTTCATGGGGCAGCGGATAGGTTAAAAGTGATTATAGAGCCGGTTGTAGAAAGCTGTGGAGATGTGGACTGCAATCAAAGGACAAGCTCAAAGTGGATAAACTGTTCAATGTTTGCTGCGCCTCAGTTTGGATGTGTTCAAGGTTTCTTTTTGAGCCATGCTCGGGATGTAAAATACAATTTTAATCCAATATATTTTCATGATTCATCTCTTTCTCTTGGTTGGAAAGTTTCCTGGTTAATGTGACATGGAAGACAATTTTATCCAAAACTAGGAAACTGTAATCTACACCGGCATAATATTTATTAACCCTTATGCATCAAAGTTGCATCAGGTTTACCATTTCTAAATTCCTTTGTTCGGTTGCTTACCAACGTTTTTCAAAATATCTTCTTTTGTTATCTGCAGAAGAAAGTAAGTCATACAGGTTGGTGAGTAAATTATGACAGAGTTTACATTTTTGGGTGACATATCACAGATACTTCTTTTTACGTCTCCTGCATCTCTGAAAATTCCCCTAAAAAAACGATATAAAAATATATCTCTTAAAATTTGAAAACGCAACCTCTACGCAATAGCATTTTACCCTGCTTCCCTGCCTTTTGTATTCTTCCACCAGTTTGACCTATTCATAAGCATTTGCAGATTGATTTGTGAACTCTGTAAGCGCTGAGGTCTTCTTGTAAAACCAGCCTTTTGACTTCTTGGATTGGTTGACTGAGATTCAACAGCGTTGGGTAAGATATAAAAAGTGCTCTGCACAGAGGGAGGAGGTCCAGCAGTTAAAAATGCCCTGGAAGATTTCAATGCCTGCAGTGCAGTGTGTTAATAAATGGCTTGCCAGAGAGGCCTCAGACCTGGCTAAACTCCAGAGGGTCTCAGGAGGTCTGGAGCCCATCTGGAGGTCCTCACAGGCAGGAAGGCTGAAAAGAAATGAAGCTTGACCAGCTCCAGTCATCCCTTAAGACAAAGCAGACACCTGAGACTCCCCAAGCTACAGGATAAACAAAACTCCCTGACCTTCTCACCAGGGGCTCTGTTAGTCTTTCAAACACACATATGCATTCCTTTCTTAACATGTTGAACTACTTTTCAAACATGATTTAGTGCATAAGATGTTTGGAACCATTTTTATTGTTAAGATTTTGAAACATCCTGTCATTCCTGAAAGGTGTCCAGGTAGGGCTGTAGGGGATTGTGCGTGCATAAATATTCTAGTAACTATGCTTTTGCTACTTTAATTATTTAAATACTTGAATAATTTAAAGTAATGGTTTATTTTTGCCGTTTTACTTAATTTGTTAGTAAGACAATATTTTTCTGTCTACATACTGTATGTATCCTAATAATAATAACTTTTGAAGACTTGTTTGACTTTGCTAAGTAACTGACTGGTCTTACAATGAAAGATATGGGTGTACACTTTAAACATTTTGGTGGGTTTCAACCCATCATTGGGTAAAAGATTGACAATCCAACTGTTGGGTTAAATTAACCCAGAAAATGTTTATATTTGACCCAAAAATGGGTTAAAACAACCCAGCATTTGAGTTGAAATAACCCCCAAAAAATGTAATGTATGTAACATTTCCATTGAAGAAAAATAATCCATTGAAGATTTTTCAGAACCGATGTTCTGTTGTTTCCAGGGGTATCAGTGATTCAAAATGCAGATTACTTACTCTTGACAGCCTTAGAATCACAGCTTTAGAATCAGTTTTGGTTGGTTGTCCAATTCAACCACGTATGAGAATGAGATCATTCCAGTGCTGATTTACAAGTGATTTTGTCTTACAGTTGGGCGCTCCACCCTTGTGCTATTTTGTACAGTGCTAGCTTGATCAGATAGCAGTTTGTAGTTCACCCTCAGGGTGCTTATGAAAATTTCAACAGGGGTTAATTACAGGTTTTACCACCAGGTCATCGTCTTCAGTCACTTTTGGATGATTTCTACTCTTCTTTTAGATGTCTCCACCACACCAGGTGCTGGAAATGGCAGATATTTTGCTACTTGGGGGTTTAGCTGGGGACATTTTTATGGTTTTAAACAATAAATGCATATTTTTAATGAAATATGCATAACGTTTGACATCCATTTCATAGATTAAAGATAGGAATCGTTTAGGTGAAGTGGAAATCACTCCCTGGACTCCCTGCCCCAACTCTTAAATCCCCCCACCCACCCCATTTCCAGCACTGGGCACACCACCAAGCCCATAAATGTTGCTGTTAACCATCGTATCTCATCTTTTGTTAGTTCTTTCCGTCCCTTTTCCCTCACTTCATCTTCTCCTTTCCTCTCCTTTCTGCTCGATTGCAAAAAGACACACAAGGCTTTAGAGTTTGTGTTCTTTTTCATTGCCTAAACCACCGCTCTTCATGGGTCATGGATATAGGTCATTCCATTGCCCACAAAGAACACCACACACACCTCTTCTGCTCGGATACTACAGAAAGCATAGTATAAAAGCATAAGAAAATTAGAGTGTTTACAGAATAGGGCTATTTTTCAAAGTAATTCAAATGTATTGGTTATTCTTTTGGGTGTTTGAAATAGTATCCCCAGCACTGCTAAGAAAAATAAAATTACAAGCACTCTTGTCGAATTAGCATTTCAGTAGTGCAGCAACGTCCTAAACTGCAGTTTCCATCGCTGCACATTTAATATTTAGTTTGTATTGCTTCAGATATTCCTTTCAATTTATCACAGCGTTGCAAGAGAAGCAATAGCCCACAGCCCTGAAAGGAAGAGAAATATCAGACCGTGTGAAGTTATTGATGAAAGTTCAGCCGGTTCAGTTTCGGCACACAAAGTAGGACATAACATCAGATGTGCTCACCTACAAGCTGATGGAAAGTTTGATTACTCTACCGTACCCCATTACTGTAGCTCTGGCCCACTGTTCATGTTTAGATATGTCTCTGGATTGTATATCACCGTCTGCAACATTTAATCAAACCTGGCCACAACCAGGCCTTTATTATCAGAGAGGGCTAAGATAAAGTGTCTGTTTCTATTGGGAATGAAAGCCATGTGTCACAAGCGCACCTCTCATCAGGGGGTCCTTTTTCAATCTGATTTCCAACCAGGCCTATGCAAAATGAATTAAAAAGGGAAGATGGAATGAATGTTCTGACATGTGTGGTGAATTAGTGAAATAATCCCTTCATAACACAGGAAACTGTCTGTTCAACTCCGTCTGTCCGTACATCAACATCTTTGCATGCCTAATCACTTTCCCATCTCAGCGCGTCTTTCTTGCATGACATTCATTGACTCATTTATATAATATAAAATGGTATTTCCGCCAAGTACAATGCCACACTCCACCGATTTATCTAAAGTTCAGTTCATTTGTGGGTAATTTAAACCTCAGCTCTTCAGCATGGGACTTAGATTGCTGTCACACTTAGCTGCAGTCATTTCATTCTAGGAAGAGAGAGAGAGAGAAAATGGGTTTTTGATACATACAACATGATTTTGATCCGTTATTTCATCACAATAGCAAGACCCCCTCTGGGCTTCCATTTAATTATGCAAAAAATGTTTGACTATTCGTTGTGAAATTTTTAGCACATTCATATTTATTTCAATTCATTTGTTCAATGCTGATTGTAATTACATGGAAACATGATTTATTGCCAAGATTTCGATATACAAAGATATGAAGGATGAGAGAACGAGGGAAATAAATAACTAAATGAATGCAGCATAGGAAATTAATTAAATAAAAATTGAAACCTGGATCCTGAATGTGTTATGTGATGGCAAAATGATGGAATAACAAAACTCTAAAAATAAAATTAATAGACTTTACTAAATGTTTACAAAACATTACACATTTTGTAAAAGTCTATTAAAAAAAAATGATATTTTTGGAGTTTTGGTGTGCCGACTTTTCATCAATTTTTCTGATGTGTTTTGTTTAAGCACCCATTTCAAGTTTATGCGTGTGCTTTTTTGTATTTTGTTATTTTGTTTGATTTTGACAGGCCATCGTTGGATGATGGTGGAGAGGTAGAGTGGAGGAGAGGTCAGAGAGAGATATTAAAAGTAAAATGAATGAGATATGGAGATGTGCACATATGTCCACAAGCAAATTCTTGTATTTTGAAGATGTCTTTGTTATTATTTTACTAAATAACGTAAAAAGAAAAATGGTCATGAATTTTTTTTATTTGGTATGCCCACCCTTTGTTTTGATGCGCACATCAAGCACTTGCTTTCAACACACCATTGAAATTGTCCAAGACATTTAACCTTTTGTACAAAATGTTCAGTTTCTCAAGATTTCCATGGATGGCTCCTACTATACGCATTTTCATTATCAATGCAAAGATGCAGAACTCCAAAGAATAGGTATTTTTGTCCGTAAAAGGGTGTGTGTGTGTGTGTCCCTACAACAGTCTCAAACTGCCGTGCGCTCCTTTAAGTTGAAAGGCAGTTCCTGCTAACCTGACAGAATACAAATGCCAAGATTATGGCGACGTGTCAAATTAAAGGAACAATTTGGAGTAATGATGAGTGTTAGGCTACTCAGTCAGAAAGGCAGTGAGTTGGAAAGGAAAGAGAAGTGAAGTGAATGATGGTGCTCCGTCTTGTTTAATATTCCTGAAAGAAAATGTGCAGTGACAGGAAGTGGGGCAGTGGGGAGACGGCCAGAGGCGAACGCTTAGAAAGGCCGCTGCTTTGTTAGTGTCTATTTAATGCATCGGCCAACCTCCCGCTGCAGAGTTCAGAATAACAAAAAGCTACTCGGTTTTTAGATGATGTTTATATTTATTAAATAAGAGTGCTTGATTCCGGTTGGTCAATTGCGGCATTAAGCGTTCAAATATTTTTGCATGACTGCTAAATTCTACCGTACTGTGCTATTTTCATGGCTCTGGTATTGTTCTGTAAAAAATCTATATTTCAACTCCGTTTATTTGGTGGGTAGCTGTATATTAGGTGGAATAATGTACAATCGGAAGAATATTACCTAAATGAAACCCTGTCAGGATGACACATTATGGTCCTGATCACCCTTATGACCTTTTCACCCTTGACTGTACATTAGAGAATCTTTACAATACACATGAACATTACATTCGACTTATTGTGAACTATGGTGATTATTGATTTTGCCAAACACAGGCTGAACATCAACAAACAAAACTGTCCTAATGATCAGTGCAGGATTATTTGAATAAGTAATAGGCTGCTGAATGAAAGGCACAGAGAATGATGGGAGGGAGTGGAGATCAATTCTCCTCTTATTGTCCTCTGTTCTTTTCCCCCTCTGCTTTCACTTAACCAGACTGGAAGAGTCAATGGTTTAATTACAAGGCTCCAATGCTAGTTAAATTATGAAAATTTAATTTACACCTTTCAGCGCTCTTATTCTCTCTCTCCTGCTCTTTCTTTCTCCTTTCCATTTTCTCTTGCTCGCCCAGCCACTCATTTAGCTCAGAGCCCATATGTATCCAGTAGCACAGTGTACACTGGGACAGGATCATGCATTTCATTAGGATTTGAAGGGTAGAATGGTTATGAACTTTCTTAATCCAGGTTTCCTGTACTGTAGCAGTATTTTAATTAGAACAGCCTATTTATTTACCATTTAAAGCATCCTAAGGGGTGTTTTGCCCATCTGGCATTGACCCTAGCCATTTAAACACCCTGATCAGTGCCGAGATCAAGACATTTGCCCAACTAAAACAGTTTAACCCAAACAGCTTTTACCAGTCTAAGATGTAGCTCTTGTTCATGCAAGTTGGTCTCTCAGTCCAACCAGCTTAGAGTGCCTGAAACCCCTTTAAAACCAGAAGTCTAAGACTAGGCTGTCTTAAAGGGACAGTTCACCCAGAATTAAAAATGTGTAACCAAACAGTTCTTGACCACAATTGACTACAGTAGTAGGAAACATGACAATGGTAATCAAAAGTGCCCCAGAACTGTTTGCTTTCATACATTCTTCAAAATTATTTTGTGTTCAACAGAACAATGAAATGCATAAAGCTATTTTTTTCTTCTACGGTAGTAAACGGTGGCCAAGAACTGTTGGGTTACAAGTATTGTTCCAAATATCTTTCTCTGTGTACATCAGAAGAATGATATTTATACATATTTGAAACAACTCGAGGGTGAATCAGCTTTGAATAAAAATATTGCGGTCAACCGTTTCTTTAAGCTGATTTCAGCAGGATGGCTTCATGAATATATGGCTCAGTTTTAATAAACGGAACTACATTCAGTAGACTTGATGTCCTTAGTTTAATTTGTCTCCTTACTTTTTCTTTTTTGCCAGATGTCAGCAGAAACTAAAATCATTTATCACCCTTCCCGGCCCGCTGTCACTCATCTCTTCCTATCTCGCTCTTTTCCGATTTTTCAAGAAGTGGAGGAAATGAAAATCAGAGCGTCAAAGCCAAACTCACACAAGATCCTGTGTAGCAGTTTATTACTCGCGTGTGTCTCCTTTCACCTATTCGCTCTTTAGTTACAGTACTTTGAAAAGTGTGTGTATGTGTGCTCTTGTTTATAAGCCCGTAGCTATGTGTTCCATTCTATCTCCCTTCGGGACCGTACATGCTCCTCTTGTCCTGTTTTTGCTATAAAGTAAACCACACAAGGAGACTTTGACGTCCTTCAGACCTCCGCTGCTAAAATTAAACCGCAATGCCAAGCGTGGCATCTGTACTTACTCCTGTGGGCTTTGAACTTACTATCCTAACATTTCATTTTTTCATGTGGGAATACATTAAACAAGTGTTGTGCTGCTCATTAGTATTGTTGTGTTTATTTTTGCAGAACTGCTTTCAGGCTACATGTATTTACTACATAGAGGGAGCAATTAATCCAGTTACTGTTTATATCCTTTTTTACATAGAGGGGAGTGCGGTATCTAACTAGAGCTTCAGAGAATTAGCTTAACTGAGAATTATCGCACCCATTTCCAAAATAAAATAAAATATAAATCTACCCATCAATCCCCCCTCGACCACTTCCGTCCAGTGACCCCCAGCAATCTCTTCTCTTGTAGCCGTTCCGCCGAGTGACCTTCTCGGTGGTGAGCCAGCCCCAGGACCCGCACCAGGGCTCGCTGCAGAGCTGCTACGACAGCGGTCTGGAGGAGTCGGAGACGCCCAGCAGCAAGAGTTCATCAGGCCCCAGACTAGGTGCCCTTCCTCTACCTGAAGACGCCTATGAGAGGACTACGCCCGATGGCAGTGTCGGTGAGGCAGAGCATATGGAAAATGGTAGGGGCAAACACAAAAAAAGATGAGTCAGAGATAAGCTAAACAGCTAAAAAAGAAAGAGACACAGTAATCAATCAACAAGATAGGAAAATTCTCACAAAACGCCACACACTCACACACAAGCACGCTTACACTGCTGTTGTACCTTGGCAAAGGTAGACTTCTGAATAGACGTGAATTTCTAGGTTGTCTTTTCTAGAATTTATTGTGAGCTTTTTATACACACTAAAAATGCTAAGTTCCTTCAAACCATAGTTGGGTCAAATGTAGAAAAAACTCTAGGGTTGGTATAAATGAACAAAGAGAATGATTTGACCAAACCATGGGCTGAAACAGTCTAGCATTTTTTAAAGTGTACATTGTTCTTTCTTATTTTTTTAAAGTAATTGTCTCAGTTTGTGATTAAAGTTTGTGATTGTGGCATTGAGTTACATTGGCATGTCAACCCTTGTAGGCTGCTTGACTAGATTTACTTGTAGCGTTTGATGAGGGTAAGGCTACATCATTGCAGACAGACCATTTTATGCACTTTATTTTTCATCGTCCCAACAGATAGATCGAATGAATCAAATCAACCTGATCTCACAGGAATTCGTAACTTCTTTACGAGGTGGCTTATTCTTATGAATTCATAAATTTCAATTCCTAATCTGCCCCTAAACCTGACGTCACTGGTGGGAAAGAAAATTGTATAAAAATATATGAATAAGATCTTAGGAATTCATACGAGTTAGAAATTAGCAACATCGTAAAATACTTTTTTGCCATGAGATTTTGTTGAATCGTTTTTTCACATTTTTATTTTATAATCAGTAGTGGATTGCAAACATATAATATTCAACATGTGGATTTGGCCATGTTTTACTATCATCCCCTATCTGATAAGCTACCGTCCCTATCTTGGTCTTTATATTGTAGGGGTTTAACAGGCAAAAAGGCTGCGATTGTAAGTGCGTGTATCTCGTTTCATGTGGCTGGATTGCGTATCCCATGTAGAACCTCTCTGTGGTCAACAGTTACCTCTATTGTTAATGAGCGGCCAAGCAATCTCTTTCAATGGAGCCAGTGTTCTCATGCAGGTATTCAGTAGCAGTTGTCGAGCATTGAAGGCTGTCTTGTCTACATTCGATACTTTATCAGCAACAGGTGCTTATTGTGTGTGGTCAGTGTGCTAGTTTACGTGGAATGTCTGTTCTCCTGGCCCATCAGAGAACGTTTTAGAAAGACGGGAGGGAATGTATTGCCTAGAGTCAAGATATCAGGGCCTTTGACATGTATGGAACAGAAATGCCCTTTGTATTGTATTACCTTTTTGAGAGTGGTCAAACCCCAGACATTGTTTAAAAAATGTTTGTCTGATGTCTGGCTCTTGGTGGCGATATTGGAGGAGACTTGAAAATGGGATTTTTGACTCTGCCATTTAGAGAACATTGGCCTAAATGTAGATTAAATGGGTTTGGTGGAAGGGAAATTGTTTTAGCCCACTCACTGCGTAGGATTTGAAGCTTTTTCTCAGCACGATTTAAAACGCTTACATTAAGACAATGGTGGGGAAAATTAGCCCCAATTAAAGCCTGGGTTTAATTCAGCCTGAGCTTAAAGTAATTGGTCACAAGGAGCTCAATGCAAGGCTGATTCGATCAAAACTCTGGGTTGTTAAAGCCATCAGTCAGATCCCCAAAAGGAGAAAAAAGGTGACTTAGGTTTTCCTTGAAAAAAATTATTCAGATTCATTTAGCATTCAAATTTTTTGTAAGGTTAGGAAAGCTAATGGTCTATGTGTTCATTGAATTTATTCAGTGAGTAACAGCAGAATAATTATACCTCAAATAATAGATTTCCAGCAAGTCTCATGAACATCTAGTTGAATTAATACACAAAGGAATTCTCAGATGTTTTATTCGTAATCTGACCATTCCTCCACTCATTTTGAGTTTCTTCAACTCTTCCTCTACTATTCTATCTTGTAGGACCTTCCAAGGGCAAATGCAAACAAACAGATTAATTACATTAGGATAAATCAAAGAGATGCCTCACCCTGCAGTCATTAGGAGTATGTGGATGAGGGAGAGATGTTGGAAAAACCGAATAGTCAGGAGACTATTTTCTGTTTAGAATCATGCACCAATACAATAGCTTATGCATTCAATGCAGTTAGAAGTAGAATCTCAAAGAAATTCAAAGCTGATGTGCTCTGCTGAGCCCATACATTATCGAACATCACACACAGAGACCCGTGCACACTGAAATACACAGTCGGTCACAGTAACTGCTTGCAAGCAAAGTCGCGTTCAATGTCTCTTTCATGACAGAAATGTCCTGTGTGTGTGTTTGGGGTCTATAATTGGCTTAGGCATGCTGTGGGTTAGTTCCGCTTTGACAGAGTCTTTTGGGTCGGCGTTAGGTTCGTTTAACGCTCCCTCAGGGGACTAAGACAACATCCATGAACACATTTTAGTGATCATACTTCTTCAGGAGATATTATTTGGTTGTCAGTGTCTCAATTCAAAGCTTAATTTTATATCCTACAAAGAGAGATTTAGATATAAACGTTTATTTATAGACACAAAGTGTCGTGTCAGCTGAAAGGTTCGATATTAAAAATGCTAGATTTTAGCGTAGTTAAAGCTCGAGCTTGATACATAGTGCAGCGTTGCTAGTAACAAGGTCATCTCGCTCCGTCTGTGGTCGAAGGAGACAGCAGAGAACGTTGCACATATTTTCCATGTTGAAAGGGAAACATTCTCGATGTCCTTCTCATGGAAAGCACTTCATTAAATCTGTTAAATGGCGGTTATCGCCCCTCACCGCGCTGCTTCTCTAATGCCGTATTAGAGCTCTGATAACCTGGAGTCAATTAAAATAAGGACAAGAGATCATGCACACACGCGCGCGGGCGCACACACACACCCCTGCAGTTAACAGATGGGCAAAATGCCATCAATTGAAAGAAAGAATCAGTGAAGGTCTGTAATTGTGGTCATAATGCTGGGGATCCTGGCGAGTGTTTTGTTTGGTGTGTGTTTGTTTGTTTTGGGATTAAGGTCAGGGCAGGAGTTGGGTGTCCCCCTAATGAAGAGGCCCTGCTGTGAAGATGGGCTTTTCACAACAGGCACTCTCTCTCTATCTGTTTGCCAATCTCTCTGTCTTTCGCATGCATAAACAAATGCAGTAAAAAGGTTGAGGAAAAGTTCTCTCAGTGTAAACATATCGCTTATCGACAGTAAGTAATGATGAGACATTTCCTTTCTTAATATGCACATGTATATGTTTGTGAAAGGGAGTGAGAGAGATGCATTATTGACTTCTGGGGAAACTCGTTCTTCGTCTTCTTCGTTGTCAATCGATGATCGTCCAGTCAATGCATTTGCTCTTCTACCCATTACTGATCTATTCCCCCCTCTTACTAACCTGGAGTGAACCATATACATCTCCTATCTACTTTTACTGATTTTAAAAATGTATAAATTATAGAATAGTAACACACATGAGCTATGACTTAAAAAAATAGACGGAAAAAAAAAAGAGACCATTTCAAAACTGTCATTTACTCAGAATTTTTTATATATTGTGGCAACTCCGGTCCAGTGTCTGTTGAATCAAAACCTCACGAGTAATATAAAGTCATCTAACGGCAATGTGAAAGACTGACAGAATGACAAGAAAGAAAACTGTGATAAAATCGAGAATATCACATCAAAAAGGAAAACTAAATTCTTAAATATGACTGTTGTATTGCTTAAAAGTGAATATAAACTTGTTTTCTTTGCAGTATTTGAGGTCTGAAAAAATACAGAGCATCTTTTCTGTTATTTTGACCTGTTTCTACAGCTTTTATATTCTGCAAATAAATGCAAATAGAAACAGTATATTTATTTGATATTTGGGAGAAACATTGTTGGTAGTTCAAAGAATAAAACACAGAAGGATCATTTTATCCATAAATAGTCAATTTAAAAAAAATGAAAATAATTTAAAAGTTATCTCTTATACGCGGCTGTATAAGTATTATTATTTTTTATATATGAAGGACACTCCACTACAAAGCAATCGTCATAGATAAGACAACCTTCTTGTAGAGTAACACATTGCAAAATAACTGACCACTGTTTGAACCCCGAAGCGATCTGTCTGTGTGGAGTCTGCTTGTTAGGCGTTAAGTATTTTTGTAATCTTATCATGACTACGATCAGATACCGGGTGTATAATGTGTCTCTCTGCAACAATAGCGATCAAGACAGCCCTTCTGCTTATAACCTCATATAATCAACAGCTGATCCTAGATCTGTAGATGCGAAATCAATTTCAGCTAACCTAGAGATCATGCAATAAAAATAGCAGTTTAGATTTGAGAAGGGTAGATTAAAGATGGAAAGGAATTGTATTGCAGGCTTCAGTTTCAGTGTTTCACATTGACAGACGCATATGTTATAGCATTGCAGTAATACTTGATATTCACACTGTGGCGTGTGAATGGTGCTGAATGTTGATGTATCGTTAAAGGTTAAATTGGAGAATTAGACGGAGTTAAAAAGGAAGAGGTGACGGAGATTCTTTTCAAGGTATGATGAAATAGGCCTGTAGTTGTTAGCGCTTACAGCATAAAATCACGGCTTTAATATTCAGGCAAAACACACACACAGATAATGTGTATAGCGTAAATGCACTGTAAGTTGTGTTGGATAAAAGCTTCTGCCAAAGTGTGTAGTAAAGCAGGCCGTTGAATGCTTTTTTATAGGTTTAACTCGTTCATCTGAGCGAGACGCCACAACCATTTAAAGCATCTTTACAAGTTATTTAATTCAGATACTAAACTAAACATGCTTGTATTACTGGAAATTGCATTTGTTAACGCTACAAGTGCTGATTTTTGCTTGTACCTCTCAAGTTTGTCTTAGCAACTTGGCCATTAGTAAACACAGAAATAAATAAATAAATAAAAGAGAGTAAACTCAATTCATTAGAGAAGCCCGATACAGAGGGCCAGATGGCAATGCCAGCCGCTTTTAATTAAAGCTATTCATATTTCAGGAGCGTGGTACAGCCTCAATCCAATAACCTTTTTTTCACCAGAACTAAAGCGGCCTGATAATTGTGAGGAGAAAGATCACCAAAACAATGACAAGTAAAAAACATCACAGCCACCTTCACTTTATTGGTGCTTATTATTATTACTCTTTTTTTAAAAGGTTACACAAAAAATAAGTAGATCAAGGACATATTCAGTGGTTTTTGTTCAATCTGTGGCTGTTTGGGAACAGGTCGCTAGGGGGGTGTGTTATACAAATTTCCTGTTGTCAAGCCTGAAGCTCAAGGTCATTTGTTATAGTCACAAAGTGCTAAAGAGTTAATAGAGCTCTTCTTTATCAGAAAATTGGAATCAGGTGTAGGATTATAGGCAGGTTGCTACACTTGAAAGGTGGAGCGAGGGAGTGTACGCGTGCATGCATTGTTAGATGTGTTTGGCGGTTGATCTCTGATCTTTTCCATTCTCACAAAAACAAACTCGCATTCATTCTGTGTTCACAGATCATTAACAAGGATTATTAATACCCCAAACATCTATGAATTTGTTAACATTATTCAAACATTCTCTGTTTGCTTAAGGGGATTTATAAAAAGACAGGTCTTTCTGGTTTCTTAGTGGTTTGATTTGTACAGTATGCCTGTGATGTGTTTCACGTCACCCAGCGGTTCACTTAACTGGTGTGAACTTGTACGAACCGCTACAGAATGTTTTTATTCAGATTGGATGACTGCTAGCAAGTTTGAATGGTCCAGTGTGTCGTTTTTTTGGAGGATCTATTGACTGAAATGCTGTATGATGAAGAGTGATGTTTATCTACATACACCGCGGTTCCCCTTGCATGGAATTCATCATGCTGTTCCTAAATGGAAAAACTGCTCAACAAAGCGAGTTCTGTAAATACGTTATCTCCTTCGACAAATAAGTGAAAAGGTGACCACATCTTAGTTCTGTTTCAGCCTCCGTGGTGATTCAAAAGGGAGGTGTGGAGTAAGCCGTTGGTTGCAATTCACAACCTCACCACTAGATGCTGCTACATTTCACACACTGGACTTTTAAGATTTGGGATTTTAGGGAAGTGTCAAAAATTGTTTTAGCATTGTGCCCTACTTGACATCTCTAGTGTCTGCTGTTATACACAAGCACTATTCTATTGCGTTTCCTGCCAAGTGTTTGTGCGTCACCTGGCTTTTGTAATCAGAACAAAAGCCGGAACAAAACGCTGAACATTGTAAACGCTTTGCAAGTATGCAGGAATTGCCTTATTCTCAAACTGAAACATTGTTGCTGCTTTGTTCCAACAGCAATCCAAACGTCTATAATGTTGCAACTCAGGAATGTCTGTCTCATTATCTCAAATAATCCTAACTGTTAAGTTCAAAGGGCGAGGGAGTTTAACAAGACAGTTAAGAACGTGTTTTACAGAGAGACAAAGCGTTCACACACGCAATAACAACATTGAGTCAAACTTGTTCGTGCTAATTCACTTTATGACCATTCATTTGGTTGAGTTGATTAAAAGCCAGAGTCCTTTTAAGAATGAAGCCTTTGCCCTCTGGAGAACCAAACCAAATCGTGTCATGTTACCAATGATGTGTTCCTTCAATGGATTGGGAATTATAAATTATCATATTAGTCCACCACATGTCTGCGTTTGCACCGTGAATAGCTTTTAAAATGCATCCGCAAGCATATTACGCTTTTATGTTTTTGGAACTTGTTAATGTACATTAATTGACAGAGCTAACCTTTGGCTTTTCAGCATTTTTTACTTTCCATGTCATTTTTGGAATTCCCAAATTCCTCTGACTGGAAATATCTCGAGGGAATAATGAGTCAGACGGCCGCTGAGTGTGTTGAACGACTCCCAGGATAAACCCGAGCCGCATATTCAGTATTCCAAGCCCTGTCAGCGGGTTGAAGGAATAGCACAATAGCTTCACAACACAGCAGCTTTAGTGCTTTGAAATGATCTTGGCTGCATGTGAAATGCGCAGGATTCCATTGCTCATTATAAAATGATGCCATTTTTTCATGTCGCGAGGTACTTTGAACCTATAGAAAGCTGCAGGAATGAAATAGAATATATGTTTGAAAAAAAGTCTTAATGGTTCATATCAGCTGTCAAATGTATTATCATCAATATTTAGAGTATAGCACTGCATTCATTCAAATAAGTATGATTTTGTTTACATTGTGTGTCCAAAAACACTGCTAGTTGCTAGGTTCCAAGAACATTTAGACAATTGTTGAAGGCTGTTTCTTTGAGGCAACGTGTTTTAATTAGTCCAAGGCTGTATTAGCAGAGATGGCCGCGAGACCTTTCAAATAATTGAGACCCTCGGCATCACTTTGCGGCAAGACTTTGAAGTACCTGCAATCAGGTATCGCATCAGCTTAATTAGGGAGTTGGAAATTAAGCACGATAAAACAAGAAAGAAGGGAGAGAGAGAAAGGGGGTGAGATTGGCCGTTGTTGTCTGCCAACCTTATCACATGACCACTGTTTGCACCAATCAGACAACGGAACCCGTTCGGCATCTGCGTTGCGCAAAATATGATAGATCGCCTTTTGCGGTGACATAGAGATTAACAGTGGCGGTCAAGGTGCTTTCACTATCTGCTCATATTGGCCCTCATATTTCTTCTCTCCCTGCAAAATGTGATCCATTCTGAAAGGTTTTCCAGCAGCCCCTTTGGCATTGTCCTAGTCTAAATCTGCCCCTGTTTTGAGATGTATGAAGAGACTTCAACGCTGCGGGAATAAGAGCTCAAGGCACAAGAGGAGGAAGATGCATCCCTTTTCACCGGCAGCAAAGCCACTGAGGCCTGTGGCTGTTTTTCCCGTGCCTCTCTCCTTTATTGTTTCTTTTCTCCTTTTTGTCCTATTTAATAAGAAACAGGCTAGTATTTTGAACAGAGATTCCATGTAGGTGAGACAGAATGTTTTGAGTGTGAAGCAAAGAGTCATTTTGGGGTTTCGTGTTTTTGCATGTGTCAATTGGTGGCATTTAGACGAGGTTCACCTCAAAGCTCTTACTGTGTCTCCATTCCGCACCTCTCGGCATGAGCTGTGACCTTTCACAACCGTCACTGCGGCATTGAGAATACAAACAGTGACAGTGTTGCAAACTATAACCCAGGGTCAGAAATTGACCTGGGTTCGGGGAAAAAAACCACTTAATGTGACAAAAATGGCCCATTTAAAAAATGTGTTGGACAAAAATGACTTTTTAACGCATTCTTCTTTTATATGTTGTGCTTTATATTTTAAAGGCCTTTATTTTATTATTTTATTCTAGGGGCATATTATTTACAGTAGTTTTGGTTTCCGTTCAGTGAACATTAGAGAACTGTATAATATAACACCAGGACTTGCCAAATACTTAATTTTTAAGCAAAGCATTCATGCATTATGATAGATTTTATTTAAACTGTTTTCTCAGTTAATTGATTCAATTTTAGTATTTCACTTTGTTTTAAATGGGTAGAGAAATGCTGTGCTAACGTTAGCTTTAAGAGAATGGCGTGAATTACCCCACATGCAAATGGACCAAATTCAAATATTACCCCTTTAGGTACATTTACATTTAGTCATTTAGCAGACGCTTTTATCCAAAGCTACTTACAAAGAATTCGTGCAGCAGTAAGCGATATGTCATAAAAGAACAATAGTACGATAAGTGCTAATACAAAGTTACAAGTTACAACAAAAGCTAGACGACTACCGGTTGAGATAAGAAAGAGGGTTAGTGTACTTTTTATTTTTTTATTTTTTATTTTCTTCTTCATTTGTCTGTCAAGTATTCACAGGTAAAACAGATGATATCTTTTTATTTGCTTTGACATCCTCATTTTATTTCTAAAAATAAACACGGGGAAAGATTCAAATGAACGTTTCTGTCTTCAAGTCATACATTACTACAGTATTTCTTTTTTATGGAGCTGAATGTTTTCTAAGCGGATGCCTTGATGTCTAGAAATTGCATGTCAATTGAAAGAAAGTGCAAGGTCAGGGAAAGAAAGGAATTGTAGTGGCAGCAAGACAAATAAAATAAACACTTGACGGTTCGGCAAATAATTTTTGGCACTTCTTTTCATTGGGTGCTTGTTGTGAGGTGAATATGCATTGGCACATAATTATTAAAATGTCATGTAAAATATGGCTGGGGCCTGACAATTTTCATTCAAGTCTCACCATCCACTGTGCGTTTCCCACTGCATTGGTTTAACCTTTTTCCGGCTAACACAAGCATAACATGGACATGTGGCCACTAAACGAGGAACCTCATGGAGAGCTGGGCGACGACGTGAAAAAGCTTTACCCTGCCGTGTCAAAACAGTAGATACAACTTTCATCTTACTCAAGCATGTTACTCCCACATACCAAAGTACACAATAGGGCCGATTCGGCAAACAAAAGAACAAAAATGTTAGAGGAACAAAGAGTCAAGACTTTGAAAGCAGATGAGTGAGCCCTGAAGGAAAAGAAGATTGTTTTCCATTATGTAAGGAGAAGCCGACATAAAACACTCTAAGATGCAGACAATTACCTCAGGATCACATGACTCTAACTGAAAATACAAATGAAATGGAATTCTAACCCTTTCCGGAAAAAGGGATTAACAAAAACAAGAGAGACACACCTGGTAAGGGTCCCAGCATGCAAACAAAAGGTGTGTGTTTGTGTGTATTTCAGGGTTTTGTGTGTTGCTCAGAGGAAATAGTGACTAACCAATACAAGACAGGGCTGAGGGGGGAGTTTAAGAGCGCCTAAGGCTGTCTGACTTGAGCTGTGGTCTTCTAGTTGTTAGTGTTTTATATTCTCAATATCAATAGCATTTTTTGTCTCAGAGGAGATCAGTAGGTCAATTGGTAGAGCGATGGATATAAAACACAAAGTTAAGGGTTGAATTCCCAGGGAGCACGCATACCTTGAATGAACTGAGTTGCTTTGAATACAATTTTAAAATACGTTTATGTATTACATAAATATTATATTTTGTATCCTGTTGTCCCTGCACATTCCTGTCACTTTCAGTGTTCCTTTTAAACTCAAACATGAATGATTGATGCTCCGTTCATTTCCTTCTCATTCTTTCCTCTTTTTGCTCAATGTTTGATCCTTCATGCATAGGCTTTCTTGAGCTCAATCTTTGCTGATCTGAAGGGGGGGCGAGGGGCTATGAGGGGGACTGGATTGACATAATGATAAAAACACCCACGACGATTTAGTGCCACAGTGCAAGGATGATCTGACAAAACCAGAGAGATGTTTTAATCCGTAGGATGGGCTCCTCAAATCCACTCACAATACCCACAAACAATACACCCACCCTTGAGGATGCATACACACAAACACAAGCAGAAACCAAGCGACAAATTGGAATTGAATTCTGCATAAGGCTCAGAACAAGTAGGCCATGGCAAGAAATAGTTGTGTCCGATTTATCAGTGGAAACTAGAATGAAATGATTTCCCCCCCACACAAAACCCCGTTCTCTGTTCACATCCCTTTGTTCACATCCTCGGCCTTTGGTTTTTGATGGTTGGAGAGAAAGGATGGACAGAATTCAGCATTATGTTTAGGCATCAAACATCCTCCTCTGCTGTTTTGTTTAAGCTTTGTTCTCTCTCCCGCTCCATATCGTTTTGTTTTTATCTCTTTTATATGTTGTAATGATGGTGGTGGATAAATATGCCTCGGTCCATGTTATACAGGGAAGCTTAGTTTTTTTAGACTCTTTGCATAAGGGTGAGGATGTTTTGCTAACAGGTGCAATGCTTGCAGCCTCATTTGTCTCATTTGAGTGCACGGGGGTGATTTATTTGATATCACAGGTTCCCTTTGGAGGAAACCGCTAGCTCTGCTGTTACTGAACAATATGGCTGACAATGCCTGTGTATATATATATATATATATATATATATATATATATATATATATACATATAAAAAATATTGGTCTGCCTTCCTTGCAAGGCTTACCATTAGTGTTGAAGGCAATGCATTAGAAAGAAATGTTTTGCAGTAATCACATTCTTTTCTGCAGTGATGTAAAGACTGTAGTCACAAATCACATTATAATTACTGCAAACATTTGCATAAAAATGTAAAACTGTTTGGGCATAGGTATAATTGCAGCAGTTGTGTGTGGTATGTACATGCTATGCATATATTATACAGTAAGAGATTATATACAGGGCAGTTATGCTTTTCTGTGTTTAGTAGGAAGCATTTTAGAAAGAAAGTAATTTCACTCTAAAAGAAAATGGTGCTATAAGGCACTAAACATGGTTCTTTGCTCATAATCATAGGGGAACCACTTTAAGTGCTATATTGCCATATTTTGGGGCATCAAGAAGTTCTTTGGGGTGACCGAGGTGCTGTATAGCACCGTTATAGCACCATTTCCATATAAAGAACCTGTTAAGTCCCTGTATGGTTCTTCAGTGGTTCTATATAGCACCTCAGTCATCCCAAAGAACTGCTGAAGAACCACTGAAGAAAGTGGTTCCCCTATGATTATGAGGCAAGAACCACTTTTAGTGCTATACAGTACTATTTGTATATATGTATATACAAATGTATGTGTATATCTTATTTCTGGTTGATTACATTTTTATATTAATAATTGGGTTTTTCCTCAACATGAGCTTCCTTTTTGGACCAGAACCTGATTTATTTATTTATAAAAACTAATACATTTTTACTTTAATTCAATTATTTATGTAAAGGTCACATTAAGAGTGTCTAGAAAGCCATCTTTATGTATTATTGCTGTCTCTCCCATGTCTCTTAGTGTTCATTCTTATATGGCAATCTAGGAAAAAAACATATGGATTAAATTGTATTAAAAATAACTAAAATATGTTTGAATTGATGTGTGAAAAATGATAATGAAACAAATAAAACATAAATCTCTTCACTATTTAGAGATTTTTTCTGTTATGCATGTTTACTTGCACTTTACTGAACTAGTGAAAATCTTTTTTTTCTTGACTTTTTTTAAACACAGGACCAAGTGTATGCCTACAGTTGAGGATACACCCAGTTGCGTTTTAGTCCCTATGTATGCATGGTCAGACTATAAAAGTTTATAATGCAGAGCTTTATAAAGAAATTAAAGACACAAGTCAAATGTAAGGTTGGCAAAACCGCTTGATCGATCCGAGATCAATAAAGGGGTGTTTTAAAGGGTTTTAGTGTCGCAAACAACATACTTAATTCTGCCTCAGATGTTAGGACCAGTACTTCAGTGTCATAATGTTTTTCAGATGTTCATGGTCACCGCCATTAACTGGCCAATTGCCTTCTCTCGACTAGATTTGGGTAAATATTTTTCTCTCATTGTAAGCAGACGTCAGGTTGGAAGAAGCGGGCTAAAAGCTTTCGGCTGGAGACGTTAAACAATGCTAAAACAACACAGAGACACTTTCACATGCCCGTCAAAGTGACATGCCTTCACGCTGCAGGTAAACTTCTGCTGAGTTTAGACGATGTCATTCTGTTGAAATCCCGTATACTATATGGATCTAATTCACTCTGAATGAAGTAATAGATGGTTCACAGAGCTTTGCTCTAGGGGGTGAGGCGGAGAAGAAATGGGCCACGTTTTAGAGTAGTTGAAGAAAGAAATAGTAATATGAATGATGAGAGAATCTATTACCCCTGTGTTGTGCATGCCAGTGAAGCATTCATCAATTTAACTCCTACAGTATGAACACAGGCTTGCCCACCTTACCTTGCTGTTCCTGCGACTTCCAAATAACCTCTAAAGCCGCTGTTTTTTATCATAAGTAAAAATGAAAAATGGTGCCGTTTTAATACCCGCCTCTTATATATATTAATAAAATTGGTCAGCAGATAATCCGCCATGACCAGATGGTTTTGGGGTCGGAAATTACATTTTCCTGATGGTCTATACTTGTCTTTTTCCTTCGTTTCCCTCACCGTTCCTTATTAATTTGATTTTGTTTTATGTGCGTTAAGCTTGGATTACCTTTGCTTATCCAACACTAGCTCTTAAAGCCGCCGCCTTGTTTCGATGTAATTTTGGGCCCTATATATAATCTGCACACAGAAATTAATCCCACCCCTTTACTTGGCAAAGAAAGAGCTGATGGAGAGGCATCGCTGAATTGGGAACATAAAGCTTTACAAACATAAATTGTTTTCAAACTGACAGCCACTAAGTGTCTTTGTGAAACTCTAATAATAGACATACTTTATGTTGGATTAACAGTGATGCATGTGACATTTTACAAAAGTCTTTTTTTAGTTTTTACTTTTTTTACAGGTCCTAGACTCTGTGCGTGGTGATTTGGAGAGAAAGAGGTTTAGTGTTTGTGAGCTTCTGTAATTTGTATTCAGGTTAGTGTATGGTTTGTTTAAAGGGTGGAATTTTCATTATTTTCTCTAAACACATAGCCACGGACCTTAAGCTACCTCCACATTTCTCATAAAATAACTGCGATGGCAAACTGCCAGAAGCAAAGAGAATCTACAAGATGGCTGCGGGTTGAATGGACGACGCATGTTAATTTGAAACTACATTTGTTTAGCTTCAGTCACATGCTGTGATTTATCTGCATTTACTCTGTGGCGCAATCTACGAATGTCAAATGTACAGGTACAGATGCCAAGTCTATACTAAAATAATAAAAATGTAGCAACAAGTCCGGTCTTTTTAGCTAGAAAAATGTTGGTATTTTTAGAACAGTAGTGCAAACAGTTTTTCTAAAATGAGTTTTTCTAAATGGGTCCGACTGTTACTGTTTTTGAATCATCCGTATGTGGTAAATGACTGTAAGATTCCCACTGGAATCCTGCATCCGAATTTCTGTAGATCTTCTCTCTCTTCTACATTTTTATATCCACAAAAAGTGACAACAACCGCCGTGCAAAGTGACACAACTCGAAACAACATCTCCCAGATGCATTTCCATGTTTTTCTTCTCGTTTCCATTCGCGGAAGGTTAATTATTGCATCCTTTCTCCACTCTCCCCCGGTAGCTCAGGTGGTGTCTTCAGTCTTGTAATCATCTGTTTATGGCGCTTTCTTAATATCGTTCCTCCAGTAATCAGTTGGCCTACCAGTCCCGCAGAAGCGCTATTCCTCCAGCCTGCCATTATTTAATTGCAAATCGTCAGGAGTCGGTAGGTTGGGGATATGGATGTGTCAAAAGCTTCGGAAACGGGAGTTTTCTCGACATCCAATTAACGAATGCTCATTTATCACGGAGAGGCATCGCGAGGGGCCCACTGCCACACATGTTAATAATAGTATCATAAGCAAGTTCAAAACTCACATGCTGTCTGGGCCGGGGTCTCAGCAGGTCACTATGAAGCGTTCATTAGAGGGAGAGGGTGGACACCGAGAGAGAGAGAGAGAGAGAGAGAGAGAGAGAGAGAGAGAGAGAGAGAGAGAGAGAGAGAGAGAGAGAGAGAGAGAGAGAGAGAGAGAGAGAGAGAGATGAGAATAAATACTGAGAGATGAGAATAGATAGGGTGTCTGATTTAAAAAGAGGATGTGGATATCCTGTGCAGTTGTATATGGAATGCCCAAAGAGACACTGTTATTTTTCTTTAATATATCAGCTGTTTCCCCTAAAAAGAAATAGAAACATTTGTTATCATGCGTTTTTAGTTTGTATGTGTTATTTGCTTCTACACAGTTTCAGGAGAAACATCTGAAATGTTGATACTTACATTAAATGAAACATAACCGAGAACCCAACGAAACCTCCTGAGCTTTGAAAAAAAAACATGTTACTGGTTGTGCTGTGTTTCACATGTGACCAACCTTTAGCAGGTTAGTTCACAGTCTGATAATGTCCTTTTGACCATTGCCATTTTCCTACAACAAGGCACTTAACCCCTGTCTGCTCCAGTACAGCAACCCCTGCTCTTCACTCTTTGTCTGTGTCAGATTTCATTAGTTATACACAACACCAAGAATTCCAGGAAAAAAAGAGCTCAATTAACTTAACAAAGGATTTGAAGGAATAGCACACTCGAAAAATAAGCATTTACTCACCCCCATGTCATTCTAGCCGTGTTATTATCTAATTTGCATTATGTGAAACTCAAAAAGAGATTTGAAAATAGGATTTTAGATTTATCATCCACTTTCCTTGAATTGAAAAATAGCTTGAAAATTCTTATTTGAAAAGATAATATGGGGCCGTGACAAAATGACGTGACATTTTGCGGTGTACTGTTTCTTTCCATAATCCATAGTCTTAGGCTTGGGCTTTCCTTTAGCTCAGTGGTTAGAGCATGGAGCTAGCAACGCCAATGTCATGAGTTTGATCCCAGGGATTGCACATACTCTGAAACAGATGTGTAGTATCATACAATGTAAGTCGCTTTGGATAAAAGCGTCTGCCAAATGCATAAATGTAAATGTTAACTGCGTGTATGTCTAAACACAGCAACCATGTTGTGATGAGCATACGAATGATAAGGGTGGCCTGTGTGTGTGTGTATCAGGGGAAATATATGGTGCCGTTTGTTGCTGTTAGCGTCCTTGGCTTCAGGCTCGAAAAGATTTTACCCATCCCTTTCTCCTGTCTCCCTCGGTTTTCTCTTTCCCTCCATCTATCTCTCTCTTTCTGTCTCTCCTCAAGGTCCCAGGCAGTCACAAATAATTCATTTTCAGCTACAAAACAAGAAACGGTGAAAACAAAGAGGTGAGGGCATTTCAGATAACCAATCTTGGATATGCAATACCGTAAAAGCAGCCGGATCGACTTAAACCAAGACAAATGCCTTTGACCGTCACACGCTAGTAATCTAATGACCCGCTGGTCCAGATTTACCTGATTGACATGCATCGCTTTTCTGTTCGTAATTCACAATTTCATATCCAGAGATCTATTTTAAACATATTTTAAAAGCATGACCCTTTCCAAACCATTCTGCTCTTGACTTTTTGTACATTTGCACACATTGATATACACACATACCCAAACATTTCCCCCAGGGGTGAAGGGGTGTTATTGGATCACAGGCCGTTCCTGTAAATGGAGATCTGTGTGTTTACATCAGTAAGTGGATTATGGCCAAACAGTTTTCCTCACATCAGTATGTTAACCTATGCAGCATAAGATGGTTTTTACACACATGAGCGCTCGCACAAAGAGAAGAGCAGAAAGCATATAAATATATACTGCAGGCAGACACCATGCTCTCCGTAATAGTGTTAGTGTCGATCCGAACATATTATTCACTTGCCATGGCTGGTTCGTAGATACCATAGATCACATGTAGACGTTTTGCACAGCATTTCACGCCACACTTTGCTGTGATCAGTTCTGAGCTTGGTCATTTTAATCTAAGTATATAGCTTCACATGTCAAACAACTGTTTTGAGTCTACTGTTTCAGTTTTGCTGTCTTTACAATAGGATCATGTGTTGTGTATTGAGACCCTTGTTATCTTAATGTAATATATTCCACATCACATTAAAATGAACGATCTTGTGCTAATGAAACGCAGTAACTAATTGATCAAGTTAGAAATGAGCTGAGAGGAGAGAGAGAGAGAGAGAGAGAGAGAGAAAGACTTTAAGGGTTTAAGATGGCTTCCGCAGAAACGAGACGGGACGCAAGCTCTCTGTTTTTTATCGGGGGGATTACACAAGCTGACGGTCCGTTCTGTTGGCTAATGTTGTAGTCGGAGGGCCTGTCGTGATACGAGAATATTTCGAAAGGATTCTCACGTAATTACGGCCACTGTGAGGCAGACGCTCTGTGAGGCTGAATTTATGACACATTTCTAAACACGACAAGATGTTGTTTACGTCTGTTTGAGCGTTTGTATGAACGTGTATATGCAGTGTATATGCTGAAAACCCAGTGACAACCATAAAGGGTGATTAATAATAATGATTTATGGCAAAAAATGTAAATAGCAAAATATGGAGAGACCAGGTTTCAGAAGGACAGCAGCAAAATAAAGTCACATAATAGATCTCTTCGAACAAAGCATTCATGTTGAAATAAATGTGTCATGATTTTGTCTTTCGTTGACCATCGTCACAATATTGTGTTTCCAATACATTATTGAGTGTATAAAATTGAAAATGTTTAACTTGAACGTTGTGTTTATAGAGATCTAATGATTGAGCAAATTTTGAGCAATACATACAGTATATATATATATATATATATATATATATATGGCTATCAATGTAATGGTGTAGGGCATATAATCAATCATTTGGTCAAAGAACAGTAACATATTGATTTAATATATTTTTATTTTCAAAAATCAATATATTCATTGTGTTAATTTGCCAATCAGCCAATCAATGTTGTAATTACTAATTTATTATATTTTAAACAATTGACATCCTTATTGTAGATGTTCATAAAAATATTTTTGAAACCTTTATAAAAGCATTTACTCTCCGCATACTAAGATAATCCTCTCTTAACATATCGGCGTGTTGCGTTACACTGCTTTTAATTTTGAAGGGTATCCGTGTCCTTTAAAGTAGAGATAATGACTAATAGCAGTATGCCAGGCCTGTTTGATTGACAGCCCATGGTAATTGAGCTTGATAGTGCGCCCCCTACTGACCCCCTGTGAATGACACGTCCTGAACCCGGGGTCGAGTTCCCAAAGTCAAGGGCCTGCATTACCATACCACGCTGTCAAAGAGAAAGATAGAGGGAGAGGAGAGCAGTGAATGGCTCTCCTTCTCAAAGGTGTTTAATTATCTCCACTCAGGACCGTGCCCCACCTGCTCCTTCATGCCAGCTGACACAACAAACAACTGCCAACAGATGACCGACAGATTAACCAGAGCACACCTGTAGAAAAGCCAGGCGAGATTCTCCTTTTCTTTTTCGCTCTGCAACACGGCTGTTACAGCGATGTTAGGGATCTTCAGCAAGCTGCAATTATTAACATGAGTCAATGCCACCCTGACCTCTCCGGTCCCCGGCTGGGGTTTGCGTCAAATAACCCTTTAGTCACGCGTGGCTGCGGCAGATAGCATAAAGAGTCATCGGGCGCGCCGGCCATGACGCCTAATCAAAACGCTCTTTGTGTCGGCTTTAATCTGGCTCTCGCTAGACTAGCCGAGCTGTCCGCTCTTCCTTCCTCGCCTCCCCGTCTCCCAAATGAATCAACACTGTTTGGGGAAAAAAACGGAATAGAGCTGCCGACGAGAATTATACAACGCGCAGGCTTCGATGACAGCTGGAAGGTCGACCTTGTTTCCTTAAGCTCAATGTCAGAGGGAGAGGCCACTGCTTCCATCACTACACCATCTTGTTGACAGGGAGGAGAAATATAGTTCTTTTTAACATACGAATGTCTGTTAAAGCAATGTTGCCAGATATTAATTTTATATTGAGATGTGCGTTGATATTTTACGGCAGAAGGTGGAGCGGGTTGAAGTATGAAACTTAAAGTGATAGTTCTCCCAAATAACCCTCTTGTCATTTCAAACCTTTATGACTTTATTTCTTCTGCAGAACAGAAAAGATGTTTTAAAGACAGTCAGTAACCGAACAGCACCCCATTGACTTATATTGTACGGACACAAAACCAGTGCAAGTCAGTGGGGTTCTGTTAACAGCATTTTTCAATATATCTTCTTTAATGTTCTGCAGAAGAAAGTAAGTCATACAGATTTAAAATGACAAGAGGGTGAGTAAAGGATGTCAGAATTTTTTACTTTTGGGGGATCTATCACTTTGAAATCTATTAAGAATTACAAATGTCAATAATATAATTGACGGACTTGCAACCTTTAAGTAACTCTACTATTTTCGTTCTTACTAATGGACTAGAAAAAAATATGCACTTTTTCTTAATAGCACCAATAGTTCTGTCATACAGACAGTTGTTTTACAGTGAACATCACTTATTTGTACTATTATGTTTTTGACGCTTGATTTTTTAAATATTTGTATACCGTTTTTTTGATATTACACAATTTTTTTTAGAAAAACCACAAAGATTTTTGACATTTGATATTTTTATATTATATATAAATATATAGTATATACACCATTATTTTTTGCCTTTACTTCTCTGTATTTACTGTTGAAATTGGAAAAGCCCCTTCATTTGAATAAAATTGTAGAACTTATACACGTATTTCCTGAAATCCCATGATTGTGTCTGTTCTGATGTAAATAAGATAAACACAGTTGTTGTTTACTAAAACTGTTTTCCCTCCAAGAAAAAAGTGGTTTATTTCTAGTATTTCAAGATGCCTGGATTAGCGAGGTCAGGCTTGTCTGTCTAGCGCAGTTGGCTTGTCTGATGGCTTACTTTAGCAGATGGATCCACAGAAAGTTCTGCTGAGCCAGGCACTAATGTCCACCTAAAGCTTCTAGGCAGCTTTCAGCACTTACTCAATGTCTAAACCACTCTGCTGAAGCAGCTCAAGAATAGACCTCTCTCTTTATCTCTCTCTGTCTTTCTCTCTGTCTCATCTCTTAATCTTTTTGATCAGTTCTTTCTTTTTCAAATACTCTTTATAATTTAATTTTTCACTGCTTTTCTCTTTCAGTCTCATTCTCTCTCGCACGCACACGCACGCACACGCACGCACGCACGCACACACACACACACACACACACACACACACACACACACACACACACTGTCCCTGCAGGGAGGGCTGCGAGATGCTGACAGTATTGTCTTATGTGAGATGACACTGGCTCTATAACTCCCAGCGCACAACTGTAAACAGACGATGAGAGAGAGGCAGAGATTTACACATTTGATCCCCTATTATTTGGATTCATCTGCATGTATGGAGAGCTGCGTGACATTTGTTCTATAACTTGCTGCACACAGTTGGGCTTCGGTCCCGTTGTGTCTCATTTGTCACGGGTGGATTGAGCCCTGCCCTGTTTTGGAATTTCCATGCTTGTGTACGCAGGTGTGATGATAGATATTGTGTAAGACAGCGGTAGGGGGGATATGTTTGCCTTAGGGTGGGCCAGTGGCTTTTGTAGACCATTTGGCAAGGAGCGGGCCTGTGTGCTTTACTGGTACGATAAAGAGCTGTCTCTACACATCACTGCAGAATGTGTGATGAGAAAGAGAGAGAAACATACAGATAGATATGGCCGAAAGAACACTCGCAGATTAGAGTGAAAACAGATCGCCTGCTTTCTCCCCTCCTTCAATGTTTTTTTGTCCCTCATGAGGAATTCCTAATTTCATGAAGAATGAGTCTGTTTAATCTATTTCTCCTTGGTATTCCGGCCCTGTCTCTGTCTCCGGCAAGTCAATAGATTTCAATGTCAATTTAGGCTTTGAGCTGCAGCTCATTTTAAACCAATCAGCCTTCCCATTTATGAGAAGAGTACAGCAAGCCGATATTAATATCTCAAGTCAGTTCAGCCTCAAACTGTTCAACTCAGGTAATGGGATCTAGCAGTAGCACTCACAGCAGGACCCATTTAGGATGGAAGCAGAAAAGTTTATCAGTATTTCCTGTCTTTTTTTCAATCTGGATATCTACAAGGGATTGTTTCCATTTTAGGTATGTGTAATCAATTGTAGAAAGCGTCACATGTGCTCTTTTCTGAAGGTGAAACAGTAAAAGCAAAAAAACTGTTAAAGTTTTCAGCTCTGTGGTGTCCCCTGTTGTTGTCTTTAGGAATTGCATGTTTTTTTCTTTTGTACCCTATTTTGTTAGGGCATAAAACATGAGAAGTTATATTTTCCTTCATTATTTGTTTAATCCCAACCACCTTCCCACAATGTATCACCTCTCTCTCTCTCTCTCTCTCTCTCTCTCTCTCTCTCTCTCTCCCACACACAGATACTTAACACACACTAACACCCGTTTGTAAATTGCGATCTTCTTGCCAGCACAGGACGCAGAGGTAGGTATTAGTTATCCAGGTAGGTGGGCTCTTGCCCAGTCGCCAGATAGGGACCACATGCTGGGCCAATGCCCTGCTGTCAGCAGCCCCCCAGGGCTCCCACAGGCTGTCCGCGGAAGGCGCAATAGTTGTGGCCTGTTTAAATCAATGAGGCCTTTCCTGTTGAAAAGGTTAGAAGCGAGCGTTAGCGTGCCGAGAAAGCAACACGTGGTGCTTGTCAGGTGTGTTCGTGTGAGTGGCCTTAAATGCCCTGTTTTATAACGGACATGATTGGCGTCACTCGTGTCTTTTAACGGAGAGGACGTGTTTGAACTTGTAGTTGAGTGCTGGTACTTTTGGCACAAAAACAAGACGTTTAAGCTCTACTTAATGAGTTTTGTTATGTCCTTGTGCCTTTATGTCTATCTCCGGGGGCTACTGCAGGGTACTAAGGATGCGTTAAACCTGGTGGCCCACTTCTCATCATGGAGAGAGAGTCCACTTACTTTATTTAGCTGATCTCCATGGAGACCAGCCGGACAGAAGCAAAGTCAGACCAGACACAGTTCTTCTCTCTTATTGCTCCTCTAATCTTCACGCCGCTTCCTGTCACATTAATTCACACATGGATTTTTGTGCATTATGGATCAGATTTTGTACGTATACTTTTTTGCACTGCAATTGAAACATCATGATTTGCACCTTTTTTCGTACTGTACACTGCAATGGTTTTGAAATAATTGTAATGATTGAAACCAGCCTTCCCTGTACTCGGTAGCCTCATTGTTCATCATATAATTAATTTGGCTTCATAATCATATTTTGCCCGTCCGTCATATTTCGAGGCTCATTTAATCTGCCTATAAAACTGAAGGAGAAGACAACAATCTTATCTTTGAACACTTTTAATTATTTCATCTTAGGTGGTTTTCGTTTTCTTCCCCTCTTATTAAAAGTGAGTCCACTGAAATAAGAGAATAAAAGCCCTCATAAATCACAGGGATATTCACGAGGCGACAAAATTTTATTTAATAGTTTCTGATGAACTGACAAGTCTTTCCATACCTGCTTCCAGTTCTGCAGCTACCTTGGTTGCCGTGGCAACACCTTACATCTACCGTTATCATGCTTACATTGTGTGATGCAGACGTACTTAATGCATTGTCTGATTTAATTTTAGACATAAACAAGTAAGTTGTTTCTTCCTGGAAGACGTACCTGAGCTTCTTCTGTACCGTGTTTCGGGCATGGAAATGAGTGACAGAATGTTTTTTAGAACAGACGTTTTACACTGTTTAAATAAAAACCCATTCCTGCAAATCGCTAGGTGTCCCGTACCACAGAAGAAAGCTCTGCGAAATGTGTGTAAAACCAAGGCGAAAATTAGCTGTAATATTAGTTATAATGAAGTGTTGAGTTTTAGTTTCTATGTTCATTACTTTTGCCTTTTGATATAGATTTTGGAATTGTGATGAGAACATTAACTTGCCTCCGTCTTCTTAGACTTCTCAAATCTTTAAACCAAAGTCTCATGTTTCCTTGCTCATCTTTTGCTCTCTGCGTCCTGTTGCTTTCTTTGTATTTGGCCTCTTCCTTTCCAAAACATAGATGATGTTAATTACAGAAGGACCCGCTTGCAGACTCTTCTGCTAGGATCGCACCCCCGAGATGAGTCCTTAGGACTCCTTTAGGGGATTAATGTGCCGCAGTGGCTGTTTGCATGCATTTATGTGAGTCAATGTGTCAGCAAATGCGCCTGCTTTCGATGAGATGTGTGTTTTCCTGCGGGCAGCTCTTTCATGTTTACTGCACCTAACTGAGGCATTACATCTGAAACCTGCCAAGCAGGTTTTTTTTTAAGTAGGTTCACCTCAGTTTTCAAAAAGATCCTGTCTAGCTCCCACTGTGTAGATATGATAGAAACCTGTATGACTTTCTTTCTTCTGCCGAACACAATAGACATTTTAAAGAATGTTGGTAATTGGCAATGCCATTGACTTTCATTGTGTGGACACAAAACCACTGAGACATTTCTCAACATATCTTCAGGTGACTGTTTTGATTTTTTTTTTTAAATTGCGTCTTTCTCAGAGCTGAATCCTCAGGTGACAGCTAGTTCCAAACAAAATGCTCCTCCCTCTCTATGGGAGCTCCTTCTGGGATGGAGAGTCTCAGACAGGAGGTGGGGAGGAAGGGATTTGACTGTGGAAAGAGTGATCTCATTAGCCTTTGGTGTGTTGTGCTGCACATTGCAAGGACACCTAACACCTCTTGTGATGGTGACTAATGAGGAGACTTTCTATGTGTGTGTTTTATTCAAGAATATGTCACAGGTGTTGTGCACGTGGTACATGTAGGATAGCATGGAATTTACTGTAACACTCATTTCGGGCATGTATCGCTTGTGAAAGCTCACGTAAAAGATTACAACACAATTGAAATCCTGTGCTGTACCGGCATACATTGGTAAGACTTTAAAAAGCCATAATTTCATATACATTATAATATCATAGAAATTAACGCTTTGTATTTTCTATTTTAAAACTCTGCTATCGTGACACCGGTCCAAATTATCCTGTTGTTTACATTACATGCACTGAGACACCGACTGCTAAACAAACATAGATGTTTCAGTTTTACTTACCGGCTGTGGTTCAGCCTCCAAAACGGTCACTTTTATCGTCGGCACCACTCCGTCATTCAGTTGCAAGCGACTTGAAAATCCAGAATAAAACTGGTACTTGTTTGAGAAATAATAGTCTACGAAATGACGTTCACAAACAAAAACATTTTCACAACTCTGTTACTGTCCGGAAAATACTGTTCATTCACGGGCGTGCTCTTTCAGGAGAATGGCCAATAAAACCTTACGATCCTTGTTTTGAAACAGGGATCCAGACTTATAAAAAAACTTTCCAAAACAGGTTGTAGTGCTGGTGGACAGTATCGAGCACAGAAAAACTACCTCATGCGTCCAACTCGAATTTTAAATGGATGTGATAGCATGTTACTCCCTTTTACAAGTGTTTGACTGGTCAACTTAACTTTGTTGAGTAAAATGCAAAACCCTATAATATTGGACCTATTGTTGAGTTTATGCAATATAAACAATTTAATTCAACACGACTGAGGGGGATTTTCAGTTCCCAGCATGCTTTGCGTAAGACTGCAGTTAGGCAGTACTTTTCGAAAGTTAGTCTTATTTTAAGTGTTTTTCAGTAAAGATAAAGACTCTTTGTGCTTAATGTTCATTTATCTTTGAGGTTTAAAAGAGTTGTATTTTTGAGTTTTAGGGTTACCATTGTTTAGAAGAGTGGTGTATGTGTTTAGGATATGAGAGGTTAAAGCGAAGCTATGATGTTTATTGCATCATTTAATGAGCATTAACGGTGCTAATGCCAGTACAGAGAAATTGTATTTTGACTTTGTATAAGTCTGTATATAAGTGATGTATGACAACAAAAAGGACCATTGAGAAGGATAAATATTGATGGTATTAATGGTACAATCTGAGGTTTGGATTAACTTCAAAAAGTTTTGTCAACTTTACTTAAATGTCTTTTTGTGTATACAACTAAATTGTTATTTTTAGAAACTACTTTTCTATGCAAACCAACAAATATGTGCAGATATACTCACAAATGTTCTTACTCTGTGGCTTTTCGTGTAAGGTTAGGGTTGTAAGTGGCTAAGACAGTCATAAAACCAACAAAAGAGACTGTTCAAATACAGGTAAAAGAAGTGTTTGTGCCGGGTGACCTCATCTTAACACCGAGCATCTGGAACACCTTGTGTTCGTAACAGTCTTCAAAGAAGCCATTGAAATACAAGCCAGGTGAGATTTTTTTTACAGCGATTGAAAACTCCATAAGGTTAAGGGATTGTGAGCGGAATAATGAATGCTATTGACAGATGTCTGTAAATCAAGTCTCTTATGGTCTCTAGCAAAGCTCAGGTCACAGGTGTTGTTTGAGTGGACCGGCCGTGTGGATAGACAGCTTTGAAAGCACAACAGCGGCTAGAACTGGATGACAGCAATTAAGATATGGTGGGCATCCTTAATGACACTGTCTCGTATCGATTTTTCTCTTTGGACTATATAGCTGCAGTTGTCATTACAGCGATGCTCAAACTCATCTGTGGCCTGGGTTGAAGGCCAGCTGAATAGTACATATTAGTGTCGTTAGGTATGTCGCGACCTGAGGGATGATGATATCATATATAGTCTGTTCTTTAAGTGAAGTTTGTAATTTATGGGACGGTTGAAGACTTATATTCCTATACCAGCAGAAAAAAAGAGTTAAAATAAAAAGCTAGTGTTTGAGATCTATAGCTGTATTGACATTACCAAAACATCATTATTTTATAAAAAATATTTACAGCTAAATCATATATATATATATATATATATATATATATATATATATAAATATGATTTAGCTGTAAATATTTTTTTTATTATTATTTATATTTTATTATAGATTTATTATTATTATTATATTATATATTTTGTATTATTATTATTATTTATTTTAATATAGTTATTTACAGTAGTATATTGAGCTTTTTGCTAAAAGAAGAAATGATATGCTTACTTCTTGAAGAAATTTTGACAAGTCTCCATAATAAATATTATAGATTACCGTTACATCATATTAGATGAATTCCATCATATTCCTGTCAACTATTTAGAAATATATTTTTAGTACCCAAAACATGGATGGTGAAAAATGTTGAGAGTCATTATTGGATCTAATCTGCTTTTCCACTGGCCACCGTATTTATCGAGAGAAGGGCTGGAACTGACAAAGAGACAGAATGAGACACGGATGAATGGAAACAGGGCCTTTGATTTTATAGCTTTTCTGTTTTGACTTGACAAGGCTGCTTTGGTCAAAATACCATTCCCGCTAGGATGAGGCTTGACTGGTTGAGCTCTGCTTTTCCTCTCGATCTGCCTCCAACCATCCCTGGGATCATCGATCAATACCTTCGGATTACAGGGGTGATTATGGACTACAATGGTCTCCGATATTGGTAATCTTCCTATGTTGCTTTTTTTTGGGAAACGGATAAATACATGGCAATTTGAGAACAAAGTATCGTCACTCTGCTTTCTGTACCCCGCACACAACAATAGAACACAATGCTCTCTGGAATTAATATTTAATGGTTTTGACTGGTCGTCTGCAGTAAGAGTATCATGCTGTTTTGTCTTTTTTAGCCCCACTTCCTCTCGCTTTTATGTTTAGAGATGGAAACGGATGATGCGAAATTCGAGGAGAGAAAGAGGGACTGAGTCACAGTTTATCTCTGAAAGAGGGGGAAATGGAATCTTATATTCCGCAGTTTTATATCAACATTTCATTTCCTGCTGTTCTGACATCGCGAGAGACAAAGAAGGCAGAGATGTTTGGATTGAGCTTCTGTCTTTAGGCTCCGGTGTCACAAGGGTTTAATGGTTGACCTCCAGAGATAGTTGAAGATGAGGGAATTGAGACGGAGTGCTAGAAGGACCCCTCGCATAAAGTCATTGACGTCGATCACCTCTCCCCTGATCTTTAATTAAGAGAAGATGCTTTAGTTTTGATGTTGCAGTGTCTGTGTTTTCATGTCATTAGGGGAACGTTTAGCCAGGAGGCAGAATGTGTTCTCTGTTGTTCAGTTCCCTGAGGGCTGCAAAGAAATCTGAGAAAAATAATGCAATAAGGACCACCTCAGGCACTCAGGGATTTAAGAGACTTACCTACCTTTATTTTGATGATAACAATAATTAGAAATGTGTTTATCACCCACATCATCATTATGCATTATGCAGTCAATAAGCTTTTAAGATAGCTAAATAATCAATCATGGGTCATCTGGACATTTAGAAATGCTGATGGGCTACTTTGTAAATTGTGCAGCTTGTTTACAAAAATGAATACACATTAAATCTTGATTTATTTTTTATTTTCATGCAATATAAAAAAATCCTCATTTTTATTGTGTGAATATCCAGTTATGCTATAACTAGATGTGGGGCACAGCTAAATAGAGTGCTTAGTTTAAAAAGTATTTTTTACAACAATGAAATAAATGCTAGTTTAACAATTATGTATGTATTTACATTTATCTATACATTTTTGCTCTACCAGCTGAGCTACAGTAAACGCTTTTGTCCAAAGCGACTTCAAAATTTGATCGTATTTAACATTTTCATGTTATAATTATAACATTTTCATGGCAATTTGGAAAGTCAGGTCAGACTCACATCTACATTTAATGTAAGAAAACATATTTCTGTCATGAAAACTCTCGTAGGGCTTGGCATGGTAGTGTACATGACATGACATAAAAATGCATTTGGTCTTGGCGGAATAGATCTGCTACGCTGCTGCGGCGGAGCAAGTACGAAGACTTGCTACTGCCAATACATCCACAGCATGCTACTGTGTGTATATAAGGAATGCTGCTGTTTCACATTTAACAAATGAATAAATCGCCATAGTTTAAGTGATCACCTGTAGCAGATCTATATACAGTATGTGGAGCTGGGGAAGGAGGAGGGTTTCTGAATCGCGCAGGCTGCTACAACAAACACTAGCCAATATTTAAACGTAGAGCAGCAAGCTCATCACTGCTGATACGGAGGGAACCGATCAGCTTCACCGTGTCAGATTGTTTTAGACTTTAGGACTGCGCCATCTAGAGTTTCATGCAAGAACTTACTCTCTTACCCAAATTTGTGTTTAAAGCTAGGTTTTATTTTATGTTAAATAAAATAAAACATGAATTCAATGATTTATGTTAAATATGCCTGGATGTCCCTAAACTATCTACACCTGAATGAAGGCATATCTGAGATTATTGTTTTCGATTAATCAGATTAAACCTTGGCCTTCTGTCTTCCAGTGTGAAACCAATAGTGAATAACTTTGGGGTCTATTTCGATAGTTGGAAAAACAGGTACTATAGTCAAAACCATTCTTCTGGAGAGTCTTAGCAAAAGCAAAACCGTTTCTTTCCTATAAGGACTTTGAAAGGGTAATTCATGCGTTTATTTCAACAAGGCTTGATTACTTTAACTCCCTTTACATTGGCATTGACCAAGCATCTCTAAATCGACTTCATATGGGGCAAAATGTTGCTGCTAGGCTATTACTGGGGTGCGTAATTGAGAGCACATTACCACAGTACTAATTTCTTTGCGTTGGCTTCCATTTTAAAGTCCTGATGCTGGTTTTTAAAGCTCTAAATGGGTTAGCTCCTGTGTATTTGTCTGAATTATTATCTGTTCATAATACTATAAGGTCTCTTAGGTCTGGTAACCAGAGACTATTGAACATTCGTCGGGCTAAACGGTAATCGAGAGGTGACCGAGCATTTCCTGTTGCAGCTCCAAAACTCTGGAACAGCCTACCGGTCGCTATTAGAACTGCCTCTACAGTAAATGAGTTTACAGCCAAACTCAAAACTCACCTCTTTGCACTGGCTTTTAATTGTATTTAATTGTATTATAATGGGTATAGTGACGTGTGCTGTGATCTATGTTATGCGGTGTGTAGATGCTGTTTCTATTTCTTTGATTGTCCAGCACCTTGGTCAACAATTGTTGTTTTTATTGGTGCTATATAAATAAATCTGAGTTATGTGGAGAATAAATACCTGTAAAACATTGTTGCCAACTTCCAAAACCTTGGATCTCCATGGAAAATGGAAAATCCCCTTTACATATTGTAAACTCTATACATGTCAGATAAACCCAGCGACAAACACAAAGTGTGACAAATAATTATGTATTATGGCAAAAAATTTAAACCACAAAATATAGAGATACAAGGACATCAGCGATATCTCATTGTTATCATTGTCTGTAAAACATAAAAAAAGAAAAGTGTACTTCAAAGTGTACTGTATTCATGAGGAGCGCTCTAAATTCATTGCAGTTTGTATCTGTGCAAAAGGGACTTTTATTATTTCTGGTGCATCTCACAGTTGTAGGGCACGATTGTGCAACCTTTTGATTGACAGCGCTGGAGCGCCGACGGATAGGTGTGTTCCCTTGTTAATGGTGTCCGTTTTGTTCCACAGCGCAGTGTGTGAGGAGCATGCACCATCCGAGACAGCCAGCAGAACAGAGAGAGAGAAAAGGGGCGTAAAGAACTGCTACACGTACATGCACACAGAGCCATACGAGAGGGAGAAGGTTAGAGAGAGAAATAAAGACAGAAAGAAAGAGAGAGAGAGAGATACCTCGGGAACAGAAAACTGAATCAGAAAGGTAACCATGTGCAGCGGTTCCGTGCGCCGCAGCCGAATCTTTCTCAACACAGATTCAACAGAGCAGAGCGGGGACAGGGGAAAAAATACGAGAGTGAGTCAATGAATGAAGAAAGATTTGGAACAAAGTAACAAAGAAATGAAGAGAGTGTTAGACTTTTAAACTCGTAAAATGTGACCAGTAAAACTCCACTAAGCAGGTAGACGCACTCACACCTTCTGCTAGTTCGCACACACACATTCTGCGGTAAATGAAATGGCTCAGATTTGCGGTAGGTTGTGTGAGCACCACGGAACGTCACAGCACATAACTGCAGTGCAGACTGTGGAGGAGGTCAGCAGTGCCGCTCCAACTTCAGTACAGTATGTGGACTTGAAAGACGATTTGCCTTTCGAACAAGTTATCAACCAGGGCTGGCCTTCTTAAATGATTCCTTAAGAGTGGTAGCGATATATTCTTAAGAACGACGTAGTGATATGAAGGTTTCGGGAAACCCAGCCCAGAACTGTTCCCATCACAGGAAGTGCAACGTTTATTAAAGGACATTCTTAGCATTACCCACAGACCAGATGGCATTTCAGAAAACATGCAGAGCACTCTCACCATGAAACTTCTTTATATTTTCTTCACACCAAAACATTTTTGGAAAAAAAATTCTAAACTTAACGAAGACCTTGAATACAAGACACTCCGTCAATCGCTCCCTTACAAAGACACAAGTGCTTGTTACATTCTTTCATCTTTTTGCACCCCGGCGAGGAGACGTGCGTGTGACTCAAACATGGCGTGTGTGAGTTGCGCCTGCTTCTGAGAACCTTTTGTGCATTAATTAGGCTCAGCGTGTGATCAGGCTTTGTTTTGGCATCAGGAGTCACGAACATTTGAGTCATAGAGGTTGTATAGATTGTGGCGATCAGGGATGGATAAAAAAAAGTTCTGTCGTCTCTCGGGTTTAATTGGCAAGATTAATTAGGTCTGTATGAAAGTAATTATTCAAGGGGTATTGACATTTGTTTGTGCTTTAGTACAGTAATTGGGCAAGTTGGAGACAAATTGCCCTTTCGAGACCTCCAAAGACTGACCAAAGTGCAACTTTTGGATTTACCAGTGAAGTAAAGTTTGCTTGTGAGGACAACACGATGCGGAGCATCCGCCTCGGCAGACGAGTGCGCAAATGTGCATTAAAGCATGCGTTAAAAGAAAAGCATACAGAACCAGCGAACCTAAATGTTTTTGTGACCCCGTGGCCACCCTTAAACTCAAAGCGTTCTCTGCTCAGCCGGCGCCTGCACTAGCAACAAAAGAGGTTCATTTCCCTCTGGGTCTGTACGCGATTTAACGCGCTACGTGTCAGGCAGCATTCTTCTGTGTCACTTCTCTCCTAATGCTAATTCACCCATTTGCTCTCAGAATTACTTAGTCAAACTTATTGCTCGAGACAGACCTGTTCATTCCAATTCATTTCATTCTATGGGGAGAGAGGTGAAAGTGCACAGAGGGAGAGAGAAGGAGAGAGATAACTCACCCAGTCAATCTCCGGGCTCTTTGTCAGCATGCACAGTCAGTTAGAGTTGATGCAGTATTCATGGGGCAGAAAGGAAAAATTGGGGCGGTGGAGGGCGGGTGGGGGTTGAGACACTGAATTACATTGAGTAAAAGAAAAATGAGATATTTAATATTCAGAAACGTCCAGAGCTTAAACCCCCACCACATTCCTTTGCTTAGATGCAGCAGGGGAGCTGCAAGCTAACTGTTGCGTGATAAGGTTTTATGTAAACGAGAGGGCGATGTGCTAGGCATTTGCCACAAAATGGAGTCAATCAACTGAACAGGGGTAGTAATGCTAGCTTTCAGCAAGACGGAATAGTGAGATGAAAGACTGAAACAAATCGGTAAAGTTTGACTCTGTGGGGGGTGAGATCACTTGACAGAAGACAGACTGAGGAGAGAGGTGGGGTCTGGATGGACATAATTGTAGGAAATGGAACTGAGGGTCATACAGTGTAGAAGACCCCATTACCTCAGGCCAACTGGAGCAGAGACAGCATTGTAATTCAGAGGGCAAAACAGGCCCTCATAAATAAATAAAGAGACAAAACTGTCTCCATTATTGCGCTTGAGAGATTTTACATCTCAGACGTGCTTTTGTCCACCCTGAGCCTAGCACTAGTTAAACCTTGTTAGAAATACAAACGATAAGGTGTGAAAAAGTGATGTCTCTTATCATTTTTCTGCTTGTGAAATACTTGAATATATAAACAGAAGAAACTCAGGCGTTTTGGTGGATGCCCGCTGTGGGGTCCTTCTGTCAGTGTGAAATATTGCTGATTGGAGCACACATGCGGTGGGATGGAGGGAGAAATCGTAGTGGGGGTCCGAAAGTCATTTGACTCTGTTCTTCTGAGGAAAGGGCTGACTCACAATACTGGTATTAGATTTATAAGGGAGCTGTACACTGCAAACGCATGTTATGATGCAGTGCATTTGTCCTCTTTTTTTTTATTATATAAGCATCCTTAAGACAAAAACAAACAAGCAAAGTAATATAACTTAAATTCTTTTGGCAATGAACCTTGATAAATATTGTTTGATTTAACCTCGATAAATATAGTTTGATATACAATATGTTAATATTTATGAAATTGTTAAAATATTGCACATCAAAATGCAAAAATTGTAAATGTCAATTAAAATGTATTTTTGATTTATATTGAAAACAGGTCACATTTTTTATAAAAAAACAAATCTATTGCACTTCATTAGAACTCTGTGCAGTACAATGTAGAAATACAATTTTAAAAGCCCATGCTGTATTTATGTGTGGTATATCTGTTCATGATGTGACAAATGTTATAATAAATCAAATTCCATCAAAAGCAGAAAATCGCACACACAGAAATGACAAACTTCCACCCCCCATCCACCTTCAGAGACAATCATTCCATATTTTCATTGATTTTGCCACAAGTTACACCTGTGATCAGCCCCCAAATGGCCATGATCGGCTCACACCTGCTGCATCCTCTTTGGGCCCCAGTTCTCACATTTTGGCCAATCATGTTGTCCGATCGATAACGCTCCATGATGAATGATAAGGTGATGCGATCACATGCCCTCATCGCGTTATAAAGATCAATAAAAACAATAACTACGCTCCATTCATGATCTCGTCATGCTTAGTCCTCCATCTGCACCTGCTCATGGAGCTTTTCCATCAAAGCGCTATTACGCCTGGATGGTGGAAGAGAAAGCGAGGGGGAAAAAGGTAGAGGGAGTAAAGGGGTGAGTGAGAGAGAAATGCAATTTCACCCCCGACTACGGCAAGCCATAGACGGAAACAGTTTACAGATGAAAGTAATTTCATTTCATTTGCTCTCCATAAAAAGAGGGGCAACGCTGATATATTCTCACAGACAGATGCACAGCAGCGCAGCTGAGACAGAAATAGCTTCTCCTATTGGCGGATGGGAGTCGGTGGCCTTCCTCGGTCTAACAATAAAAGCAGGATGCTCTCCGACGCGGCACGATTCAGAATGGGATGGTATTTAGGAGAGATAGCAAATTTATAAAGTATTCACCTGCAGTTGCAGTCAAATATTGACTTTTTGAGGGAATTGTGTTGGTTGTATCCTTCAGGAATCAGGAAGCACTGTGAAGAACTGCTCTTAGACAACACGGGGCTGTGGTATTAAAGTATGCCCGTTTGCAGGATTACACTTCTGTCACCTTTACACCGGCTGACACGTGGCTGCATGTGATGAGGTCATATAGAAATGACCTGTGCGGTCGCCAGTTTGAATGTTCGGTGCTGCTCTGCACAGAGTAACTTTAAAGCTGCTTCCTGTTTGAAATGGAGGCGTATGGTTTTATCCAAAGCGGAACGAATTTAATAAGTGAATTGCGGAAAAATGTTTGTCACCGTACAGGAAGGGTACAAAAAAAGGAAATTAACCTGCCACCCAATCTCTCTCTTTCACTCTCTCTCCTTCGGTGGTGACAAAACTCGCTCACTCACACACTACCAACAGTCAGGTAATTTCCTGAGAAAAGAAGCTGCTGGGGTATTTGTAGCCATCATTGATCGAAGCTGGATGTAATACCCATGATGCATTGCAGTTTAAATTAGGAGGGAGTGTGGGAGCATTTCACAGCGTTAGAGAAAGTAAGAGACTGCGAGGAGTTTTCAAGGACAACGCAGCATGTTTTCCATACAATCAGCAAGACATGGATGAAAGAAAGCTTTTCTTTTTCTATTTTTGTGTGATCAAGAAACAAGAAATTGAATTAGCAATTCAGATTCAGATATGCAGTCTGCTATGTGATTTGCATTTTTAAAAATGCTATATTGATTTCCAGGAATAAAAAAGAACAGGAATGCTGCTATACAATATTATGGTAAAAACAAGCTTCTCTTAACTGTTTAACTGTTTTTCTTGAATGAAACCTTACTGAGAATATACTTGGCCAAGACACACAGCCAAATTTAAAACTAAAAGTCGATTATTATTGAGAAACATTTACTTATTGATAGAGCGTTACCATACATTACATTTACATTACATTTAGTCATTTAGCAGACGCTTTTTTCCAAAGCGACTTCCAAAGAATTCAGGGAGCAATAAGCGATATGTCATAAAAGAGCAATGGTACGATCGGTGCTAATACAAAGTTACTAGTTTCATCAAAAGCTAGACCACTACCTGTTGAGAGAAGAGAGGGGGTTAGTGTACATGTTAGTGTACAAGTATTCACAGAAGATGTCATACTCTCCTATGACATTTTTTGTGGCTTTATCCTGGATTAAGGGCTCTTGTAGCAGTCATCTTTTTTTTGTCATACAGTGTACAATAAAGATATATTATATGATAATTGTCGCTGACATTTTTAACACCGCTGATATTTTGAGTGCTGATGACTATTATGTCAGCCAGATTTATGGACCTGGCCTTTGTGATACAACTAAGGTATATTCGGCCAGATTGTGAACCAATTTACCTTCATTCAGATCAGTTATATTCTGTCAAAGGAGAAATGACAGTGGTAAGCCAGAGGCAGGTTTTAATTTGTGTATATTTGTCGGGTGGTCTGTGATTTTCATGGAGACATACAGTTTTAAAACAGTTTTAATTCCTACATCTGAACTATAATTCATGTTGCGAACAGAACTTAATATTATAATTTAGGGAGTTACAAAATGCAATGAATAATGGAATGATCTATTGCCGTAAATGTATTTTAATAATGCATTTTATTGTAGTGCATGAAGAATTTCCAGAAACAGATGATATTAGTCATCCATGTTTTTATGTAGATTTGTTATATTAGATTTTATAAACTCTGTTTTATTTTATTTGTCATGATAAAAGAACACTTACTATAACTTTCCAGAATATTCTTATAAACTCAATATGCTGTATAATAAATTCCATATTATATGGGGAAATTAAAATGTGTTTGTTTTGTCGCTAAACTAATTCAAGTTCATATATAATATAATTCTATATAATATATGTAATTCTGGGCACAGAGGACAAAAATCTGTTGGTTTTAGATGTCGACTTCACCAGCAACAAAGGGCAGATTCCTTTAAATAGTAAAGGTTAGAAAAGGCTATTCTCTCAGAGCGCTGTGTGTGTTTATGTGTGTGTGGAAGAGTGCTTTATGATGGACGGCTATAGTTCAGTCCTTGAGGGTGAGGCGACAAGGATTTATCTATGTTGTGTCTGATAGGCGGCATGTGAAGCGGGCGCTAATGTGGCATATTTATGGAGCAACTCTGTTCCATTATCATCTGTAGGGGAGGCCACAGGGCAAAATCTGCTGTTCCCTTAGTAAACATCAACTGTGGGAAAAGATACAGAATATGCCTCACAAATGCAAGCAAATTTGTACATCTAGTCATGTTTTGAGACAAATATTAGTCAACCAAGCGTTTTTTAAAAGTGGAGAAGATTGTTGCATAGAATCGTTGTGACTCAAAAGTGTTTGTTGTATGTATTATGTTAAATTTGTTTTGGCCATACAGTTCTTTGAGCGGCTGGGCCTGTAAAGCAAACCCCACACATAGAGAACTTTAGCAAACGTTTCCTCAAACAGTGAGTAACATTGACAGAACATTTTCCGAGTGCTCTCTCTTGAAAAAGTACATACGCGCACCTGTCACATCTGTGGCGCAAAGCCGTCAATAAATCTCGCCGCTAATGCGCGCAGGAAATCTCAAGCTTGTCCAATATTAATGATAGCTTGCTTAGCTTTGCTGTACTGCACACCTCTTTCAGACACTCTAAGTTGAAAAAGCTTTCTCAGCTAATGGTGCAGTAATACCAAATAAAGTCCTTTCAGTCTCCTACTTTTACCATACTTTGCTGTAAGACATTTTTTAAGTCCGTTATAACCAGCGGTGAGCGAAAGTGAAATGAAAGCAAATAATAGTAGCATGGGGCAAGAAAAAGCTCGGCGGTTGCTTACCGCTAAGTAAAACCGCCTACTGTAACTGGGAAAAAAGTACATTTAGAGGCCAGGAACAAGCATAGTTCTGTGAATTTCAGAGAGTCGGAATAATAATGTGCTGCTGGATGGAGTGAAAGTACAAATGCAGATAACTCAGAACATAACTATACTATAGGCACCGGTTTTCTGGGTCACGTTTGCCGTCTTAATCTCTCCACGTCCTGTATCTGGCTTTCATCAAGTCAGCATTTCCAATTGAGAACGTTTTCCTTTTCTTCACGAGCAGAGAAATTGTTATAATGATCACATACTTGCACACGAGCCCTATTAATATTTTATTTGCCTAGAAAGATCACACAGTGGAAAATAAGGCATTCTTACTCGCAGTTTATGTTTGTGTGAAGGTGTTTTAGACTCACTGATACACACCGAATCCCGAATAATCTTGCGCAGGCATAAATATTTTTTTTCATTTTAGCAATTTCTTGCATGTCCGGGGTCAGCCGTCACATGGAATCGCACCGGCCCGTGTCATTTGACTCTGAAAAGACAGCCAAGTGATTCATCATCGGCTGGCTATGGAGTCACTTTTCATCATTCCTTTAATAATACTAATGCACTCGCACCCCCTTCGACAGAGTGTACGACAATACAAGCCTGTAATGCCGTACAATGGATTAGCTGAGCTCTTGAGGGAGGAGAGTAAATTAAGTGAGCGTCTTATCCTCCATTTCTTATGTAGCAAATATATATAATGAACATACTTAGGTGATGGAGAAAATTAAATGCTAATGAAGAAAGGAAGTGAAATGTTAAGATATGTTCCAGGCCTTCAGCTGGAGCTTTTTTCACACCGTCCTCATTTGTATTCTAGAGACCCTCTTCTGATTGCTATTACCTTCTCATTGCTACAGCAATGCAGGTGTGAAGTTGAAATGCCTCCTAGTTAATGGATTTTACTGCTTCTGTATTAGGTGGGATATGTTGCACCCGCACCCTGATGGTACATTAGAAAAGCCTTCATCTATGGCATTATGTTGGTATCCAAATCCACTAACGCATTAAGTGGAAAGAATTTGCAGTTTTGCTTGTGAGTGCAGGGAAGAAAATGAACGTAACTAATGCTGACGCTGTGACTATGTAAAGGATGCGAGAGTCTTTCGCACCTCCCCCCGCGGCTTGCGGTCAACTCTGGGTCCGTGTGGCGCGGGGTCATGTTTAGACGCTAGCGTGGACATAGCTTTCAGTCAAGTGTGAGAGAGTTTAGCGAGAATGTTTTAGAGGGTGACCGAGATAGGCCTGTCCTAAATATACACTCTCCATGGCCCAGGGTGAATTATACACTGGCAGCCTGGGCTGTGTTGTAAATGTCAGTGAATGCAACAGACCAGGAGACAGCTTGAGCAGTCATGTATAAAACGCCATATACCCTCCACACAGCCCTGCTGCAGTAGCACTATGGCGGTCGCAAGAATCAAGAATTCTTTATGCTTTCATTTATACAGATTTACATCTCATTCATAATTTCTGTCAAAATATGATAATGACATCAGTTATATTATAACACATTTTATTGAAATAGGTGCAGTGATTGGTTAATTGTCCTAAAAGGCACAATTTACTGTAGAAACAGCTGACTCCTGAAACTTAAAGGGACAGTTAATTCTGTCCTCATTTACTCACTCTGGAGTTGTTCCAAACCCGTAAACATTTCTTCGTTCTGATGAACACAGAGATTGATATTTGGAAGAATGCTTGGAACAAAACAGTTCTTGGCCACCATTGAGTACCGTAGGATAAACAAATACAATGGTAGTCAAAAGCCACACAATGGTTTGCCTTCCTATATTCTTAAAATTATCTTCTATTGTGTTCAAAAGAACAAAGACATTTATAAAGCCATTTTTCCTACCATCCAAGAACTGTTTGCGTACAAGCATTCTTATAAATATATTTCTCTGTGTTCATCAGAACAAACACATTTATACAGATTTGGAATAACTTGAGAGTAAATGATGACAGAATTTTTATTTTTGGGTGAACTGTTCCTTTAACATGCAGCACGTGGCTTTTCTTGCAACGGTTCAACACCCATACTGATAAAATGACGTGTTGAAAGCCCTGTAAATAGCTTTGGATAAAGCATCTACGTAATTCGTGAATTTATAATTCAGAACACCTGTTCATCATATTTTTTGTAGCATAGCAACGTCTTGTAGTGAAAGGGTTGCCCTTAATGAATTTGCTTAATAGAATAATGGTTTGTGCCCTAATGTTTTATTATTCCATTTTTAAAGCAACAAGGAACTCGAGTTGGGCTGCACATAACAAAACCCTTTAGCCCAGACTACGTGCTCACATACCTCATTCATTAAATATAGCCTACCCATCAAACAGTGTAAGATTTCCCAATTCATTTTGTTACTTTTCATTAATATGGTTGCTAATCCAAGTTACACAGTTGAAGACTGCTTGTAGTTGCTATGGCATTGTGACAAAAACTGGTTGCTATGGTAAAAGGTTTTTATAATAACCCAATAATTCCGTTTCAAGACATTATGATGTTGAGCTTTGCACATCAAGCAATTTCAGAATTTTGATACAGCTCAGATTTTAGATGGTTCTGTGGAAGTTTTAGCTTGAGCGCGTGCGACAGGGCATCAATCTCTCTGTGTGCATACTTTTTTCCCCCTGTGGACCGTGTTGATCGTGCAATATTACAGCGAAGAGTAAGTCTTATTAAATTGCCTCACACATTACCAGCCTCTCTATGCAGCTCACTCGCTGCACGTGGAATATGGAGGGAAATGTAGCGCTTATTCGATTTTCAGGTGGTGCGTCAGCAATGTTAAAATCTATCGCTTTTTATAATGACAGCCTGACGTTAGTTTCAGAGCGTTTTACGGGCACTATTTCACTTTAATTTTGTATCCTGTCCAACTTTAAATTCCAGGACTTTTATTGATGAAGAGTCAATTAATGTGCTGTACGTTTACGATGATCTGCAAGAGTGTTGCTATTAGGCTTTTAAGTCAAATATTTCTCCCAGCGTTGGTTTCTGTGAATCCTTCTGCTCACAGCCAGCAAATGTTTCACATTGAACGGTTACAATTACATCTGTGTGATGATTAATTCACATTGGCTTACGCAACAAGTTGCAACCGTAGACGTTCAATGGAGGTTAGCTTATTTGTAGACGTGTTGAACTTTCTCACGCTCGCTGAAGTCTCTTTTCGCTGGCTTAGCCTTTAGAAAGCCTCACTCTGTGGAATTCATCAAGTGCTTGCCGATGTTGTTTGTTATGCTGGCATGACAAGTGATGCTGGGTGCAGGCCGGGAACGGGACAGATTTCCATATGACCTTGCCTAATACAATTGTATGCACGAGAACTCGCGAATAGTTTATTGCCGGGGGATGATCGACTTTGTTGACTTTTTCTCATTCGCGCAGATTTAAAAGAGTGTGATGGCTAAAAGTCAGACATCTTAAATCTGCTTTGTGTGTGCGTGTGTGAGAAACCAGAAAAAATAGACTGCATTTCTCTTAAGGTGTTCCTTCCTGTGGTGCAGGGATGTTGAGCCAAGTAAGAGATGAGCCTCCTTAAACACATTCTCTCGCCGATGCCTACTGTAACCTGTCTGTCAGCAGCACACTGTGATGTTCGGCTTTATCAGAGACAGCACACTGGAAGATGAGCTTTTTCTCAACAGTTTTATCATCGTTACAGTGTGTGAAGCCGGCGCTGTCGAGACAACCTGATGGCATGAAAGTTTGATGCAGAAAATATCCTGTAGGTGTTGAATTTTTAATGACATGATAGCAGACGGAATTATCAGTTCCCCCTCTGCTACCCTCTTTCAATGTTACCAGTAGCGGCCCCTCCAGCCTCACATCTAAGCACGGAAGATGTTGTCACCTCGCAGCTACAGTAATTCTCCCTCTTTCTCTCTCTCTGCTATTTTCGTCTCTCTCTTTTCTTAAGGTTGTCCTATATAGTGAAGAAATTGTATGGAAACATACATCCTACACGTTTGTGCACAGAGTCAATTTCACTCTTGTCATGATTCAGAAATTCCCCCAGTGAGAGGTCGAACGTGGTATTTTTCTTGCCAGTGCAGGCTTCTTGGCATTCACAAACAAATCCTGGTATCGGTTCTCAGTCCACCCGTAGCTGATTGATATTTAGAGATGTTTGTGGGACCCAAACTGTTTGAACTGCAGCGTTCATAACAGACTCATCAGCCCCCTGGATCAATAAGGATAAATATTTCCCACAACCCAACTGCTTGAGAATCAGTGGTGCTTGGTGGGAATGGGCAAAAATCAATCGCTAGTAAAGGAAGAGAGAGAGAGAGAGAGAGAGGGTTAGAGAGAGTGCAGGTAGGAAGGATAGAGAGAAACTTTCAAGCATGGTAAATAAACTTTCTTTCTGCAGCAAACATGCTATGTATTTCCAATTCAGAATTCACATAAGATCATATAGGTGGAGAATATAGGGTTTAAAAGACTTTATATTGTTGCTCTCTCCTCTCTCTCTGTGTGTGATTTAATTAAATCACGTTGCCAGTAGGAATTAGATGGTCGTTACAGACACGCAAGTTTAACCCCCCTTGTGAGTGCATTTAATAAAGCATGCTCATTTTTCTGATGAGCTTGGGTGTGAAAAGACTAGAGAATGGTTTAATAATGCACGCACATGTTTAAAACTGTTAGCTTAGCTGACGCTTAAAAAGCTGCCCCACCCTTGCGAAGACAGCTTCCAGATATAAAATGACAGGTATGAGCGGCACACACCAATTTTTATTTTAGGCTTTTCTTAAGGGACTCCGTTGCGCATTTCGTGCTCCAGGCAAAGTTAGACATTAAAATCATTTAACAATGAAATAAACCAAATTCTGAAATGATTTTGCCACACAATTTATGTATACTAAAGTAGTACCTGTATTTTTAGAAATATTCATAATTAATAAAGTAAAATGTTGCTTTGGTATGTTAGGTGTATAAACTGAAGCTCAAGTTTAAGAGGAATTTAAGGAGGCTTTGCAAAACATTACACACAACATACGTTATGTGCATATGAAGACGTAGCCTTGCATAATACTACTGCACAACAGGTTTAAAAACTATTATTAACAGTCAATTCATGCTTTATTTCATGCAAGCTTTTTAGTTGTTGTATGCACTTTTATTTGTGGTATATTAGAATAAAACCCATATTCCTTGCTTTTTGCCAAACAATTTTGTCCTATGGAGGGTTTCAACAAAAACAAATGTCTTGAGGCCCAAATTTAACTTCTGCTAGACCACTGCAAAGATTTAGTATTTGTTGAGTAGTTTGAATTTAATTCAATACGATTTATGTGGAATCAAATCTGAATATACATTTATGATAATATGAATTAAATATAAAATAAATTGTTATATTACAACCAAATACAGACCGGAAGTTATCTCCGTCCCGGGTATGTTCGTCAATAAATACCATATAATTATAATTTTTTGTCCACTTTATAGCATACACCTCATATATTCATGGTATCATCCGAGGGGGCATTATAATGTGCAAAATAATCACAACATCACTTTTGGCCACTGCTATATAAATGGCAGATGGCTCGTCTGCGTGTGTACACAGTGTCATTCTCTCACTCACAGGTCCTCAGGTACAGCTATTGATCTTTTAGTTCCAGCTCAGGAGAGTCCAGCAGTGACAATGCACTGTGACACAGCCTTAATTCAGCTCAAGCTGCCTGTGGTACAGGCAAGAGACACACTAGGACACATCGTCACGCTTAAAGTTGTTTCTGATAACACGGCATGACTCTAAGCATAATATGGACTGCCGCAGAACAATATCGCTCACATCTGAGGGTCAGAAACATTGAGAAGTTACAAATAAATGAGCCTCTAGAAGAATTGACTGTGGTATTGATATGGAAATGTGAAATGGTGTAGGTTAGAATTTAGGTTTTGAATGAGGATTTGGTCTTTCTAGTCCTTTCTTTGTAGGATTTGAATAATACTTGGCCTCGCGGTTATTGTATTATAAATTGCACATTTGAAACAGAGCTCACATGGAGCTTTTTGAGATGACAAAATGGCTGACTGCAGGATAAAGGCACTAAAAACAGCGCTTTCTTTGTACCGGCTGAATCATGGGACCAGATCATTGAATTAAAATCTTTAATCTGAGCGAAACCGCTCGTACTGCATTAAGCCATTTTGTTATTACTTTGAAGCTAAGTTAGTAAATGACCTTAATGTGCCACCTCTTCGGCTCCATCGAATATAAAAGCAGATCTTTATTTTGCACAAAGGGCCCTTCAAACAGAAACGACGTCGAGAGGTTTCAAGTTTTCAGGTGCTAATATGGGAACATGAAATGAGGCACGGCAATGTTTTAGCAATTATCCATTCTCACGCTTGCTGCCGAGCAGGCGAAAAGAATATGTTGTCCCTCATATCGTCAGGGGCCATAAGCATGTCCCCATTTTGTCTTTTCAGATAATCGTATCACAGCAGAAATATGCAATGCAAGGTGCTTGCAGTCTATGGCCCGTTCGCTCATCCTTAATGAAACCCTTTCCGAGGCAGAGTCTGTCAAGGTCTAGAACTTTCTCAGAAAGTTCACTCCACTTTTGATGAGGTGCTAGTACGAGAACTAAGAGGACGTCTCACCAAGACCTCACGGCTTAACCCCGCGGAAATATGAACCTCATTCATTTTGCGAATTAGAGCTCAATTCGAGCGGGCCTGAAGGGCCAAAAGGCTCTAGTGTTTAGGATCTGGAGCAGCCAGCCAGACCCTCTCTACCACCGGTTTACTTAATTAGCCTCTTACGCCCCTTGGCATGCTGGGAATTAAATGTGGTGACTCAATCTGGTGCTTTTCCATGTGAAATATATGCAGGGTCCACAGCTCTGGCGAAGCGGTGCAGTGTGTGGCCACTTAGGTCATCTAACGGAGAGCATATGAGTCTGTTTCCGCAGGGACGGTGAGGTGTGTGTTGTTGTTGTTTAGATGCGCAATGCAAATTCCACATTGTACATGAGTATCCTGCATGATTTGAAGTGATGATACAGCCCGGCTTCTCATTGAAATTTGTTTGCATTTTGTGACCATGGACAAATCGATCACAAATAGCATTAAGTATAAAGACCCTTTTTTAAAATCAGTTGTTATTTCGTTCAAAAGTGGAAGCAAAGACTGTGTCCGTGTCCAATCTCAGAGGAACGGTTGTTACAGTAAAGAGAGTTTGGTAGTCTGGTAGTCTGTTTTTCATTTGAATATTTATTGTCTCTCTCGCTCTCTGTATGTATATAAAATATGTATAGAGAGAAAGACGGACAGAGTTAGTCACTCTGTTCCGTTCCCTTGGTGGTAAGTGGAGCAAAGCACAAACCAGTAGGTTTGTGGGATTTAATTGAAATTGTATTTTGACAAATACGCATTTAATGGTGTAAAATAGGCTATTGTGTGTGTGCGTCTGGTAGTGTGCGATAAGGCATCCAGTTCTGAGCCAATGAGACGCAGTCTAAAGACCAACAGTGAGGGGAAGACACACTGTCGCAAACATATACACACACACACATGCACGTGAGATTTTAATCCCCATCTGCCTTTTACTTTCTATATATCTGTCTCTCTTTCAACACACAGTCAATAGTAGCTCAAGCCCTACCATTTTCTAATATATATACATGTTACAATTTTTTCTGTCTGTCCACCTCCTGAATGCTTCTCACCCTATGACTTATACCTTTGTCATGGAAATTGTGTAATATATGTGACAGCGCTTGCTGTGCATTTGACCACTGAAATGTTTGACTTCAGAATGTTGCTGTCACTCCGGACTTTTTTTTATCTTCACTATGTGTGATTGTACTTTTTGGTACTGTGAATTCTGCTTTTCCAATTTAGAAAGCGAGATTGAGAAACTTCTGATTGTGTATGCATGTGAGCGGACTTTTTATGACAGATAGATGAGAAGTGGTGAAAATGAGGGCAACATTTCTGAAACTCGTGACGCTTTCTGATGAGAGAGAGGACGGAGATGGCGAGAGAGTGAGTTGCATTAAGTAATTGGCATTGAGATAGTCGGCTGAATGAAATTATGCTAGTTAATCTCTCCTCAATTAATCATAGCTGGAGAGCCCAAACTCTAGACTAATTATTTCCCCAAGTGCTTTTCAGCATCGTGAAGAGCCACCTATACCTGCTCTGTGGCCGTGGCTCGGTAGATTTAAAGTGACTGTGGGTTTTTCTCAGTGTGGTTTTGTATTATGATGTAGATTGGATTGAAAACCCCAGAACCACGCTTTATCGCTCAGAGGTTGCTCTTTTGTAGCTGAGGAGACTTCAAGCTTCAACTTTGTCTCAAATGTATAAAAGAGATCAACTCTTTAGAAATTACAGTATTACTGGCAGCAGTTTTCCAGTAACTTACTGTAGATTTCCATTTATGTAATTTACTGGCAACAGTTTGTTCAAAGATAAATTATTATTAAACATTAACAAGTTGTTATCCTTACAGAGAAAACAATAAAATAACAGCCTCATGCAAAGCATTCTGGGAACCAAAATTGAAAAAATACAAAAAGGTGTATGTGGATTTCCGGTTCCCAGAATGCTTTGCATTAGGTTGTTATTTTATCGTTTTCTCTGTTAAGATAAAGACTTGTTAATGTTTAATATTAATTTATCTTTGAACAAACTGTTGCCAATAAATTACATAAATATAAATCTACAGTAAGTTACTGGCATCTCGCTGCATAACTACAGCAAAGACGTTTACAGTGTAGGAACATGTAGGAGTACAGGACTAGAACCTTAATGTTAAGGGTATAGCTGGATAATTTGTTATGAAGAATTTTATGAAGACTATCAATATAATGTATTGTCGATCTCCGTCCGAAACCGCCTATGTGCAGATTCGCTGTTTTTCGGAAAATGGAATAAAGACTTTACTGATAAAATACACTGTTGTTAAACTTGACAAGCACTTTTGTATTCTTTTTATTGGTTACATTTTTGCAGAGGCGCAAATTCAAACTGACCCATTCACATGCTCCCTCAGATTTTTTAACAGTCAGTTTTGCATGCAACCTCCAAATGACGAGTTTATTTAAAAGTTAATAAATCAGTTGCACGATTCTATAGGACGACACTATATCAGTAATGAGCCGCCGTTTTGATCACGCACAGGAGCTTAACATTTATCAATCCGGAGACAGAAGCAACAGCACTGGCTAAAGATACCCGCGTCCTCGAAACAAGACTTTCAGACTCGTTCTATGCTAGTGTGCGCCGCCGTTTAGGCAAAGCATTTGTCAACCACTTTCATTGTGAGAACTGGACCCACGGACTGGTCTTTTGATTTATAAGTGCCGCTGCCCAGACCGATCCGTGTATGTCACAAACTACTGTGAGAACAGATTGCTCCATATGCTTTCAAATGGCTGAAAGTGTCGAACACACCTCTAGCCAATTGGCATACAGGTAGCATCGTTTAAAGTGAATAACTTTTATGTTACAGTTCAGTTTCATGTTGCAAAGACTGACAATACTCTTAAGAAAATATATTTTCCTCTAAATTAACTATAATATATTATATCATTTAATATAGATTTGGAAATACATAGAGTGTATATGCTATAATGTATAGTATAATATTTTAAACCAGATTTAAAATTGTGATTTAATTGTGTTTCTTTGTATCTGAGTATATGAAGAAGCCATTGTTAGAATCTTTCAAATGTTAGGGAAGACATTTACCTATATCAGCAATACAGCAAATTTTGTTTAACAGATTTAATATAGAATTTATTGCACTGTGAAAATGATTTGCTGCATTAAGTTCTTACGTGCAAGCAACTTTCAACTCATTATTTTGATGATGGTGGTGAGTTGACATAACTTGAAATTTAGTTGATCTAACTTAAAAAATAAGTTGAAAGTCTTTAAGTTAGATTTTTATGTGTTTAAATTATTTGAAAACATATTAAATGCCTACCAAATATGATTGAATGTACATTTTAAACATTGATTTTTATATTTAGTATACTAATATAAAGAAGATATTTTTTCTTCCATCGTAATTTTGTATGGTGAAATGGAGGATATGGGTCAAGATAGAGAAAGAAAAGGAAGAGAGAAAAATAAATGCACACATCTCTCATCCGCATCTCATTGTGTCATGTCGAACATGGTTCTTCGGCTGTTGTGTTACTGTACACTCTGTTGTGCCGGCTTACTGATGCAGTTCCTCTGAAAGCATATGCAGCCCAACACTGAGGTTACTGAAGCAAACCAGGTCAAAACAGCCTCAGCCTCCTGAAGCGCTACCGGCTCATTCTCAGCCGTCACATTAGCTCGACCGAAGCACTCGTGAGCTGACTGCAGCGTTACCTCCACTAATGCTATTAGAGGACATTATGTTGTCACTTTGCTGGGAATTTCCAGGAGAAAGCGCTAAAAAGTAACTTTGTGTAACTAAATTATTCCTTTTTCCCCCTTCTGCACGTAAGCTAGGTCACATCATGGTGGCTCTGTTAGCTCAGCGGGTGGTGTGTACTAAGGTGTGAATTTGTTGTGTTTGTATATGTAGCTTGAGTGTGTGTGTGGAAATGTGATGTTGGGTGATAAATGTGAGGGCTCGACTCTGAGTGTTCACGCTGTGCGAAGAAATAGAGAAAGACAGAGAGAACATTAGATCAGCGGCGCTAATAAGTCAGCAAGGACAGTCCAGCATTATTTCATACAATGGAGAGAGCTCTTACCACAAGAAAAAAGAGAGTTTTTCTTGTTTTTCTTCTGTATTTTCCTGCAGATGGCTTTATGAGCCAGACTCACAAGGACTGACCAAATTTAACATTTACATGAATGATTTCTGCCACAATGTTGAATTGGCATTGTTTAGATCTCTAAATCTGGACTATATTTTTGACTTCCGGTCTGGTTCCTGTTTGGTTGTAATATAACAATTAATTTTGTATTAATTTATATTTAATTGTATTTAATGAAATTAAAACTACTTAAAAGTTGTTGATTCCTTGGGGAGGTCTACCGGAAGTTATGTTCGGGCCAAAAAAAACTTGTCGCAGTGTGGATAGTAAAATGTTCAGACGCATGAAGCCCATGTCGTGTCCCCAGTGTGTTCATGCGGTAGATGCCGGCTGTCTGCTAGATAATCTGTTGGATTGTGTTGAATGATTTTCCAGACTGTCCTCTCGGCTGTTCTTTGTTTTCCAGACACACACAGAGTGGCTGGACAGTGGGGTCAGCAGCGCTCACTGGCAGTTATGTTTTGGCAGGGCTTCCCATCCGGAAAACAGACCAAAAGACCAGCATGTAGTTCAGCCGGTCTCCGAGGAACAAGGCTTAACTTGCAGGCGATGAAAACACTGACACATGCAGACGCAGAGTGTAAAAATATAGAAGGACTAATGCTTTCACGCACAAGTACATTCGCACACGCCAGAAAAGCGAGGCATTAAGCTTTAAACAGCAGGACAAAATACACACACCCAAACACATTGATGACAAAATCCTCATATCCCTGTCAATTAGCCGAGCCTCTGGCCCACTTACAGCTTTCCAGAAGCCTGCCACCAGCTTCACAACAGCAAAGCTCCAACTGCGCCAGGGAATCCACTTTTGTCCACACGTAATTAACTCGCAGAATAGCTCTGAGAGCCATATCTTCCGCACACCCCCCTCTCGATCTCTCGTTTTCAAACCCTCCTTGGGAGAAGAGTGGATGTTTCTTTTGAGTTATTCAAAAGAACTGGCTGTGGAAAATGGCAGGCATTATACTCTGAGCCCCCGTCGGCAGAAAAGCCCTCTATGCAGAATGACAGTTAGCGTGCCACAGAGCTGTTTCCGGCTTCTGTGCAGCCCAGCTTCGCTCGGCCCGCCTTGGGCCAGGGGCCCGAGTACGGCCTGTTTTGTTTAGCCCCTGCTTTTGAGGCTCAAAACAGAGTTTTTAAAGTGGCTTGGGGTCAAATTTAATGGCAGGGGGTTTTAGGGAGACTTTGAAAGGAAGACTTTTCAGGCCCATTCAAAAGTGTTTTTTTCGAGAGTGCTTTTTGCCTCGTATGACTTTGTAGAAGATTTCAGTTTGACGCATTCACTCCGACGCATTCACTCCTGGAAGATGTTCATTTAAATGAAACAAGTTGGACGTGAAGTCATTCCGCCAGCGATTGAATTCACCCGGATGCGTGTTTGACCTGTGACTGCCACGTCTAAATGCTTTGAATTATTGCGGCTTCAGAGCGTGTCTCTGAGTGACATCTTAAACGCTCTCCATCTTACCTCTATAATGAGCTGGAGGAGAGACAGAGATTGTGCAAATCGCAATTACATGCCGTTACATTACATTAGCCTAAAATCAGACAATGTTCTGTTTCGTCTGAAATTAGATTATCCGTTCTTAGAAGTGAATAAAATATAGGCACATAAACTACAAAATGACAGAATCCACAGTTTATAGATCGTCTAGAACAGCTGGGAAAGAACGCTGAATAGAAAAGTCTTATTCCTCATATCCGCCACTTAGTAGTTTCACTTGAGCGTGTCAAAAAAAAAACGAATCGATTTGCAGACAATACGATCTAATACAAAAATCCCATGCTTCTTCCCTTTGAAGACAATTTTTACAGGCTCAGGCAAAACCATATCCAATTTTACATCGGAGGTCGTCAATGACCATTCTTGTGTAATTTCACTGTATAATAATGGTGGTTTGTCCCAGTTTAGTGCTGGAATACTCAAACAGAAGAATAGCCCGGAGCAACAGGCTGTATGGGAGCGGCTAATGAACAACAGCTCTCTCACGCGCGCTGTTCCTTTTGTTGTTTCTCACTGGAGGAAACAGTTGCAGAAGACAGCAGAGTAAGCGATACATGAAAGGCCTAGCTTATGGCCTTGAGGGGGCCGAACAGTGCGAGGACCAGACACTGGAATCTGTTGAGACATTGTACAGTAGCAGTCAAAAAGCTCATTGACATGACATGTTCATCAATGTTTACACACTTTTAATAGCATAACAGTAGTCCATCTGTTTACATAACAGCAAAACGTATTTTAATAATAAGCCACCCAGTATTTAAATAGTACATTTGAAATGAATTTACAGCAAATGTTGAAAACATATTTAATATCTATATTTTCATTTAAGCAGCATTTCTAGATGCATTGTGGCCATTCCGGCCCAATGTCTGTTGAATTTCAACTAAATCAAACCTCGGAGTGACAAAAAGTTATCCAACACCAATGTGAAAGACAGCATGATGAGATGCATTAAAACTGTGATAAGAATTCGGTCATAAGGTATGACATAAAAAGTAATTTTTGAACTTTTCCAAAATACATGTACAGTACAAAATGGAAGATGTTTTTTGCAGTATTTGAGCTTTGAAAAAATACAGAGCATCTTTTCTGTTGATTTGACCTGTTTCTCCAGTTTTCATTTTTTTGCAAATAAATGCAAACAGAACCAATATTTTAATTTGAAATTTGGTAAAAATATTGTTAGCAGTCCCCAGAATGAAACAAAAATGACCATTTTATCTAAATACATACCTGTAAATAGTAAATGTAATATATTTATAAATAGTGAATACATATATATATAAAATATTTTATTACAAAAATATTTTTAATATATTATGTAATAAATATAAATACAGTTGCCTAATTTCATCAGTTGAAAAATTTGAATAAATACTTTAAGTTGCTTGACTGTGGTTAAACTGCTTTAATAATGAATAAGAAGTAGCTTTTCACAGTTGAACACAACAATTGAACACTGAAGTAACACTACATTAAATATTAGAGCCAAATAGAATGCTGTAGGAAACAATAGAGAGATGTCGAAAAAACTTTGTATCTGAGAGACAATAATAGAAAGAGACGAGACAATGAGATGCTCAGGAAGACCTTAATCAAACAGCCATTCTCCCGACAGAGAGTCATGAAAGACAATAATAAGATATTTCCATATATAGATGTAAAACTCACTGTTCCAAAAGCAGGTAAAAATACAACGCCTCTGATCTTCAAGTTTCCCTGACAGTCGCGCACGTGTATAACCTGTAACAGTGCCTAATTCCTCTGCGAACACATTAACTGTCATAAAAGATTTATCCAGCCATTTTGTAATCCCCGTCTGAAGCATTAACATTGCTCTGGCATATCGACTTCCTGCAGATCTGAGCCTGCACACTCATCTTTGTTATTAGTGCTATTGAGGTACTGTTGCTTGACTGAGTGCTCAGTGGTGCATGGCGGAGCATTGTGTGGCAAACCTACTTCCACACCTCTCCTTAGACGCCTGGGCGGCAATCCAGCCTTGCCGGCTTGTAAAAGCGCACAGGAAGCAGCATTGAACTGTCCGTGTGGTCAGCATCCCAATGCCTCAGTCAGATCCAGCTAACTCTTACTTGCCCACAATGCAACCACACAGATGCCACTGTAACTAACAGGAGCTCTGCAGATGTTTAAGTCTGGTCAGACGGACATGTTTGAGGTTTGGTTGAGGCCGGTGAATGGTCCAACTGGGATGTTAAACTGGTTTGTGGCAAATGAACAGTTTTCATTGTGTGTTATATTTGAGACTGTTATGCGATTAGTGATTCCCAGATGGAAATGATATTGCTGAAAGGTTGCTCTTTCATCGCTTGCAGGTCTGAATCAAGTTCTTAGTTGTTTCATTTAGGTATCAACTTCGCCTCAGTTGTTTCTCCTAAAATCAAACAAATGTTTATGAATTAAAATACTGCAAATGTTATGTGGATAACATAGCTCAGATAAATTAGTTTAGGAAGAATTTGATGTGAAACAATTGAGTTCATACTAGGGCTGTCAAATTATTAATCACGATTAATGCATCCAGAATAAAATAATTGTACAAATAATTTAAATTATATATAAATGTTTATTCATTTTTATATTTGTATTTTATATAAATTTGTATACATATATATACATATGTATATACCTGTATATATATTCAGTATATGCATGTGCGTGTATGTTTTTTAATACAACATTAATATGCACATTTATGCACATTATACAGACATATATTATGAAAACGCAAAAGTTTTATTCCGGATGCGATTACTCGCGACAATCATTTGACAGCCCTAGGTTCATACTGGAAAACCAAACTTTTGGTATCAGATCTCGGATTTGTCCTGAAACAGGAGATTTTTGTGAGATAATCAGGGCCCAGGAGTTATTAATTTAGCTCTTTAGTCTCTCTATTTAATCTCATTTCTGATATTAAAGAAAAGTGTTTGGCTAGAATGTAAAAGTTAAGCAATAGTTAATGTTATTTGTATTATTTGTAGAAATGTATAAACTTAGCTCTTCAGATACAGGACAGATGTGTGTGATTATTTTTGTTGCTTCCATCCCAGGCCGTGTCTGTCTAGATCTTAAATCATGCCATGTTGATTCTCTGATAACTGCAACACATCATCCTTTTTTTGTATGATTCATTTTTCAAAATTGATTAATATAACACTGTTAAGAAACCGAACAGTGATTCTACCCTATTCTTTCTTTGCAGGAGAAAAAGAACATTAAAAGTAAGCTATGGTTAAAACCCATTTTGCTCTTTAACCAAAGGCAGCATGCTTTCTGTTAGATTTGCGCTCACCCTCTTTTGCTTGTGTCATACTTCACATTTGGTCATTAACCGACCATTTCTAACACTGCAGCTTTTATTCTCCGGCATCCCAGAATCTTAGGAATCTTAACATCTAGCGTGCGCTTGAGTGGCCAGTCGCGTCTGTGTGCACTTCAGATAAATGTACTCCTTTATTTTTTGCATCTTATGGTATGTTCGACATTTAGAAGCATAAACAGAAAACAATTGTTCAGAAATATTTCTGAATATAATAAATCTTAAAAAAGATCTCAAGGTGGTTTTGTGACGCTGAATCTCAGATGATTTATTTACAATGCCTCAGTAAGGAAAATGCTAAGATCACTTTTATTTCTATTTTTTGCATGCATGCATTAAAGATTTAAGGAGAATATAAGTGCAATCTTACAGGCATTTCAAGAGTTTGTTGCTGTTAGGTAAACTCCAGGTGCTTTCTCAAGCCAAGAAGGGGATAAAAACACTTTTCCTCTCCTGAAACAATAATGGTAGTCATCGCAGTTTTTGTAGAGTCAGCTTGTTAGCTGAAACACACACATTTGCACACTTGAACACAATGCACAAAAATACATCAGCTGAACACGCAGCCATTAGAGATGGATTCAGGCCATTAGTTTAGGAGTCAGAAGTCACAGGACAGTAGAATTGCCCCACGTTTTCAAAGCATGGTGTTGTTTTTAGAGCTCACATTATTTATTTTGTTTATGTTTTAGCTTTCAGTGTTGTTCGTGTATGTTTCCATTTTGTGTACTGTGGTATGTGTTATACATGAAGTTACATAGATTAGAAAAACATGTGTGCTTGCAACACAAGCCCACTATAATTATTACTTGATGCTTAAATGATGCTTCCAATTTCATGAAACACATATCACAAATAATTTTTATGTTTCAATACTTGATTTTATGTTCTCCAGCTATTTAAAGCTGAGCATCATTAGTAATATTATCCATGTTCTTTCTCTCTGTTTAAGCAGACTCTCGGCCCCTGCCTGACGTAGCTATGACGGGTAAATGCACCCGGGAGTGTGACGAATACGGCCACTCGGATTCCTGCTGGATGCCCGTGCGCACCTCACCTGAACGCAGACCCAAGGCCACCCCTCCCAAACTCTCCACCTTCATGACCTCCCCCGGAGGCAGCGTCGCTGACCAGCCCGGAAGCCAGGAGACGCTGGCCGTCGCCAACGGCGACCCCTCGCACCTGCTGGGCGACCGCAACCGCAATCTATTTCACAAGAAGATGGCCTCCTCTTCCTCATCCTACGATGCGTTTAGCTCGGCCGGATTTTCCGCCGGCGAAGAAACGTCTCGCCCGATAGAGGAGATTCCGCTGGCGCCCACAGGCGAATACAAGCCGACGCAATGCGGAACTCTCACCAGGCGAGAGGTTTACCTGTAAACATCACACAGCGGCTAACAGGGGACAACAACAGTGACTCAGCATGGTCAGAGATGCTGTTAGCAAAACAAACCCTGATGCAAAGCAACATGGATTTTCTTCTAACCGCTTGCACTTAATGAGAGCTAGTGCGACGCCACCTTAAAAGTAAACTTGTTCTTTAAGTAAAAAACGCGGAATTACATGTTGTAAATGTGTGTGAGAAGGATGAGATGAAGAGGGGGGAAGTGGCGAAGGTGGAGAGACGGGAATGCTGCTTTGCTGCTAGCGTTTCGGGCCCCGTAGACTTCCCCAAAGTGCTGCCTGGTTTCTGTAGACCTCTTTATAAACATGCATGCATTATCCCTCGAGAGTGTGTGCCCATTGAAACGGATCTGGACTATACATTTTTCTACCATTGCTGTGGACTGAAACCGATAAGGTTCTGTCTTTTAATCTTTTTGTTTTTGTGAGTGTTTTTATGTGGATGTATTATGTCGATATGCAATCAGTCCAATTACTGAACTGTCCACTCTGGACAAACCGATCACATTAACCAAGACAAAAAAAAGACGGGCCAATGAAGGACGAAAATCATCCCATGATGATGAGTGTTGGCTTTAATAGAAGAGTGTTTGTGGTCGGGCATCATGATCATTGACTTTAGCCTTTTACGAGGGTTTTGTAGATACTGAAATGGCGCAAGTGAACAGCGATTGCGCTGTAAACTGCAAACTTACAGCGCAGGAAGCAAGTTTACCTGTGTGCCTAACTTCGCATACTGTACACAAAAAGGAACACACACACAAACACACACAAATTCAGTAATGCACGCTTTTCTCATGTCGGTGAGGTATTGTACATATATATACTGTAAACGTACTTCGGACACATGCATTGAAACCATAAGCGATATGTTTTCATCTCGCTCATCCGTCCTTTCTCAGTATACCTCTGGAAATAGAGAAAGGTTCTTTACGTCCTTGAGATTGTGAGTTATTTGCCTGAATGCCATGGATATGTGTAATTGTGGTTGTTCTGTTCACCTTTCTCTCTAAGTGTGTGAAACTATGCTAAGTTCTTTATTTTTTGGTGTCGAAATGGCCTCGCAGGTCCTTGCAAACACACTCGAAATAGATCCACGTGTTGTAAATACACATGATCCCATAAAGCCACAGGAACACTATTTGGATATGCTGCTGGGGTGATTTAGTCTAATAATACTGCCCTGCTGAAAGCTTGGGCTGGCCCTGTGTAACATTCTCGAAGAACGAATGTTAAATAGAGCAATAAACTCATTCAACAGATTCACTCGATCCCTCACATTTCAAAAGAGTTACCAACACGTGTCATTCGTACCAGTCGGAGTGAACTACTTGTACAATCATAGAAAAACTTCAGCGATAGCTACAGGAGCGATGGCAATGCAACGCATGTCGCCGCTGTATAACCAAAGTATTGGGAACAAGGTGACGTATGATGTCTCGAACAACTTGGAAAGGTCATGCAAAGCTCCTGGTTGGGTTACGTGTCGCTTTAATTACTTTCAAAACACATTTCGGTGCAATGTGAAGAAGTGGGAAGGAAATTTGTGAAGTATGAAACCACATGCACACATTTACATGCATCATGGGCCAATCCCTAACAATGTTTGAAGAACACATTTGCAAGAAAAGGAGGCATCTTGCTTTTAAAACCAGTGGTAAATTATTCAGATGCAATTGATATTTTTTTGTATGTTAATGATTCCTTCAGTTTGAATGGACTGCCTTTCATGCAGGTTCCGAATCTGTAGTCTGTATGTACTACTCGTGTTTAAAAGAAGTGCTATGATGCTTACAAACTGTATACATAGATATGTACTTTTTATTGCACGTTTAAAGGGAATCTACACTTACTAAGAAGAAAAAAGTTGGAAAAAAATCTAACTATCATACCCTGTGAACATGGAAGTCCATTGCTTGCATTTGTTACAGCCATTGTAATATGACTGTGTATATTGATTTGATGAGAATGAAAAAGAAACACATACATTAGTGATTCACTCATTGGTTTTAGTGTCATTTCATTTGTTTCCTTTACAGCAGCTGTACTTTATCCGTCGGTTCTGTAATGTTTATATAATTTCCCAAAGAACACAGTCGTACCTTTCTTTATATAGAAAGTGATTTGTCAAACTCAATTCCACAATTCAAGAGGATTCTCACTTACCTTAGATCTCTGTTGTATGTCTGTGTTCAAATATACGCCTGCTCACGATGAAGCCCTCTTCAGAACTCATCCGTCATAGCTTTCCCTTTTCGTCCCTGTGCCACTTTGTATATGTAGTGCTTCTGTAAAAAAAAGACAAAAAAAAATCAGAACTATAGAGTGAATGCAAAATATGCAACTGTGCCTTTTTATACCTTTATTGGTATGACACGTTGGTTTTAACCAGTATGAAACCAATTGTATTGAGATGCTTTCTAAAAGTGGAGAAAGAGTACTTTATGCTGAAACTACAGTCCTGGCAATTTTACTATGATAGACTTTCCAATAACAAAAGCTTTTCTCTTGTGGCTTCTTTAAGTAAGCTCAGTCAAACTTTGTCAAGTATATCTACGAGTAACAACTGTCAATGTCATAGGTGATACCCTGGTATATCCATCCATTTCAAAGTTAGCATGGTCACACGTCCAAACTGCGATTTATACAGTAAGGATGACTTTAGTCTTCAAGGAGAATATAGGTAAAGATTGCAATGCAGGAAAACACAATATTAAGTCTATTAGGGATCAAGCATAAACGCTTTGTGACACACAGTTTTCCTAGTATAAAGAGCTAGAAGAAAGCACCAAAGGTTTGCCAATGGGACACGCACCTCAGAGGGATGCAAGATATGTGCAGTAAATATCAGCTCCTTACATACGAGTACTATACTGTATCTACACATTTGCATCTACATATTTGGAAACTCTGCATCCTTAATTCCCAAGCAAATGAGACATTTTATTGAATAAGGTAAAATGCAGCGTTTCATACTCATCTGCCCTCTGAGGTGTGTTTTCCTCAAGCATTCAACTTAGAAGATATCAGACTTAAGTTGTAGCGCTTAGGTCATAGGACACGTCACAGATAATGAAAAAAGAAATCGTGATTTTAATCATACTCTATTTGTCCTTTGACTTGGATGTTGATGTAGAATTGAGGATTGAGTTTAATCATTGTTTTATTAGGAGTCACTATGCACGCAGCTTAGCTGAACATGGCAAATGTACTGAGCGCAAGCCCACCTCTATTTATGATCTATTTTACATATTTTTTGCTTTTGTACAGGTATTTCTGTAAATAAATTGCTTGTCATTTTTGTCTCTGCAGAAATTAAAATATACCATGATACAACAGTTGAATGGGTTGAGTTTTTCTTCTGTGTACACTGAATAAATGTTTTGCATACATGTTAAAAAGGTTTGTTTGTCTATAAATACTCACCAGAAATACATTTAAGTGAATGATTGGACTGCGTCTGAATACACAGCCACAGTTTACATTTACAGTTTACAGTAAAATGCAGTAAATGATTAATCTGCCCTAATAATATGCCTGTAAATGAAGTCTTAATGCAAAAACAGATTACTACCACTCAAGGATCTGCAACTCTCGGGACTCTCTTCAAAATCTTCTCTGCTCTCCTCTGTCCGCCTGCTCCCGCACCTTCATCGGAGTTAACAGCTGCTGATTTTGCATCGTTCTTCGTAAAGAAAACTACTGCCATCAGCAGCCAGTTCTCTACGCCACCACCCGTCGAACCCGCCCACATCCCTGACACGTGTGTGCTCCCCACCTTTTCTCCTCTGTCTGAAGCTGATGTCTCCAAGGTCATTGGTTCCAACCACCCTACCACCTGCCCACTGGATCCCATCCCCACCCATCTCCTCCAAGCCATCTCTCCAATGGTTGTGCCTGCTCTGACCCACATCATCAACTCTTCGCTCACCACCGGGACATTTCCCACAGCGTTCAAAGAGGCCCGCATCACACCGTTTCTAAAGAAACCCACCTTGGAACCTACACTGCTAGAAAACTACAGGCCTGTCTCCCTTCTTCCCTTCATCACCAAAGCCCTGGAGCGAGTTGTGTTCAACCAGCTCTCCTCCTTTCTCATGCAAAACAACCTCCTGGACAGCAACCAGTCTGGGTTCAAGACCGGTCATTCCACAGAGACTGTACTGCTCTCAGTCAGCGAAGCCCTGAGACTGGCAAAAGCATCATCCATGTAATCTGTGCTCATCCTACTGGATCTGTCTGCTGCCTTTGACACTGTCAATCATCACATCCTCCTGGCTTCTCTCAGTGCTATGGGTGTCTCTGGAATGGCGTTGTAATGGTTTGAGTCCTACCTCTCGGGTAGGTCATTCAGAGTATCCTGGAGAGATGAGGTCTCCGCGTCCCAACAGCTCAACACGGGGTGCCACAGGGCTCAGTGCTTGGACCGCTACTCTTCTCCATTTACATGACATCCCTCGGCTCAGTCATTCAGAAGCATGGCTTCTCCTATCACTGCTATGCCGACGACACACAACTCTATTTGTCATTTCAACCGGACGATCCGACGGTCGCTGCTTGCATCGCGGCATGCCTGAGTGACATCTCGCTTTGGATGAAGGATAATCACCTGCAGCTAAACCTTGCAAAAACGGAACTGCTTGTGATCCCAGCCAACCCAAAGATTCACCACAACCTTGCCATTCAACTAGGCTCATCAACGATTACACCGTCCAGCACAGCCAGAAACCTGGGAGTGGTAATCGATGATCGGCTTAACCTCACAAGTCATGTTGCCAGCACCACCCGGTCCTGTAGATTCATCCTCTACAACATTAGGAAAATTAGACCTTTCCTATCGGAGCACTCTACGCAAGTCCTGTCCAGGCTCTTGTCCTGTCCAAACTGGATTATTGCAATGCGCTTCTGGCTAGACTTCCTGCTTGCACAATCAAACCTCTCCAGATGATCCAGAATGCGGCGGCAAGAGTGGTCTTCAATGAACCGAAGAGAGCGCATGTAACTCCGCTCTTCATCAGGTTACACTGGCTCCCTGTTGCCGCCCGCATAAAGTTCAAAGCTATGCTCCTGGCCTACAAGACCAACACCGGATCTGCACCATCGTATCTCTACTCGCTAATGCAGATCTATGTTCCTGCCAGATCACTGCGGTCTGCAAAGGAACAACGACTAGTGGTACCATCCCAAAAAGGAAAAAGTCACTCTCCCGTACCTTCTCTGGATCTGTTCCACATTGGTGGAAGGATCTACCAGCTGCTACAAGATCAGCAGACTCGGTTGCCATCTTTAAAAAACGCCTAAAAACGCATCGCTTCCGTCAACACGTCGCTGATTGATTTTTCCTAATGCTCTTCCCTTTCCTTCTTTAAAAAAAATAAAAATAAATAACTCTTACTAACCTCACTATTCTTAGCACTATTCTTAGATTCCTCATCTGTAAGTCGCTTTGGATAAAAGCGTCTGCTAAATGACTAAATGTAAATGTCTTTAGCTTTTATTGAAGTTGGCTTGTGAGATTCAACACAGACCTCACCATCTGTTGGCAGTATCCAATAGAGTTCGGAAGTGATCACTTTTTTTCAATGCTGATAACATTTTCGCTTCTCTCAAAACAGACTCACTGAGAGTCAATCAATCAGACATAAGCATAGCACAGTTAAGTTTTAACGGGAAATTCCTAAACAACATTAAAATACTGCATTTCTCAAAGCCACGGTTCTGCTTCATAAAGCAAACAGATCTGTGCTATATAATGCAATTTAAAAGAATAGTTCACCCGAAAATGGAAATTCTGTCTCTCACCCTCGGGTTGTTCCAAACCTGTATACATTTAGTTGTTAGACAATATTTGGAAGAATATCAGAAACCCATTGAACGCCATAGTAGGGAAAATAAATACTATAGGAGTCAATGGGGGATGAGATCTGTTTGGTTACTGACATTTTCTTCCGAATATCTTTCATTGTGTTCCGCAGAACAAATAAATGTATACAGATTTGGAACAACCTGAGGGTGAGTACACGATGATAGAATTTTTGGGTGAATAATCCAAGCTGTTAAATGTAAATTGTATTCACACTTTTTCAGATGACTGCTTTATTGGGATTATTGTATCTCTTGTCTAGTCTACAGTGATAATTATATGGCACGATATATCTATCCATTTGGTTTCTTTTTTCGTGAAAGCTGTGCAAAATGTGAAACATTCATCTAAAGTATTTCATCTAATTGCGTATTTTTCTCTATGAAAAGTCAAGATGAAACAAAATCAAAACTAATTGCGTTTATGCTATGTTTATGGGAAGCTTTCCAAATGAATTGTTAATTCTGTGAATGAAACAGCGTTGGCATGAAAAACGTGAAATGCCTTAAATAAAACAAAGACATAATATTATTTGACAAGAACACTAAAACAGTTAAATTAATCACACCTATTAGTGGCACTACATTCTGTATGTACTGTATTGTAAAAAGCTTTATTTATTTTGGTATATGCTTCTTAGTTACGTAAAAGGACACAACTCTTATGATGTGTTTAAAAAGTACATTATTTACCCTCTGCCCTAGAGAGTTTGATGACTTTTACTTTGGCAGAAGAATGCTTAAACTCTCCAGGGTCCTCCTCTGTTCCCTGTTCAGCCTCATGAAGTCTAGTAGCTAGTGTGATGGATGAAGCACTCACAGCGGACTGACCCTGGATCAGTAACTCTCAGCTGCGGCAGAAGTCCAACATGACCCTTAAGGTATGAGAGCAGGGCCATTACACCCAAAAAACTCCCTAACTTCTTTTGACCTCAATAATATAAACTTGTCCCTAACCTTTTGACCGTGTTTGACCATGATTTATATAATGCTGCAAATACGGACATACTGTACATCAAAATGTTTCTTTATTCAATGTTTCAACACCCAGTGTGGAAACATTGAATAAAAGAAACATTTTGACGACCTACACCTATAGACCTTTATATATCACTGAGGGTATACTTTAGCTTTACAAACCATTAGTAACTGCATTCATGAAATGTAAGCTCAGTTCCGCATTCATTCCAACCACCTACAGTCTAGACATTTGCCTATTAAGGAAGCATCCTAACTGACATGAACCCTTATAAAATACTTCTTTGCACCACTGTATATATACTTTATATATAGTTAAAAGAGAACAGGACACTATATTTATCAACTATATACAAACAATATAGTAGTGTGCTACTATATATTTGTATTGATTCTGTACTATTGTTGCAGTGCATTTTGGGATTGCCTTCTCTTCTTGCCTTGAAATTTGGCGAAAACTGTGATTAGCTAAATGAGAGCATTACCTTAATAGTAAATGGGACTGCAGAGAGTTTGATGCAGTGTGTAAAGACGATTGTCCCCCATAACATGTCAATAGCATCCGATATATCTTCATCGAGATCAGATTTTAGGGTGTGGTAAAAGGGCCAAATGAAAAGAAATGGAGATCCAGATATAGAGCTCAAGAGAGTCGATACACAGCTAGGGTAATTAATAACATCATTGATCAGCTCTCGCTGCTGTTCTACTCAAGATGGTGTTTTGAAATGAATTTCCCTGTCATATTTAGCTCTGCCTTTGTCAACCACTGATCGAGAATTATATAAACCGCTGAGGTATATGCCCGGTCAATGCAGCGTTATGTTTACCTGATTTATGATTTTCTAATATTCTTCTCTATATGCCAGAGAAATTCAATCATAGGCTGTTAGCACTTTGTAAAATTGATTTTTTTTGGGGTATTTGTGTGTCCTAATTTTTCTCCCTTTCAGTATGAAGTGAAGAAATTAAATCACCATTTCAAGTGCTGCAGAAGATCCAACATCACTGATGAGAAAATCCTGCAATAACTTTTCATGTAATTGAAACTGTAGATTATATTAGCATTTATTTGTAGTACAGCAGTAATATTATTGCGGTATGTTATGTTGCATTTGAAGAAGTATTCAAAAGAAGGCATACTTGACATAAATATTACATACTCAAAAGACTCCATTACATCAAAATGTATTCCTAGAATATAGAGCCTTGCATTTCTTTGCCAGAAATCAAAATGCTACATTTTCGTGATTTCAGAGAGTTAAGAGTTTTATAATCCAGTTGCAGACTAATATTGGAGCTGTACTGTACAAAATTCAGTGTGTGTTCTAAAACAACACACACGACTACATTAAATACAATAAAAGAAGAGGTACTGCCGGTACTGTGCTGTTTTCTGCTGCCGAAAAAAGGAAAAGTCATAATTTGTCAATATAAAACCTAAACAACATTTAAATTGCATACATTTTATTAGACATGTTTGCCAGTGACAATTTTCAGAGAGCTCTCAAAAGTGTGAAATTGACTTTTCTCTGCTGTTGACATCACAGCTTAAAAACAGTCACCAGAAAAACATTAGTGGTAATTATTATTTTTGTATTTATGCCCAGTGGCTATAATGCTGTTTCATGTCATGTATTAATGCTGTATCATGGAGTTAAAGTTCTGGACCTTCCGAATTGATGTCTGTAACCTCTTCCTTCCCTAGCCAACCCACTTATTGCCAGCTTGAGTGCTTGCTCTCATTAAACCAATACAATAACATACCAAATACTATGAAATGAAAACATTTATTTTACAAGAGACTCACTTTTTTTACATCATCAAAAATTCCAACAGTTGTTATCGTGGTATCATGCTTTTATTGTGTTTTCTTGTGTTAGTCAGCTTTATTTTTTATTTTTTAATGTTTTTATTTATTATTATTTTGTAGATTATTTTTTAATCTTATTGATATTAATTGGAATGCAAAATAAAAAAACATGATTTTTAAAAATAGCTAAAAACTGAGTTAACTTCAAATAAACATTTTACCAAAATAAATAATTTCACCAGTGGTTTCAGAACTTTGGACCCCTTGTATTTATTTTTTCACTGCATCAGCCGATAAATAAAAGACAGCATCTAGTTGTAACTCACAATGTATCATAAACAGCAGACTGTGTCAAGAAGAATGTTAAGAGATATTCGATACGCTATCAAAACGATAGAAAAATACAAGCGTCTTAGTTTGCAGTACACTTGCACTGTCTTCTACCCATCCCAACTGAGGGTGTTGTCATTCAATTATAATGAAACAACGGGTGGGCAACCATTTCTCAGTTTTGAAGTGGCAGTTACTTTGAGATGATGGTAGTAGGCATATCTATGTATCCAGATAGCCATCATTGAAGCATCTGAAATGTGCTATTTTATAATAAGGCCTTATGTCAGTAGTCATTGGGGCCCTTGGGCATTTACTCACAGTTTGTCCAACGGGGATCAAATGAGATTGGCTACATTAAGCATTTAGTCAAGGTTTGGAGAACGTTTTCAATGCCGCAGTCTATATATAAGTCATGTACACAGCCTGACCTTGCTGGCAATTTAATGTGAAGATGGAATTCCAAATGTCATGCGTTTTCTCGCTCTCGCTCTCCGCATGTCTGTGTGGGGGGAAATATGATGAATTCAGTCCACAGTTTGATCCGAAGCTACAGCTGAGCTTAAGAGATTCGAGAGCGTGGCTGAATCTCAAGAAGGGAAAGTGCTTGGACTCTACCACATAGGTAACACAAAATCACTCTGAAAATGCATACTTACGTGTTAAACAATGTCAAAAGTGTGTCAAATGAGCAGGGTGTCTATATACATTAGGTGAACAATACCTGGATTTCATAATGCAATGGGCAATGATCTGAGCAAGAAGCTTTGCCACACCATATCAATACAGGAACCATTTACTTACACAAAAACACAGAAGTCCCTTGTTGCAACAAACAAAACTCGTTCTTTATCTTAATCTAGCTGCACAACACATTTAATTCCCTAACTAGCATCTCCTACACACACATTGTGGAGAAAGCTGTTATTCTTCATTCAGTGGTTTTGAAAACTGGTGTCCCCACCCCACACAAAGAGCAACAATAAATTCTGACTAGGGGTTAAATAGCATACAAAATAACACCCCAATCTGAATGTTTCAAAACATCCCCTCCTGCATTTAAAGGCATCTCTATAAAGCGTGCAAATGTATGGCCATGTAAAGCGGTTATGAATAATGCAGCGTGTGTGTGTGTGGTGATGGGCTGAAGAGATGAATGGTCTTAAGGGAACAGGGCTTAGACTGACTGCCTCTTACCACTTTATCCCCTTAATTACACCATGGGATCCGATATATGGATCAATTCATTCAAGTGGCTCTGGATTTGGCTGATTGGGGATTTTAGAGAGCCATGAAGTTGATAATATGAGCGCTCTCGATTCCCAGAAGCGATGCGGAAACGAACAGATGCGAGCGGCACACAAACACACATACACATGCAGACACACACTGAGAAACAAACAACATACTGAGCAGTGAACTGTGTGGGCTGTAGATTGACATGATAACTCTTGATCTTAAGTAGACTTTCAAAATTGCCATCAGCATATGCCAAATGTAAAATATTGAAAACCGAGAGCTAAAATAATACTGTTTTGTAACAGTCTACACTTTTCATTCATTCAGTCTATCTATGTATTATTTCCTAAAGATAAATAAATTAAATAGAATATGGCAATACGGGACACTTCACTGTAGCCTACTACAGTATATATGTATTTGGTTTGATGTCTTTTGTTGTTCCTAATCTGCCTTTTAATCTCAGTTGTGTTCGTCTCTTGTTTGTCCCTTTAGTTTAGTGTTGGTCTCTAGGGAAGTTTGCCTTCTGCTCTCCACATGCACATTCTCCCTCTGCTTAAACCTCTGCTAACACTTCGAATGGGAAAAGTCCACTGGGCTGTCATTGGTAAATCAGCCATGTGATTTACAGACATACTTTAAATACTGTATATCCAAGCAATAATCAGACATATGCACTCACGTACTGTAAATGAAAACATGCACATATTTACACTAGAGAGATTCATTGGATAATAAATGCACCAGGGGAATTCGGTTTATATAACCCATGATCATATTTAATATTTCCAGCTCCATTTTAGTCCACCTTGAAAATACTTTCCTTTTTGTAGGGTTTTCCTTGTAGTATTAAACAATGCTTTATTCTAAGTATTATACCAATCATGTCGTGAATCAGAATGGCTATTTCCTTAACATCAGTCTGAATTCATATTTCTTTCCTTAATATGTCTCAGATAAAGCCTATCAAGGTCTCAAACTGTGCTTAGATTTGCCAACATATCAAGTCTGCAATAAAAAGGCAGTGATTTCAATATCAACTCCAACAGTTCTCATCAAATTCTTAGAAAACCAAATTATCTGTCTGTTAAATTATGAAAGAGCAACATTTTTCTCTGGCATACCACACTACAGAAACCCACTTTAATAATAACAAAATTTATTTAACACTGACTGCCTGAAGCGACAAGATTTATTCCTCACCCTGTTTGGTGTTGGTCTCAATGGTTACATTCCGGCCCTGAATTTACTGTGAGATTATGATTTCTGTCAATCAGGGCTGGCAACATATCAGTTGCAGAGAAGCATCCAAAATCTAAATGTACTCATCATTTTGTTGATCCAAACAATATATAAGCTTCTTATAGATTCTATTTGACTGTCATATATAATCCACACGCACACACACAACCTAACACTATTAACTCTGACAAACACACACCATACAAGTGTCTGAATAAACATGGGTGTTGACAGCTCCCTCTCTACTTTCCCTTGTGTTAGCACTACTGCACATCCCAAAAAGGGACACACACACACATTCAGGATTAACAACAATAACTATATAACAATAAAATAAACAAGAGGAATGTGAGGTGATACAAGGTCTTGCAATGCCTCATAAATAGAACACCCTACTTTAGGATTGAAACAGAAATACAAAATGGAAGGTAGCTGAAAACATGGCATCACAACATGCCACAATAAACAGCACAGGTTGTGTACACCCATCCTAATAATGATTGCTTTTCAATCTATTACATTTAGCGATTTGTAAAAAACAAAAATGACAGTGTAATTTGGATTTAGAGAACAAAAGTTCACTTTGCTTAGTATTTACTGCATTCATTTGACACTTTTCATTCTTTTCTTAACTGACTCAAAACAATAATGATTTACATAATCAGATTCGTCTATTAATGGAAGCCCTTCAGCTAGAAGTTACAGTGATGATTGTTCTTATAAAAGAGGCATATGATTATGTAGTTTGTGCTTTTTGATTAAAGTGACTTATAATAATTACTGGGTCAGTCCCTCTGGAACTAGGGTTAAATGAAAAATAATAATCTAATTTTGTGGGTGAGTAAATCATCACAAGATGTCTCATTTACTGGGGTTGAATGTTTGCTTTAGGAGCTCCATTAGTTACTCAATAGGATTGCGATTACACCTGCGTGAGACACAACAATTCTTGACCAGATCCTTAACCATTATGCTTAAAACGTAATTTAAAATTAAACATTGATGTGTGAATCTGACATCAGAGGCAGGAAGACAGAGTGAGGGAGACATAGAGACAAAGAGAGAGGTGTATATTGCTCACCGTCAGCACTTCTATCCAACTTAAAGGTTTATTTGTCATCTGCATCGGCATTTTCATGAGTCTAAAAGGTCAGCAGTCTATCATCTGCTGTTATATGCCCTCCTCCGTATCGACACCACTGACCATCCAAAGCCTATTGGACTCAAACAGAATCTTCCTTATGGAACTGAAACATGAGGTCCGTACTGTTCAATAATTCACTTCCTATGTATTGAGTTGTGACATACTAGACACAGCATGTCATTGAAAACATGAAATATAATACTGTGTATTAAATTTATTGAGATGATTTTAAGTCTGTGATGACGCTGCAATATTCACACATTTAAGCTCTGCTGTCAGGACAGTTTCCGTTCTGTGCTTCTCGACCTGAAATCAATTATCAGTTTGTCAATAATTTGTCAATCCTCTCTTGTAGTTATATATTGTGGCCATTGTCATGTGTCTTCACTCAATAAACTTTGTGTGTGTGTTGTGTACTGTATTATTTTTTTCCAAAGCCTCCTGCACAAAACAGATAAACAGTGACGGCCATTTATGCACATCACTTTATTATTTAACATTTGTATTGTAGGCTATTGTATTGTATTAATATATTTTATTATAGCTTATTATATTATTATTTTCCTTTTTTGCCAGTCACGTTAATCATTTAAAAGACAACACTATACAGTGTGTAGAAGTCTACAACAATTCGTTGACATTCATGCATCTCCAAATTTGAAAAGTTATGCAATACATGCCCAAAATGCGCAATGGTGTGTTAAGAGATGTGTTGAGTTCTTCTTCTTTTCCGTTCTGAGCAGACCGAACATCATATGACATAAATTACCGCAAAAGAGAACAGTAGCCTACTGTACAATACACAAGAAACAGTACTCTCACGGTACTTTGATGTCATTCACCTTACTCTTTACTGCGCCCATGAAATCAAACACAAGTAGTCAAGTCAAGTCAGCTTTATTTACATAGCGCTTTTTACAATTTTCATTGTTACAAAGCAGCTGTACAAGAAAACATTGACTATAAGCAAAACATATAAGGTTATCAAAGTACTTGTGCCTTTTTTCATAACTTCAGATCAGTAGAATGCTACGGATTTATTTCCTGTTCAATTTAAAACCATCGCATCACCGTAGAGTCCTCAGATCTCTTCTCCTTCAGCGACGACTCGATCTTCGTTTCCCGAGACTGACTGCTTCGCCGTCGAGAGAGCACCTTCAGCGGATTCGACCGTGATCATGCACGAGATCATGCCACTGGCGGCCCCCACACCGTCTCTTTCGGGTCCTCACAAAGGCTGTGAACGAACTGGGTCTAGAGTGGTCTCCCCCAGAGGAACCCGCTCGCCGCCTGGACGAATGGTTCTTGCCGGGGCGCCGTCAGGCCCCTGGTCAAAGAACTTCACTGTTCTTTCCGGAAGTTCACGGCGAACTCACCAAGTCATGTCATGCCCCCTACTCGGCCCGTCTTCGACCTTCCTCCTCCGCTCTCACCTCCGTGGACGGCGCAGAGGAAAAAGGGTATGAGAAACTTCCCCCCCCCTCGATGAGTCGGCTTCGGCACTACACTCCATGGCAGTGCTCCAGGTGTACCAGGCCAAACTCCTCCAAGGAATGAATGAGTCCAACCCTAACCCTGCGCTCCTCAGAGAGCTACGCGCCACCAAGGCCATGGCCCAAGTGATAGGAAGATCCATGGCCAGTCTAGTAGTGCTCGAGCGCCATCTGTGGCTGACGCTTACGGAGATCAAGGAGGCAGACAAATTCCCCTTCCTAGACGCTCCAATTTCCACTACCGGCCTCTTCGGACCGGCGGTGGAGGGATTCGCGGAATGCTTGACGGCTGCGCAGAAGTCTTCGCAGGCCATGAAACACTTTCTGCCGAAAAGACCCGGATCTAGACCGGTGGCGACTCACCCCAAGCCAGCTCCGACGCAACAGCCAGTGAGAACCCTTGCTGCTCAGAAGGCTCCGGGAGCGGACGGACATCAGCGCTCCCGATCGGGACGGTGCTAACCGCATCCCCCACGACAGGGTCCCCGGCCTAAGATCACGCTGGACCGTGCGCCTCAGGCTCCCTCCTGAGACCGATGCAAGGAAGAGGAAGGCTACAGGGCCCGCTCCAGCTGGCCCTCCTTCAAAGACCGCTCTCACGTCTGCCCAGTCACCCCGTTCAGTTCCGGGTGCCGCAAAGTGTTGATAATGTGCAAGGTTGTAAGTGCGGGGCCTGTTCCAATGCCCACACAACACACCGCAAAATGTTTAATAAAACACAAACATTGTCAAAAAAAGAGCAATCTTCCTCTTCCATTGTCCTTGGGAGCCAAGCCCCCAAAAGGCGGTGTACCTCCCCATTGCACCCAACCCCTTGCCACGCGGGCCAAGGCCTGGCGAGCCATCCCCAGTGTGTCAGATTGGGTTCTGGGTATAATATCTCGAGGATATTCACTCCAGTTTGCTCGTCGACCCCCGCGCTTCCGCGGAGTCGTCCCCACCCGAGTACAGAACTCAAAATCACACGTTCTGCGCACGGAGTTGAGGAACTTACTGGTTCCTCCAGACCAAACCGAGTCAGGCTTCTACAGCCGCTACTTCCTCGTACCAAAGAAGGACGGCGGCCTCCGCCCCATCCTCGATCTCAGACATCTGAATAGCGCCCTTATGAAACGGCGTTTCAGAATGATCACGATGAAGTAGATCCTTGTTCTAGCCCAGTCAGAGGACGAGCTACGGTCCCACATATCCCTCCTCCTCAGCCATCTAGAATGCCTGGGACTCCGGATCAATCTTGCCCAGAGTGCACTGTTCCCCAGCCAACATATTTCGTTCCTGGGGGCAGTCTTCGACTCAAATCGCATGACAGCCAGAATTACGCCAGAACGAGCTCTGGCTATTCGACTGCTTGCGGCCTCATTCACACCCGGGGTTTCACGCCCCCTCAAGGCTTTTCAGAAAATGCTGGGCCTTATGGCCTCTGCATCTCAGGAGCTGAGTCTGGGCATCCTCCGGATGCGCCCCCTCCAGTACTGGCTGAAGCCGAGAGTTCCTCCACACTCTTGGTGTCTCGGACTTCTACGTGTGTTGGTGAACCAAGCCTGCGTAACCGCCCTAGCCTCGTGGAAAGATCCCCTTTGGCTAGACCAGGGTGTGCCCCTGGGCTCCACGTGCAGCCTGAAAGTGGTCACGACAGATGCCTCCAACACGGGTTGGGGGGCTCTGTGCGACGGCGAACCTGCCTTCGGCCACTGGTCGAACCAGGAAAGAAGCCTCCACATCAACTACCTGGAAATGCAGGCAGTATGGTTTGCTCTTCGCTACTTCCTGCCGGTACTAAAGGACGGCCACGTCTTAGTCCGATCAGACAGCATGACGGTGGTATCTTACATAAATCACCAGGGAGGCCTCTCCTCAAGACGCCTTTTTTCCCTGGTATTACGCCTCTTGGAATGGGCCCAGTCCAATCTGCGCTCACTGAGGGCAACTCACGTTCCAGGAAGACTGAACCGGGGGGCAGATATGCTATCTCGGAGCAATGTTCCTTCGGACGAATGGACGCTCCACCCCATGTCGGTTCAGCAAATCTGGAAAATCTTCGGCAAGGCAGAAGTCGACCTTTTCGCCTCAGAAGACAATACTCACTGCCCAACGTACTTTTCGAAGGGCAGGGACGCCTTGGCCCACACCTGGCCCAACCGCCTCCTCTATGCTTTTCCCCCGATCGCGCTCTTACAGCAGACGATCAGGAGGATCAGAGATCAAGCGCACCGAGTGCTATTGGTAGCCCCTCTGTGGAAGAACCAGCCTTGGGTCGCAGATCTCTCTCAGCTGCTAGTAGCAGCCCCGTGGCCCATTCCCCTGAGGCGGGACCTCCTCTCTCAGGCAGGGAACACGATATGGCACCCCCAGCCAGCGCTGTGGGCTCTGCATCTTTGGCCTCTCGATGGGAGTCTACAACCCTCCCCGAGAGCGTCTTGAACACAATATCCCAGGCTAGAGCCCCATCTACTAGACGTCTCTATGCTCTCAAATTGACCCAGTGTCCTGTGACATATCACTGATACTATCATTTTTACAAGAGTTGCTGGATAGGGGCCGTGCCCCTTCCACACTCAAAGTTTATGTGGCAGCCATTTCAGCCTCACATACCCACATTGCGGGAAAAAGAGTGGGCATGAATGACCTCATCGTTAGTTTCTTGAAGGGATCCAGGCGGTTACACCCCCCTCGCCCCCCTACAGTTCCTACTTGGGTTCTGCCCACAGTCCTTTGGGCTCTAAAGAGTTCGCCCTTTGAGCCTCTGCAATCTGTGGACCTCCGTTCTTTAACGCTAAAAACCACTCTGCTTCTCGCTCTAGCATCGGTCAAGCGTGTGGGCGACCTACAGGCGCTCTCTGTGAGCCCCTCCTGTCTTGAATTTGGGCCTAACGACTCCAAGGTCGTCCTCAAACCAAGGCATGGCTATGCCCAGTCAGAGCAGTAAAAATCTACATTGAGCAATCCACCCCATTCAGACGGTCGGAACAGCTTTTTGTGTGCTTCGGTGACCGCACCAGAGGGTCTCCGGTCTCGAAGCATAGGCTGTCAAAATGGATAGTCGAGGCTATACCGCTGGCATACTCTTCCTTGGGCCTTCAATGTCCCACAAGAGCCCATTCTACTAGAGGCATTGCCTCTTCCTGGGCCTGGTCTAGTGGTGTCTCTATAGAGGACATATGTGCGGCGGCCTGCTGGGCTTCGCTGTCCACTTTTACCAGATTCTACAGTTTGGACGTTCCGGCCCTTCAGGCCTGGGTCTTTTCTGCTTTAGATTAGGCCGCTGGACCCAGGCTCTATAGCCACTCCAGCGGCTAATACTTTTTTGGGACGATTACCCGACTAGGCCACCTACTAGCTTGGCCTTCTCCGCCTTCGCAGGGATTCTCTGTTCTACCCGTCTCCGAGCCAACGCTCCGAGACTTACTGTGTTTTCGTTCCATCTGTAGCACGGCGTGATTATACTGGTTCCCCATAGCGTCCTGCTACGCAGTACGAGTGAAGTATCGATAGGCAACGTACTTGGTTACTTACGTAACCTCGGTTCCCTGAGATACGGGAACGAGTACTGCGTTCCTTGCCGTGCTGCGAGCTGCATTGTCGTCGCTTCAGTCGAAGTAACCTGAGGACTCTACGGCGATGCGTCTGCTTATATAGCCATAAGCACCGCCCATTCTGGCGGGTGCCATCGCCATTGGTCCGGCAGCTCCGCTACAATTGGTTTAAAGTTTTACTTTTTTCCAAACAATCACTGTGCAGTTTTCACTGCGCTGTTGAATTGCTTCAGTCATCGGAGAAAAAGGAGTTTTCCCCATAGCGTCCTGCTATGCAGTACTCGTTCCCGTATCTCAGGGAACCGAGGTTACGTTAGTAACCGAGTACGTTTTCTAGTCTAGTGGCAGGATCATGACAGGGCCACGTGTTGTTTGTGGAGAGAAACATATTATTGTCAGTCATGACATAATATGCTTTCTCTCTCTAGTTTCGTCGCTGGCCCTGCCCCTCTAGTTTCCTCGTTAGCTTCCCCTCAGTGTTTCATGACCCACACCTGTCCCTTAATTATCCTTTGTTTGTTTCCCTACTTAATGCCCTCATGTCTATTGTCTTGTGCTCGTTCGTTGTACTTCTTTCATGCCTTCTGCTTGATACCGTGTCTTGGATTAGCTGTTTAATATAGTCTAGTCTGTGTGAGTGTTCTGTTTAGTCTAGTGTTTTTTGTAGTTGAAGTTCTTGTCAAGTGTTCAGTTTTTTTCTGTTCAGTATTTTGTGTTGTTATCGTGTACTCGGTTCTTGTTTTGTTACTCCCACGTGGGTTTTTATTTTGTCTTTTATTATTAAAGTTTTCTTGTTAACCCCTTCGTTACTGCCTGCCATTGGGTTCGTCCTACCACGACCGTGACACAATTTCAAGCAGTGGAATTTGCAGCACTAGGTAAGAACGTGGCTGTAGTTTATTGTTCATGCTGGGTGTCATTAAAAACAAATCAAGCATGCTTGCTCTTGACATGAAAATAATTGCCAATATGACACAAGTGTGTCTACTGGCGATCGTGTGTAAATGATCAAGAGTGTTTTGTATGTGGTTTAAAGGCTGTACATGAAAGATGTCAAATGCAAATCTGTAAATTGTAAATCTTGTATGGTTACGGATGGCAGGGAATTTATTTACATGTGCTTTAATAGAAGGGAACCCGGTGCATGTATGGCTTAATGTGTCATAGCCTTACACTACTAGCATAACTGTTGGAGTTTTTAACTAGCATCATTAGAAACTCATCAAATAATTTCAATTCTTAAGAAAAACCTAAATGTAATACTCATTTTAACCTAAGGCCGCCATGTTCTTTTTCGATGACGTAAACTGGTTGCATGCACAGCTAGGCAGCCAAACTAAACAACACTCAGTTCTTCAGTAAATATAAGGTTCTGAAGTATAATAAAATGCTAAAATAGGAAAGAAAATAAAGACATTTATTAAGACCGTGTATTTTCATACATTTTCAAGTCAAGACTTGACTCATACATTTTAATATTGTTTGTCAGAAGCAATACAAACATGCATATTAATGACTTAAATAATTTTGAATTTATCATATAACAGATATTTTAGACATTATACAATGCATTTTATCCAGATTAAAAAATGTTCCTAACGTTATTGTCTTCTCTCTCTCTCGGTTGTTAGCTGACGGGGCTAATATTCACGTGTGCTCTGATACAGAATTAATTACCAAACCGCAAGCATCGTATGGTGTTTCTCAGTATATTCTCATAATGTATAAAGTATACGATTATGGTGGATGCTGATGTCTTAAATAGTCCTAAATGCGGTAGTCTGAGTTTTGGCCCTTTGTGTCTTTGTGCCCCCTGGGCACTTGCCAAATTGCCCATATGGGCAATTATATGTTGTATGACATATCGCTTATTGCTCCCTGAATTCTCTGTAAGTCGCTTTGGATAAAAGCGCCTGCTAAATGACTAAATGTAAATATATGGTTAATCCGCCACTGCATACATCGCTCTATACCCAAGGATCCTTTTAAAAGAAAAAAAGGTCGTAAAACTTGGTTCTCTATGCGTACAGTTTAGTAATTGTTTACCTATAGTTCAGGTATCTTGAGTGTTTTCCTCCACTAAGGAAAGGGTTAGGATTATGTTTGGGGCGGGCTTTAGAGATAGGGACCAATCACAGAGCAGCATCCTAAGTGAATGAACCAATCAGAAGTCAAACTTTTACGGGTGTTACAGTGGTTACAGTTTTTGAATGTTCTTATGGCGCTACTAAATACACATTTGAAGAAACACACCTCAATACCATGATGCATTCTCAAGCTCACCTTTATTTGTGTGTAGAGGAGTTCGAATAAGAGAAAAATATCATAAAAATGGTAATGGCCGTATTCATTGGCATTCCTAATCCTGTCTATTCATAGCGACACCACCCCATTCTGCTGCTTTCTCCTTTGACATTTATGTTTTCAATTAGTCATTCACTAGAAGGTTCATTCCCTCCCTTTGTTTTTGTCTCTCACTCACTTAAATACAACCTTGTCAACCGTGGTCTCTCAAAAGCCTTTAACACATCAGAAATATTCCATGCTGCAACAGAACTTCGTGACCCCATGGGAATGCTTTTAGGTCTTGGGTTTGCACACCATCTTTCTGCATATGAAAATAAATCAACACGCATTATTAAATGCTTTAATTATGTGTGGTTTACATTTACATTTATTCATTTGGCAGACGCTTTTATCCAAAGCGACTTACAAGTAGTTTTATACAGTGGCACATTACTGCAGAGCAATCAGGGTTAAGGTGCCTTGCTCAAGGGCCCTTCAGTCATGACCTGCTGGCACTGAGATTAGAACCGGTTTAGAATGGTGTTTAGGGTAAATGAAACTACAATTGGATATCTGCTTAGTTCCCTATTAGAAAAACAAAAGGACTTTATTAGAGTTCCTGGTACCTGGGCTGGTTCTATACATCATTGTATAAGGGATGTCAATTCGTTTTATTTGGTCAAGAAGTTACAGTAAATAAACCCTCATTCTCATATTTTACTGGGGTTGTTCCTGGGTCAAAATTGGTCTTCTGTTGTGGCTGACGAATACTGTCATCCACACACGGTTAAGCGTACCCTACCCTTGAAATGCGATTCCAATACTGACAATAAATCCAGTTTAAATGCAAAAAACTACTTTTGGTTTGTCATATGTTTTGTCATTATATTGTTTTTAGTTTTACAATATTTCCAAGTTATATAATGGGTATGAAATTATGTGTCTCACATCCTCCTTTCTAAGCCCTTTCGCCAGAAGCTTTATTTTTTCCACTGTCCTTCATTGATTTTTATTTGCCAGACTTCTTATATTATTATATTAGAAGGACACTAGAACAAGTTACAGTTCTTATTTTCACCACATACAATTAAATTAGGAGCCATCTAACAGCAACTTCTGATTTGTTCTGGTTTCACCTCTGTCCTATCTAAACTAAATAATTTTATAGGTCATTTATACACATTTTCATATAAATAAACCGTAAATACTGTCAATTATTTAGACTTAATCTTACTGACGGACATAAGCACAATTTAGCAGATGCACTGTTTGTGAATCACAGCAGTTAGGACATTGCAAAAGTTAACGTGGAAAACACCTCATCGCTAGATAGGATTTGTTTTGTTTGTTAATTTCAGCTGTACAAGCGGAACCCTTGTCAGAGAAAATGAATCCTGATTCTGATCAGTTCATCCAGGGCTAATTCAGGTAAAATATTCCCTGCAAGCTCCACATGAAACATGGATTCGGTCTTCTGACTTTTTGTCATTGTGTCAGTAGCTTTTGATTAATGTACCGGGAGGGGAACAGTTCAAAAACCGGCATGTTCTGCTTTAGGCCTATTCGGCGCTGCACAGACCGATCGGCATATGATATCAAACTTCTGCAAGATAAAAAAGTAATACAATGCATCTGCATCTACTTCACATCATATGCCGATCGGTCTGCGCAACACCGATTGAAGTCAAACACAGAGAGTGCACGGGCTCTCCGTTCGTTCTTTCCTGCAGTCATCTAACTAACATTGCTCATATCACATTCAGAGGCTGTTTACATGAGACCATTTTCAACTTAAAACGCAAAACAATTTATGCGGTTTTTTTTACATGGATTTACATGGAAACTGCATTTCAGGGGACTGAAAACGCGAACTTTTGAAAGGGGTCTCAAAGTCAGCGTTTTTGATTACATGTAAACTGCAGGACAGAACTTTCTGAAAGCTATGATGTCACACGCATGCATATTACACGCTCAGTCGCACGAGTATAGCTAAAAGAATATGGTGTGCTTGCTGCGCGACTATGTATTGACGTTTTCCCAGCAAAATGTGGATTTGCTGCACCAATAAGACCAGTGGAAACACACTATTTACATTCACCAGACCTTAAAAACACATATATCGACCAATGTTTTTTAAAAAGCACTTTTGGTTTGTAACCGTGCATGTGTATGTGCAAAGGCACGTTCTCTTTGCACAACAACAATGCCATATGACCTGGCGTGCATACCACAGCGTTTTTATCCATTTTCCTGGATCCGTGTAAATGCGATAACGCTGTCAGGTGCACGTGAAACCTTTCAAAACGCAAAGGAAAAAATGTTTTTCATTTTAATTTATAGGAAATACTCTCCTGATGAGAGTGGGGCTGGAGGTTTTGCCCCAAAAGTGAGATTAATTTCAGAGCCCACTGTGTGTAGACCCCTGTGGTCTGTAATAGCTAGCTTTCGAGTGTGGACTGTATATAGAGACAATGTGCCATCCTGCATAAACTGCTAAGACTAGTCTTACAAGTCAGTCACCATATTTATTACTTCTAGACTGTTCATAACTTCAAATCAGTTACAGTTATCAAATATGAAAAGACGGATTAGTCCTAATTTCAGTCAGTGAGAATAGTTATTAAGACACAGTCTTGATTTAGGGCTATGTTTATGGCCAAATGTCATAGATTCAAGCTGGATATTTAAGCGCCATTGAAAATAACTACTGAGTTTTATGATTTTGGAACAGGTTCAAAGTCCCCTCTTCGTATCAAAGCACTACGGTGGCTGACACAGAACAAATATATTGTTGTGACGCTTTCTCTTCTTTCCCGAAGTAGATTTAGCCATGGATTTCCTACTTATACTATGCCTAATAGTAGGTATTGTTTTTGTGTTGGAATAGTAGGTACTTTTAAGTGCATGTGTGTAGATAGAATTAGTTATTTCTGAGGAAATCGAAACATAACGCTTTATTATGTAAGGTCTTTAAACACCTCTGAAGACATAGTGATGTATATTATATCGAATTTTTGTCAATTGTTCCTCAGAAAATTACACGGCACAATTAAACAAAAATATGTAAAGGATAATACATATGTAAGATTCATATTTAAGATTCTGACCTTTTGACATTGAACATGACATCTTATTGGTACAAAATGTCAGATTTCTTTGCTTACTTAGAAGATGCTTGTGGTGAGGAAGGCGGGACGAGAGCCGTGACGCGGGGCCGGTGGCGTGAGTGATCAGTGCAAGCAGCTGTGCGCGCACCGGTCCCGCATCTTATCACGGAGGAGATTGGGAGCTTAAAAGGATGTTCGGCAGGACTGTTGACGAGAGAGGACCGGGCCCGAAACTGTGTTTAGTTTGTGTATGTTTTATGGCCGGCAGTCTACCGTGAGGTGGCTGTCGGTCAGTTACTTCAGTGTTTGTTTATTTAATTAAAGTTTTCGTGTTCAAATGTTCGCCGGTTCCCGCCTCCTTCCTTCCCTTCTTACGAACTTTGTTACAATGCTGTTATAGAAATTCAGATGTTTTGCCCAAATAGTTATGCTTATATCTAAATACTTATTTGAAAAATAGCTTTAAAGCTTAAAAATACAAAACAAGCAGTCTACCAGAAATAGGCACATCCAATATGATCTACATTTCTTTTGTCACATGTAATTCATTTTAGTTTACAGTAGAAAAGGATTTTAGAATTCTGTACTTATGACTCTTTAACTGCTTATCTCATTCGTGTGGGTTTAAATCGCATTGGTAACTAAAAGAGCAAAACAATAAATGGTTAAAAGGGAGATGGAAAAGAGAAAGAACACATGTATTCTCATATTCTAACTTTTCTACCCACAAGACTTTGTATATCCAGTCACGTCTAACCCCCCCCCTCCCAAACACAAGAATGGCCAATCGGTTCCCATTAAGATTCAGCTCATCGAGGCCAAAGTGCTGTTTCAATGAGCTGAAAGCAAATAAGCACAGCAAGTGATGAATGGTTTGTACACATGTCCATGTCCTCTTCATACAACCTGTGCTACATCAATTTATTTTGCAGACTCATCAATACGAGTCTGCTTTTAAGAGAAACTGAAGAGAAATAAGAGTGGAAAGCCGCTGCGTTCTTGACAGGGGATGTCAGATTGCAACATTGCCCCATTTTAATGACATGAACTGTGAGAGATGTCAGCGACTGATAAAGAGCCCACATTTCAAGTCAAGTAAAACTAATAATGCAACACAAATTCAGCTCCACCCAGTGCAATCCTCTTCTAATATTATGGATGCTTTGCTGGCAACCAATAATGCAAAACTGCACAACATTAGGCGGATTTGTTGAATATCCATTTTGAATGCTAAATCAATATATTTCAACACATACAAATGTTATCTTGGATATAGCAGCCATGTTTACAATAGCATACTAACAATCTTCTTTTTGCAGTATGTAATATGTATTTTATAAAAAATGCACTTTAATGAATAGTTTTTAACTCAATAGGATTGCAAACACTAGACACAACATATTTATCTTTTACTTACACAAAAGCTAGGTTTTTTTTAAATATGGACAGTACCAAATGTTGACTTATAAATTAACCAACATTGGGTTGTTTTGCAACAGCTAAGCATGTTGGGGTAAGACAACTAGGCGTATGTTCATTTAACCCAACCGTTGGTTTGTTCATATTTAACCCAATCATGGGATGAAAACAAACTGATATAAGATACGTTTAATTGTGAGAAACCGCGTTCAGTATAGTAGTATCATTCTAAATACTCACAATGACATTCGATTTGAAACACTTTGATTTAGTCACATAGTCATGGGCTGGACGCCTACATCACATGACCCTTTCCAGGTTAGGTGTGCTTCTCTAACAACCTCATTTGTGGCTAATGAGGCCAATGCCATAGTGTCTGTATCTATGTGATGTGCAATGGTAGATTATAGCACAGGGTGATTTGGGAATATGTAAATAATTAGGATTTATGTCATGCCCACTATAATCTTCTCAGCTCTGTCTTTGTATTCTTTTTGCGTGTTAAAGTGAGCAAGATCAGAGCAGAATACCTTAGAGAAAGAAGTCTTGCACCCTTGACTTTGGCTACAACTCCATCCATCTGCCATCTGTTCTGTCCTTCACCTCTCCACATTGATTCATGCAAAATGCTTCTCCTCCCCTTCTCTCTTTCCCACCCCAGGCAAAATTAGTTTGGCGGTCACTGAATTTAATCACAAAGTGTCCCATGCACTATCTTGTTGTCATTGTCTAATGTAAATAGCCCGCTTGGCAGGGTGGCGTGAAGACCTTAGGTCCCTAATGAGTTTAGAACATATGTATACTTTGAACTAACTTTTCTCAGTTACCTCATAAATATATAAACCGTATAGTAGAGTGTGTTTGCGGGCATAGGAAACATTTACTTATTGTTTTCATTTGTTTATTTGGTTTTGCTGGAGTCCCTTTCAATCATCAGATTTAGAGTTGATCTCTCTGCCTCACCAAACCTAATACTTTTATCTCCTCCAGTCTGTTTTTCTCTATCAGTTTTCTTATTCCTAAATTGTATATTTAGACTTGCTTTCATGCTCTGCAGTGGTGTATAATATTGCAGTCCAAGCATTTCAACTTCTTTTTCTGACAGACTGTGGTCCATAGACCTACTTTATTAAAGTTGAAAGAAAATCGTGTGAGCGTGCGAAAAATGATTTATCTGCCATTTCAGTGATAATCTCACATAGACTGAAATGTTTAATGTCATAAGGGGTTTGTGTCTTCTCTGTTCTCTCTCCCAGGTCACCTAATTCGGATTATGTCCCCTCAACCCCATCGGATACAGCTATAATACGAACTCTGGACATGTATTTACGGAGTCATTATTTACATTAGTTCTTCTGTCACTTAGGTTCATGTTTGTCAGAAAAATGGGGCAAATGGAGAAATTAGTTCACCTTCCACAGTATGGCACTTTAATAAACTTCCTGTTCCTGTATTTTATTTAAGGAGGTTGTATCAACACGTATAACCAAAGCTCTGCGTGATAACAAATGCATCACAATGAAATCCTATTCATTAGAATGATCTTCAAGTCTCATCATATGTGCCGAGGCATCATCCTCAAAATGATCTGCTAATTCTTCAGTAAAGAAGCCAAATTAAAATAGCATGAAACACGTTTCCTGAACTAAAGACGCAAAATCTTTATATCTGTGATGCCAGCTGTGTTTTTAATTCTTATGTGAAACGATAAAGCGGGAACAAGACCGAGAGAGGCGGAGAGAAACATATAATTTCTCTCTCAGTGATGTGTTTGAATGGGAAATGGAAGCGTAATTGATGCATGAAGGCGCTGTTGATGCTGCAGAAATGGGGAGAAATAAGTAGGGGAGCGCGAAAAGAAAAAGAGAGAGAGAGAGAGGGGGGGGGAAGAGAGGACCTTAAGCCGTTCTCGCAGACGTTTGAATGCTCCATGGTATTATTCATTAAGACAACTGAAACACAGGAGAAATCTGTGAGTGTATCTTCACTCCGAGCTTGCCATATGTCTAGTGTCAATATGCCTTCATGGTTGCCCGAGTGGAAAATAGCTAGAAGGCCGCCAAATGCACTTTGAGAAGACTGGAGTGTTTAGATAAATAATCTTCAACAGGAATGTGGAACTTGAAGGAAAGAAAGGAAGTTTGCGGTCTGCCAATTTACAATTCTTAGTTTTAATTAAAGAACAACAATATGTTTGGTTTGTTGGATAGAAAGCCTTGTTTACTGTTAATCCTCTAATGCATAAAGTACGATACCATAGTGTTGGATCAACATATTCTGCTTTGTGGAGCTAAACTGCAAATAGTTTCCAGGTTTTACTAAGGCGAAGCTGTTCAATAGTGCCAATGACTAAAAAAATAGTGGGCAAAGGCATGTATTTCAGATTCAGACTTAATTAATGGTAAAACTGGGAGTCCAATCTCAACAGCATGCTGAAAACAAGGGTTTCTGAGATGTGTTACGGATTTCATTACAAATCAAGCTCATTTTCGATGTGAATGTTTAATTAGCATTTCACACAACACAATGTTAACTGTTGATGTCACGTCAAAGAGTTTTGACAGTTCATATTGATTCATCGTAGATTCAGCCTGTTTTCTACCCAAGTAAAGATCATTATTTTGTTTGTTAGTCTCGGATAATGAAATCAAAACTCTGACTACCTTCTGTTTACCATACGGTGGGGTCATAATCTTGGAGCATTTATATCGATGAAAGCGCAAGGTGAGGTTTGCATTTCCTCAGAGCTTATTCGCTACCAGACAATTGACCCTTTAATGAATCCCAAGGGATGCTGTTGTTGATCGGGTTTGCGTCGTTGCATGGACTCCTGGTGTGTGAGTGTGTGAGAGCGAGTGACTGTTCCATTAACACAGTGACTTTAATAGTTCCCTGTGGAGCCCAATAGAGGTATGTTTACCAAATGTGTCTACGGGCCTTGTAAAATTGATGCATTCAGAAGTAAATGGAAAGGTGTGTGTGGATTAACATTTCCAGAACACATTTTCATATGTTAATGTGACCATCTTTTCATAGATAATGTCTTTGGTGACACTGTTGAGAGACAACAGGGCGCAGTCAAACTTTCAACAATTGCCTGGTGTTTAGGTTGTCAATAGAGATGTTGGTGAATTGAATGTAAGTGAATTTTCACATCTGCTGCTTTTATAAGACACGTAAAACAGGTGAAAAAAGAATTGACAAATGCTTTTGCGTTCTAATTAAGTCTCAGGAAGTCTTTGCAGCGCTGTAGATATACTGTAATATACTTTTAAAATAAAAAAATGCCATAATCGTGTACCACTTAATATGCACACCTTAACACTATGAAACTTTAATGGAAAGCTAAGACTGCACAAAATCAAATCATTGAAATATCGCAAATGTGCATAACAATAGTTTGCATAAAATGGTCAGATTTGTTTTTGTGATATTCAGATATCTAAGTTAACCCAGAGGCTTGGGGACCATCCCATCCTTTGGACTCCATTGATTTCCATTGAGCTGTTGTGAGAGAAAATTGTGCTCAATTAAACATGCTTTAACGTTGTTTAGTGACATATTCAGCATCCATTTGCCACTCTCCTATTGACTCTTTTGACCTGATAGTTGAATCAAAACTTGTTTTGTCATTTTGTTTGTTATATGAAACCAGGCTCGATGCAATTCGACAAAAGACAACAGAACGCATTCGAAGCTATTAAAATTTGGTCCACACTGGATGCGGTGCGCTGTGACAATCCCATATTAGAAGAAGCCGTGCGTCGTATCAGTTTCCAGTTAACTATTAAGAGACTACCATATTATACAGTAGATGAACTGGCTCTTTGAGCAGTTTGGCAGCTTGTAGCTCTGCTAATGGCTTGAATTTTGGGTGGGGCTACTTCCTTTTGACCACACGATTGGGTCAGAACAGTAATTGTTTTTAGAAATTCACCAAAATGGAGGAATCACACACTACACCGTAAATCTCTGTATGAACAAATTACCTACTTTAATCTTGACCGTGACATTTGATTCAGACAAACTCTGACTTATGTCATGTGACTACTGTATTCTAAAACCAACAAAATGTTTAGTTTGTAAAAAATAGTCATTATGCGTCTGAGACTGCTTTTGAATGACACCAACAATTTTAAAATGATGGATAAAGAACTGGCACTTAATGATTTCGACGTTCCTTTCTGAGCACTTTGTTTATAAGTGCTCTTATACTGAATAGATATCAACATCTCAGGAACACTAAACTCATTATTAATTGTTTTGCAATCCCAGCTGCTGAATACTAATGGTAGCTTAATTCAGTCATTTGTGCAATTTACAAAGCACAAGTCAAACAAAACATAATGGAAATGCTGAAATTAGAATAACAAAATGTCCATATGAAAATGAGCCCATAGAAATAGTCAAGGTGAGCATGATGTTATGGTTCACTACTCTTGAATAACATTTGAGGAGAATAGTATGATATGACCACCCTCGATTTTCCTCAACGTCTAATTACTAATGATGAAGAAAAGAAGGAAACGTGGACAATCAAAATTTGTGCTCCTGATGGTTTTGCCCTGTTATATACTGTGAGTGACCCACTTACCTTGCTGAGTAGAATTGGTTTGGTATGAGAGACAGCTAAGGGTGAATCTACCTCGAATGGCACTGCATATAATGGCACCGTAATTGGAGAGTTCATTGAAATGTTAGATGAAGAAGTTTAGTTCAAAGAATCCCCATATAAAATACATTCACTATCATCTTAAATAGCCTATATGCTACAAAAATCAATCCTTTTTAATTCTTTATTGTGTCTTTGTGGAACATATAAGGCATGGAAATGGGATCAGTGAATAATATCATTGATCACTTGAATCAATGAATTTATCACAGATATAAACCATAGATTAATGAGAAATTCTTTTTTGTGAAAATTCTTTTGGAATTTATCATATTTTGTTCCCAAGAAAAAAACATTTCTGGATCAGGATGACATGTGAGTAAATAATGACTTTTAATGAATGTTTTTGTATTTGATTTAGGCTGAAGTAATTGTAGTAAAGCTTTCAAACTTCTGCGTTCAATGAATAAGCTATTAGTTAATTAACATAACACTATTCTATTCAGTTTTAGCCCGCAGGAAGGTAAACAAGGATAAAGCTTACAGGAGCTGCTGAAGAACCTCTAATAAGAGATACTTTGATAATAAATAGACTTAACTAACAGAAATTACAAAGTGCAATTTTATTTTCATTTCAGAGGGATATGACATGACTCTTCTGTAGACTTGTTAATTCTGTGCTAAATTTTGTGAAAATCTGCAGAATTTTCGTGAAACAGTTTTAAATGCGTTTACATTTGTACAGAAATTTAAATATGTGGTAATGTGTTAAAATAGTTTAAAAAAAGTTTAAAAATACTATCTGTCTAGGCATTTGACTGCAGGTGACAGTGGTTTGGTTCTGCTCATAATTTAAAGAGGTCAAGTACTGAATTCATTTGAACCAACAGAAAATATGCATGTAATTTTGTTTGAAAAATATTAATTTCTATGGTGAGCCGAGCTGTGACCGACGACAGCAAGAAACGCCAGCCAGCCGCACATGGCGCTCCGCCCTAGAATCTCCCGTTCTAACACACACAGGCCTTCACGGTTGCTCGCGATACTCATCTTTTCACATGAGATGTAACTACTAGAAAAAAAATCCAAACTGGCAGGTCGTGCGGTCATAAAGAGCCCCCCTGCAACACTTTCATTGTTTTCTGATCTTCCCTGAAATATTCATCTGACTCTGTCTTGAGTTCCAACGCTTATTCATTTGATGAATTCTGTATTTCAGGTACATTTTTATTGGATTTCTAACATTTGGATTGGATTTATAAAACACCCATAATACAGCTTGTTGTTGTTATTATGATGAATCACACAATTAAATGAGGCATTTGAATGTTGTTCTGTATCTCCAGGAAACTTCCTGTCCTGTGCACACACAGCCAGCCCTAATCACAACTGATAACTCAAACAGAGCTGTCTATTTCGGTTGCATGTCACAATGCAGAAATAATCTGATCCTTTTTTGCCTGTATTAAGGAGATTACCCAGCAGTATTAAAGCCATTAGAGTCTATGTGGTGTGACGAGCTCTAAGAGGCTAATTTGGCTAATTGGGTTGTCAGTGACACAGCCTCTCCATCTGATGGCATGTCCTGCTGGTTAGTGGACACCGTAGGGAAAGGCTCACGGCGAGGGGGGGTGATCACAGAACACCTGACTGTCTCACAAAAAGCTAAATGAACTGCCATTAGGCTGAATCTAAATATTCAGTAGGTGGGTTTGTGGGTGGGTGGGGTGGATTGCATTAGACCAAAAGGCCATGAATAAAAAAACAATAAAAGGGGGATCATCAAGGGGTGGTTTTCTAGAACCTAATTAAATTCAGTTCCAGACTAATGCACATGCGGTGATATTTTATAACTGGACTTTATAAAGCAGATAATTCTGGATCTAAAATCGAGATTTTGTAAAATGATTGTAAATGCACGCCTGTGGTCGCACAGTCTCCTTTTCTGCCAAGTTGCTATGTTGCTTGGCAAACACAAACACAGTTAGGATATTAAAGAGTAATGCTTGGCAGAAGAATTGTTTATTCCAATACATATTGATAGTGTTTATTGGAAATCGGTTTCTGCTATAGCAAAAGACTGCAATGTTCAATAAATCTGAGAAAGTACAGTGTTTAAAGAAAAACAATTGTTATTATTAATTTACATTTAAATCAACTAATTTTCATAAATGTAAAAATATTTAATGTAACTGAATCAATCTTTGCTATATTAGGTCACACCAACAAGTCATTTTTGAGGGTTAGATCAGGTAAGAATAAATGGTAGATGCCTGTTACCTTCTTACGTAGAATATTATTAATATCCACATATTAAAGGGATTCTTCACAGAAAATGAAAATTCTGGCATCATTCACTCACCCTCTGTCATTTCAAACCTGTATGACCTTCTTTTTTCCCACAGAACACAACAATATTTTGAAGTAAAAAAAAGCATAGTCATACATGTTTGAAATGACAAAAGAGTTGGATTGTTATTTTTGGGTGAATTGTACCTCTAATGTTGATTTATATTTTACTCAAATGTGTCCACTACATTTTGTGAGAGTTTATCCTGTTTCTTATAAATGTAGTTTCTTAACAACGAGGATGGCCAGAAAACAGAAAATTTCAGTTTTACCTTTGCCTTAGAGGTGCGAAATAGTATGAGGCTATACATATTTCACAATAACTTATTCAGGTGCAAAAGGTCAGGAAAGAAACAAACTGTTCCTACAACAAGCGATGTGGCCTTTAGACACCAACATATTAATCTCTGCATCAATAAGAAAGAAATTCATATTATATTTCAGGCACATTTATTTCATGTTCGGTTAAAACAAAAACGAGAAAAGTGAGGGCAGAGAAGAAAAAAGAATGTAATTACAAAAGTCAGCCAAGCCTAACAAACAGGGCTACAAGCCAGTCCTAGCATTGCTCCTGAGCGATTCCATTTGTCACTTTCATTATTCATACTCAGCTGTAAACAGGGCTGAATGAGTTTTTGCCATTCTGAAACTGCAGGTAATTTGGCCCAAGCTAGAAGAGCTGCACTAAATGAGGAGGCAAATGAGAGGTGGATATGTGTTCACATGGTTAATTGAGAGTGAGGGAGAGAGCACAAAGAATCCTGGGTAATGTGAGTAAATTAGTGTTCCAGGATGGACCACTGCACAGCTGGGTATGACTGGAACACAGCAATATGGAGAGAAAAGGTGAATGTGGGAATCGCCTTAAATTTAATCTTCCTTCATTACCTCAAAAAAGAAAATACTACATTGGCTGAACTGCATTTGAAAATGTAAAAATTGAGACACAAAATTGGGTGAAATGCATGTGGGCTTTACCGTGTTGGCTGTTTTTTGGGCACCTGGCACATTGACTTTGAGTAGTAATTGCATTAATCAGTCACATCTGAGTCAAGCAAGCAAATGCGTCATAAAGAGCCTGTAATGTGAATCATAATGATCACAAATGTGTTCATTTAGAAACATTGCACCAGGGAGTACCGAAATAATACAATGGGTGATTGGTCAGGTCACACATCCCCACGCAGAGAGAGAGAGAGGGAGATGAAGGTTAAAGCTATAAAGGAGAAGCGGATCGCGCTGAGGCTTTGGGGCTCTGAAAGTTCTCGAATCACCCCTTGCTATCACGCTCCACACAGGAATCCATCAGTGCAGACCAAATTCTTAATGAAAAGGAAAATGAAGAGAGGAGAGAAAGCGATCAAAACAATAGAACCTGGCTTTACACCTCCCTTCAGGCTCAGGTTGAATACATCATTCATTATTCTGTCATAATACTTATATGAAGCTATTAACCCGAACCCATTCTGTTTCGTCGTGTGTATAAATATGCGTTTTCAACCTCGGATGCCTTACAAAGTCTGATGTTTCGAGCCATGGTGATTTCAAAATGACAATTAGGTCTTCATTGTGAAGTCTTGTTTTTGGGGGTTCTAGAACCACCGCTGGGTGATGCGTTCGGAGGGCCCGTCATTCAGAGTCAAAGCGTCATTATTTAGTGGCTCTTCTGTCACCGGGCGGCTTCTGTCACCCACGTCCAGATTGAGCCTAATTGCTTCCTGTCTGCCTGGCCTGCCGCTAAGGGCTTTTCCAAAAAAAAAGTCAAAGTTGATGTGTGACGAGATTTGTTGTTGTGGACGTTAACCAGCACCTTGGAAATGACTGTAATCCGAGTTGCCACTGCAATGACCTGATTAAGCCCTGAACAATACCACTGCCATGACTTTCTCTCTCCGCGCAGCACTTCCTTTGGCCGGAGGACGGCTGATGATATATAATATCTCTTGGCAGCGGAGTTAATTATAACATAGCTTCATGCATCGCTCCAGAGGCTTGCTGTCGGAGAGGCCTTTCTACCGGAGGACCACTATAATCCTAGCTGTCAGATTCCGATCGTCATTTTAGTGTGCAAGCGTATTGTAAGGGAGGTGTGTGTCTTCTATCTTTCATTGGTCTATTATTCACAGTGGTTTATGTTTGCTGAGAAGATGCTGCATAAGAATGTGCGATGTTGCAAAGTTTAATTAGCTGCTGGTGAGTGACAATTAAACTGACATTTTTAGTGTCTGTATTGTTTTTGTTTTTGCAAATGTTGTTGACATCTTGTGTCAAGTGTAACAGCAAACTCATTCAGCAATTATTATGTAAAGTGTATTAAATACAAACATTTGGCAGGTCCCTGGTGTCATTACAAAAACAAACGATATGAAATCATGTGATTCTTAAAGTGAAAGTTCACAGAAAAAATGAACATTCTGTCATTACTTACTCAACCTTGTCACTTCAGACGTGTAAACGAGGCGGTACTCAATGACTTGCACAATCAATGTTGTGTCTATACAATAGAAGTGAATGGGTACCGTCATTGTTCAGTTAACAACATTGTTCAAAATCTTCTTTTGCGTTCTCAAAGAAAGTCATACAGTTTTGAAATGACAAAAGGGCTTGTAAATGATGACAGAATTGTATTTTTTGGATGAGCTTTCCCTTTAAGTGGCCGTGTTTCTGTTATATGAAACTATGTTTGGTCATTCTAAAGACCCCAAACTTCTTAAATCAATGTTAACGTGGACTACCATTATGCTTAAACTTATGTTATTGATGCAGTCAAAATAATTGGTCATTAAGTCTTTGTGTAAAACCCGCTGCTGAAGGCTTTGCAGTCCCTCATGTCAATCAAGTCCATGGGCTCTAGAGGAAAAGAATGAAATCAAATCTGTTCTTCATATGTCTTTCATTTATCTGACAAACGCCATCACTCCAGTGAAGTCGAACTTTAATTTAATACAGACATCTGTTCACTCAAAATCCCTCTCGTATGTACTTGTATGTGTGTGTGTGATGTTCCATGTTTATCAGACTCGAGTGTGAATGACGGTGGAAATGACATGGAAATGGTTCCACTGAAATGATGATGGTGCAAAGTGGTGTCTGAATCACCAAGGTGATTAAAACATAATCTGATTATTTACTTTTGGGCCAAAACTTCAATGCTTAGCCGGCATCCATTGAGTTGTGGATCAATAGACCATGATGTCCTGGTCCACAAAACATAGAACCCAAACCACATGTGTAACTTTTTGTGAAATTATTTGGTCCCTAGAAGTATTTATTTACATTTCATAATTCGTTTCGAAAGGGGGCCGCTTGGAGTCTCGGGATCAGCGGCCTGTACCCCTGTTGTCAGTACACCTGACTTGCTTTTCTTTCCTGGGCTGCATTGAATATTTTTTTATAAATGTATATTTACAAGTTTGTTTTTCTGTAAGAAAGAAGGTGTTTATGATAACCTTCATACACTTCCCAGGATTCCTGGCCAGACCGTCTCTGATTCTTGATTAAAAGGAATTCCTCTTCCTCTGCAACAGCGGGGCAGACATCCTGCGTGGAGTTTTGAGAGTCTTGGCGGATGAACCACTCAGATGGTATGTCTGGGCATTTAGCACTCCACACAGAGAGAGCCAGTGGGAGAACATAGAATGATGGAGAGAAGAACGGAGGGCAACGTGGTGTGTGGTTAGATTGAAGGATGAGGGAACGGGACGTGTAAGGAATAAATGCATGTGTAGTTTAGTACAGTTTTAGAGAGCGAGTGTGATGTTTATGGGCTCCTGTAGTCAGCATGCATTTAAGTGTCAATTTGTTGAAGCAGGACAACGATTGTGTGTGCGTACGCGTAGAAGCAGCAGATTGTCTGGCCGCTAAAGAGGCATGCGGGCCCGCAGAGTCTGCCTCAGGTCAACCATAGCCAGAAGCAGATGAGCAGGTAGTCAGTTTAGCTGCCAGTAACCAGTAACCGGCATTCAACAATGTGGCCCGCCAAGCAGAGAGATGGGACGGAACAGGCCACGTGCTGAGTGCCAAGCTGTCCAGTAGATCCGCACACGGGCCTGACCGGTTTCAGCGGGGCGGCACCACCCCAACAGTGCGAAACCGGATAGATAGAGAACGTCCTTCAACGGGATGCTTGGGTGTCCTGAGCAGGCCTTCATACATCTGTTCTGAATGCAAATCCGCAGTATCCCTTAAATTATGCCAAAGTATTGTTCACATATTCACGGCATCCCTTCTTCTCTGACATTACACCATATGCTCTCTTTCACTCATTTTTCTCTTTCATTTACTTTGATATTGACGTCTTCAAGATTGGCCTTCTACGCATGTGAATATATCCTGAATTGTTTCGTTGAAGAGGTGATTTTAATTTAGTGCTGTGCAAAATTGCAGTGTTGCTGTACACAACTAACTGACCAAATATTGCCGGAAGTGTTGGTTACCCGATATTAATTTCTCGTGCATGGAATTACTGTACTAAAGCAAACTGCAAGTCATGCTTACGGCCAAATAAATAGAATATTCGAGGCAACAAAGATTCTGTGTGATATTGCTTTTATACAATGATTGTATATTCAGGAGAATACATTTATTTTTTGGTCAGTAAATGTAAATTTGGTCAGTTAATTTGTATATTTTATTTCCTGCTATAGACCGTGTTAAAGCAACAACATAAACGTTACTGCATAAAACATGCGTTTGTGGACTGCCCTTAACTTCCAGTACACTTTCACAAATAATAGTGCCTTTAGATTATTTCTGATAACAAGCAAAAGAAAACGAGAAAAAACATTACTTGGCTAAACTTGTCTCTCCAATATTTTGAATATAGACTTCGATACCAAGCTCAACAGTCCATTACGGTTTCTTTTCTCATTCTTTCCGATTATGCTCCTCTCGCTCTCCTTGGTTGATGCTTGGGCAATTCTTTCAGGATCTCACTTGTCTTGACAACCACAGGACCCTTTAGACAAATCGTTTATTTAAAACAATAATTCCACAATAAAATAATACTATAAATGAAATAGTTATTTAAAATGAAATATAAATAGTTGTATTAGACTAGCCAGAGAAATCAGAAAACATACCGGAAGTTAACTGCAGTCCAGAAGTGCACGTCCGATGACACGATCTACTGTAGATTAAATATAGTGCAGCAAGTCAAAGTATCATGTGTTAAAGGCGGGGTGTTTGTATTTTGAATTATGCTTTTTAGACAAATTCGGGCCGAGTACCAAAACAAACTTGCCAATAAGCAGTTAGGTGCACAGGGCACAGGACGGACATTAGTCGAGCCGAGCGCTGACGAAAGCGAAAGGTTTGGGTAGGGTGTGTTTGTTTTGGTGATTTGAACATCAACAACGGTTAAGAGAAATCGGACACCCCACCTTTAACTGTTTAGAAGCAAAACAGAGGTTCTATCGAATCCCAGTTTTAATTTGGAAGTGTTCCTAAACAAATCCCAAACTATCCAAAAGCAGTTGTTCGCACCAGGCAAAATCAAACGATTCTTTCTCCCTGCTTTCATTCCAAAGACTTTCAGAGTGAATGCCGATCACAGACAAAGCAGAAGCTCCTACAGCTTTACTAAGAAACAGCACTCTTAAAATCCCGCTTGCCCAGTTAAATTACAGGACTGGAACCAAGTGTTGTGTAATTACGTTTATTTGATTAACAATCAACGGACGATAAATAAAAACCTACAAGTTGATGTAGTTTTGAATGGAGTCTTCAGAACGCCTCCGGACCTGCATCAGAACTGCACCAGCTGAGCGGAGGCTCTGCGTGGCTGCATCTCTCTGGCTCGTACTCATTCTCTGACAGATGTCTGAGTTTGGGAAGAATGACAGCTCTTGAGATAGGAGATGTCTGGATGCCACTATGAAACTGCACATATGGCTACCGTGCAGAAAACACGGGCAGGGGGCTGCAGAGAGAGAGAGAGAGAGAGGGAGAAATTGAGAGAGGGAGAGAAGGAGAGAGAGATAGAGAATGGGAAAAAAGAGGTGGTGTTATTCTCTCGCTTCAATGATTCCACCATCTGATTGTGATGTAGACCACATTTGACAGAAATGGAAAGCACTGACATTATGGAATTGTTTCTACTACAGTCTCAGAATGAACAACTGAGTTGTGTAAAATATATACACCTCACGATATACTGATCGTACTTCTTGAGTGGGTGAAGTCATGCAAAAAGACAGATCATTTTCTTTGCATCTACATCACAATACATCTTTACAGTTGTTTTGACACTGAAAAGCAAAATGCTTCCAAACTTGTTTATATCCCCAGTGATTAATTTAAGAACATGATTCATTATGGGCTTTGATGAGCTAATACTTTGATTCACAACTCAACATGCTCAATAATGAATGTGCGTCTTGTATCTGATCCACTGTATCTACACTTTAATTTCTCAGCACTGTAACTATATTAATATACTAAATAAACGCAATATTAACATAGCATTAAAACATTAATTGAGCAAACTCATAAAAACTATAATACAAACAAGAAAAATGTGTAGCGTTTTAATTTAGTTATGTATATTTGCAGCGTAATACAATAATGTTAACCCCCTACACAGGATGATCTAAGAATGACATATTAGGTCATTAAAGATGAGGTATCATGCTATGTCATGCATTCTGACTTCTTTACACTGTTAAACGTGCTGGCTTCTCATGCTTAACATGGTCAACTTGTTAAAAACGAGTTGGATGTATGATTTCTGTACTTGATACACTGCCCCCAAATTGTTTCTTAAAGTTTTTTTTAAATTCTGGACCTATTCCTTTTATTTTCAAATATCCCGGAAAGCACGGCAAGGCGAAAGAGCCCTCCCACGAGCCAACCGACGAGCGCAACCTCACCACTAGATGCCGCAAAATGTGAAACACTGGACCTTTAATCAATTATTATTTTGTATTTTATTATATATTGTATGGTATGTACTTTCTAATTTGATATAAAGTTGATGCCAAGAGCATCAATGTAAATTTGACTATTTACTTCACTGATCGGATGTAAGCTTATATAATTAGAAAGATTGATTGAGGTGCAATTACATATAATAACTGTGAGCTTGTAATAAGAGAAATGTGCTTAAGTGGTAGAATGTAGGTGTTGTACAATTTCTGCCTCTGAGGGACTGTGTCTGATTCTTTTGACCTTTCAAAGGACACACAGAGAGAAAGAGAGGAAACCTTCACCCTTTTAGCCCGTTACCTTGGCTACCGGCCAAATAGCCAATCACCACTCAGTGTTTTGTTTCCCACCCTCCTTCCAGTATAATTTTCGCCACCCAAGCACTTCCTGTGGGTGTCTGACATGCAGAAATGCTAGATTGACAAGTGTGTGGAGATGTTTTGGTAGACAGCCAACATTCTACACATATGGAACAACATGCTGTAAAAAACGTTCACACGTTTTTTGGCCATAACTGGCTGTGAGTACATGAACACACATATGAGGTCTACACACACAAACTTCCCATCGTTTTTCAACTGACCTATTGGTATTTTTTGCTCTTTACTCAAAACCACACCCCTAAACCAAACCTTACAGAAACCTTTTACCATTAGTTATTATGAAATAAGTATCACTTTGTACTGTACTGTATGTTATTTAACCAATTTCGTTCCTACAATGGTGACTGCACCTTTCCACATGTATACTTAGTATTATTACAGCCTACTCAGATTTCTACCAATAATCAGCTTTTGCTTCGGGATTTGTTATTAAAGCAGGTCTTTTAACTCTGTTCGTACAGTGGGGATATGTAAAATTGTCTGATAAGAACAATGAAACGAAATAGCTTTTTTAAACCACGTTGATGCGTTCAAAAGAGTTTGAATTCCATTAAAACATCGATGCCCATATTCTGTATCACTGGTAGAGATCTAAACCATGGTTTGTTGCACTTGTCAGAAGCTAGGCTATACGACATTAATTACTTGGCGAAAACCAGCAGAATCTCAGCAGAATATATCCTCTTGAGTTTGCATGAAACAACATCTGAAAAACAAAACAAAAATTTAAGAGACAATGCATAGGAGACAATGCATAAAAGATAATGCATAATTTCAGGCTACTTTAGCTCTATTGGGATGCATATGACATTAGAGTGCATCAGGCAAAACAAATGATTCTTCTCACATCAGTGGCTCTGTTTAGCAGTATGCCATATGACAGCAGTCGGTGACTCTGGTATTTTTCTGGTAGCCTAAACAACCGTACCACGCTTTTGCAAAAACAACAGCAAAATTAATGCAGTGAACAGTTATTGGTTTGTTTGCATTGAATTTGCAGAAATAGTATGGTGAGTGGTGAGCTGGAGATTTGTTTTGGATATATTTATTTTTCTGTTGGCCTCTTGATGGATGAGCTCAGTCAAATGGATTCTTGCTATTGGAAAAATGTTATACTGTTGTATTTAATGTTTGTTTATACCAATCTTTTGGATTATAAAGTATTTGGTCATTCAGAAGATTTACTTTTAAATATGGGCCGACCAGTAGCCACAGGTCCAATTGTACACATTCTAGTAGTCGCTTTGTACTGTAATGCTGGTTTTAAACCCATATTGCTTAAAAACATCTTAATATTAGATCAAGATTCAATTATTCATTTCAAACTTCAATGTTAATGTCATATTTTTTGTAATAACTATTGGAGGAAACACAAGGAGAGCAGACAATAAATACACATGTGCAATGAAACATTGTGAGGGCACTAAACATCATATACGTACCGTGTGCCCTCTCATTTTCTCAAGTGGGCTTCAAGTGGTGCTCTGGTAAACATGTGAGAGGGAGAAAATAGGAGCAAGTAAGTGCTGGAGTTGGATGGGATGATGAGATATTTCAGGGTATGTAAGAGGGAAAAAATAATGGAGAGAGAATCAGTGGGAGTGAAAAAAAAGTGTTTAAAATTGTTAAATCTGAGAGAAATGTAAGAAAGAGGTTGTATACTGTTCTCCCTATGTATTATGCACTTCCAGTACCTTAACACCGTTCAACAGCAAGCCAAACTCGAAATTCACGAGCCAGGGCAATGAGCGCCTTGCTCCTTTATTGACTTCAAACAGGTGAAATTGACGAGTGAAAACTAAACAGAAAAAAATAGAAAGATACTTAGTCTCTCGTACAGCCAGTCGCTATAGCCTACTAAGCTATCTTAAACTATTCATACGACACGTTAACAATGTTAAAATTACCCATTCACATATTCAATTTATAGGTTAACATTAACATCAGAATAGCATTACTAGCATAATTTACAGACATTACGCTAGCATTCCAACGTGACGGATAACATGAATTCAATGACGAATGAATCAACAAAGTTCACTGACTTTGCATCTATATAAAGAATGCTGATTAACTAATGACAGAAAAAAAGTACTACACTTACAGCCAATGCTGTCGTGGGCGTGAGAAAAATCAATCGACGAACTCTGAGATTCACAATACTTCTAGCCTACTTCTTCTACTACTACAAGTTGCAGAATGTAAACACGCAACGTGCCATAGTATCAAAATAAAAGTTCCCTGGTTATAACACTGATGTGTCAAATGTAATCCATTGTACGCACAAATTAACTTTAATTTATTTAGGATTTTGGTTTATAAAAAATGTTTGAGGACAGAACAGGTTGCCAGGTTAGAAAGGGAAAAGCATCGCATGAACAAGAGAAAGGGAGTGTGTAAGCAAAAAAAAGTAATTAGTGGCTCTGTAATCATGCAGGGCAGACAGTGAACCATGTCCCATCAACAGGTAACAAATGGGCATGGCATTCATAAGATGGATAGAGAGGAAGTCCCCTCCAGGAGAGAGAAGATTAATCATGAGTAAAGGAGATGGTGGAGAAATTATGTTTTATTGCATAGAAAGGTTGGGTCAAGTCATTTAACACGTGTTGCTTGTGAAGATTTTGGTGATAATTTAACACAAGGGTTCTAAACGTTTTTTTGTCCGTTATACAGTTTTGGGTTACAGAAATCATTCCTACTGTTGTGACAGTACATTATGTAAGAGCTCACTGACCTCCTTGTAAAAGTGGAAAACTAATCTTACAAGAAAAACAACACATTTGACCGGACTATAATTGAAACATGGATGCCATCTCTAGTGTCATATCTAGCTTGGTACAGAATTGAATCTTGAGCAAACCAGGTTTGCAAAGCAGTGCTACCAAATGGGACCAGCAGTTGTAAGGATCTCTGTGACACTTGTACACAGCAGTAAACCAGATTTCCCCCATGAATGCACAGAAGAGGATATGTTGAGTTTATCTTTATGCCTGCGTCAAGTTTTAGCCTAGATTTCACATCATTTTGAAGGGATAATTCACCCAAAAATGTTAATTCTGTCAGCATTTACTCACCCTCGAGTTGTTCCAAACCATGTTTGAATGTCTTTTGATTTGATGTACACAGAGAATGACATTTGGAAAAATTCTTGTAACCAAACAGTTCTTGGACCCCATTGATTACCAGTAGGAAACATTTATTTATATTTTTTTGTTGAAAAATTGAGGGCAGCAAACAAATCTTTGGCACTTTTGACATTTTCCCTACTATGTTAATCAATGGTGACCAATAACATTTTGGTTACAAGCATTCTTACTTTTTTGGTTGAACAAACAGAAAAATTTGTGAGTAATTCATGACAAAATGTTTAATTTTGAGTGAACTATCCCTTTAAGAGGGGTCTAGCCTGTGGTTAAAGAACAATTTTTAAGGGATCCTTTTTTATTAAATATGCACAAAGAGTCACTCAGGTAACCTCATGGTTGAAGGCTATCAGTGGGATATAATTTGTTTCCTTTAAATTCTTTGCAGATGATCTTAAGGAGAATGTTCTTTGTTTGTTGCAATTTGGCGTTATACAGAATATCTGCTGTTTGGATAAAAACCTCCTTCCTTTCTTAAAACAATCCAGTCATACCCCCCATCTTAAGCCAGGAAACTGAAATGATAAAAAAAGCTAAACACAAGCGAATCTCTTCTGAGTGACAAATACAGCCGCCAGCACCACACAGCCCCCAACTGCTCTATTCATTTTCATTCAGATTCTCAAGTCACAAACATAGTCCTTTAGTGCCTGTTTTCTCTGTATAAGAATGGCAGTCATGCCTGTGTGCATTCGATAAGTCCATTTTCTGCCGCCAACTTTTCCGTCTGCCACAGCTGATTTCTCAAATGATTGGCCAGCGGTGGCAAGACAGCAGGGGTAAATGGGAAAAGATGAGGTTTTCATGGAATGCCGGGCACCCCCTCCCTCGCGTTTTTCTCATAAATAACGGTGTCTGATTAAAATACTGTGAAAGGGAGCAGAGTCATTCAAAGTTCATAGATTTCAACCTCCAGCCACTGTGTGTGCTAGTTTGAACAGGTCAGAACCCAAGCCATTTGGGGCTAAACACACAAATATACACTGTCCTTCTTGCACGTATTCATAAACACACACCAAGGCAATGTTACAGAGATTTATTTTATCTGTAAATTTATCCGTAGAAAACTCAGTATTCTAATGAAATATATTCACACGCATGCATGCGAACAAACACACTCACACTCACATTCCGAGCATCATTTGGAATTATTTGTTTATTCATGTCCAACAGTGTCTTTATCCTCGAACAGTGAGCATGCTAAGAAATTTGGTGATGTTTGGTAACGGATCATTTGATTTACAAGGCATTGAGTGTTTGCACATTAGATGAGTTCACACAAAAAACATTGATATATATAGTGTATATATACTGCATAATTATACCATGGTCTGTCTGAATACTCGATTCTGATTGGCTGGAAGGTGTCCATTCAAACCATTTAATGCACAGGTAGTTTCAGTCAGTTTGATCACAATTCAAAATTACATATTAAAAGAATTTAATCATATAACACAGACGCACAGATCAGACTTTTATTGTGCTGCCAGTGCTCGCAGAAACAGCACCACTGAAAATGTATGCCATATGGACAGTACGGTCGATCTGTGAAATTCATTCATAAGTAACTTTATTAAATCCATTACAGAATCACTTTATTCTTCAGCAATGAGGATAAAGCATCGCTGATTTTGACCTGGACGTCCGCAGCTTCACTAGGCAGAGATGTGCTCTACGTCTCATTTAAAGCAGATGGAGTGCTAGAACTTATGAGCAGTAACTGACAATTTTCACCAGATATTTTGAAAAATGGTGAAAACCGTTGGTCCCCATTGACTTGCATTGGTTTTGTAAAAGTGACTTATTTGTCAGTTATGGTGAGCCATACCTGAAATGTAACCTCTGCATTTAACCCATCCAAAGAGTAGTGAACACACGCACAGCAAGTCGTGAAGACACGTACATCCGGAGCAGTGGGCAGCTATAGAAAATCATACAGGTCAAAAATAATAAGGGTAGCATCGCGACTCGAAAGCTTCAAATTACTGCCCTTCCGCTCTGTTTTTTTTAAACTGTAGTATCGTAGTGGTGTAACTAATGTTGCATATGCACATTAATGTTCATTTGAACACTTTCATCTGTGTTTTTGCAGCGTTTCTCTCCTAAATGAATTGGACGATAATAATTCAGTGAGTCATTCATCAAGACCCTTGCTTCCTTGAATAAATCAGCTATTTTGAAAGAGTTGGTTGAATGATTCACTGACACAAAAAAATTGCAGTCACATTTAAAGAAAGCCTAACATTCGCACATTGATTGAATGTAAAACAAAAAATGAGTAGTCACTACAGTAAACATTGCTAAAATTTTAATCTTAGCACTGTAAAAAATAAAGTATACTACAGCATTTGCTCAAACTTTTCCAATTATTACAGTCAATACTACACATTGTAGTGTGCAGTATAATACAGTTCACTAAATACAACATCTTTCATTAAGATCTGTGTATTAAGGAATTTGTTTATTTTGTAGATTTTAATTATGAACATGACACAGCACCGCAGTATTCCATCTGGTGACATTGATAGGTTGAACATAGACCATCTAACATCCAGTTCCATGCACTGAACATATACACTTCAATAATATTAAACCGATAACCCTCAGTTGACTAATTCATCGGTTCAGCCTCTATTAAAATGGATTCAAATCCACTCTTTAATTTCCTCTCGTCATGCAAACAAAATAGCAGTTTGAGCCTCATTACACACCATCGCGACTCAATGATCCAAAATCAACATGCGCACACGTACACACGCGAACATGAATCTGAATTAGAGCCAGTAGCAATTTTGACATGTGAATGGACATCCCTGTCAAATCAACACATAGCAGTTAAGCAGATTCAGATATCCTCTGAGGACCCTGCGATCAATTAGCAGTGAAAATAAATGCATCCAGTGAAACACAGTTGGGGATAATGTCCTTTTCTCCAAGTAAATTCAATACGTTTCATCACGTCCTCATTTAATGGGCTGGAATCGTTCGGAGAGGAGCTAATGTAATGGAAAGGAAGCATGTGAGGGGAGAGTGAAAGAGGAGGGGGTGTATAAGATTGTACTTTCCGGTAATCCTTGCACTCCTGGCTCCAAAGGTACGGCATGTGCTCTATATGGGGAAATATGAGAAGGTGTTATTACTTTGCTAGTGCTGACAAATGCTGTAAGTCAACTAAATGGTCAATTAAAGCAATGCTGTATATGCACACTCAGTTGATTTAAGCTGATTAAGGGACCACTTGCACTTTTTATTATAGGGGCGACTCCATATGTCTTTTGTTATCGTTCTCTTTTTTTTATACGGCCGTGCACAGCCAGCATTCGGTAGCCTTCACAAACCTGTGTAAAGATATTGGCTAACCTTTAGTATGTTTATAATAACTATGAGGGGAAACTGTAGCATAATGCAAACAGAATCTGAATTGTGTTTTTGATTCCCTCACATTATAATAGCTCGCTCCGTGTTTAGCTAGCAGCCTTGTGGACGGTCAGTAAATCTATGCAGTGCTCATTCAGAAATAAATAAAGAAGGGAAAAATGCTCTCATGCACACCGTTAAATAAAAGGCTTCTGGGAATTATAATCAACGCTATGAGAGACAGCCTGGTGATGAAGCATAAATCCATAGAGCCGGCAGCCGACGGCACAATATCTAATACATGGCGATATCGCTCATGCGGTGCGTATTGCATGTTTGTGTGACTGTGTTTGTGTATGTGTGGATGGTAGATAATATGAAGCTCGGTGTACATGACAGCATGACATTTCCTTTTCATTTCACGCGGACGCTTAAGCCAGTGTTATTGGTGAAATCTCCCTTGCAACTGATATTGTTTGACTGCATCCAGTGTCAAGTGACATCAACCACAATAGTGCTTTATGAAAGCGTACACTGTTTGAGCCTAAAGTGGTACAGTTTGATGCGATCTCTTGTGACACAACTGTCACAGTATGTACAGAAACATGAGGTAATGTTACGTCACACCAACAACTCTCCCATTAAGCTACGAGTGGTCATGTGGATGTTATTACTGTTACTGTATATTATATTCCATCATATTAGAAGCATGGGTATATGTATATGTATATGTAGATGTTTGTTTGAGTGCGTAACAGCAAATTTAAGCAGTTCTGCCAAAGTCTCTAGTGTTGGTCATTCTAGTTTTGCTGAGGTGGCTGCTATAAAAACAAGCTTTGCTCAACGCAGACTTGAGTAAGCACTACATTACTTTGGCAGTAAAGCCTTCAGAATGTGGAACAAGAGCCCAATTAGCAAATTGTAGTCGGTAAGTGTTCACATACAGCGTACGTGTTCTCTAATAAACCGACTATTTAGTAATATTAAGTGGATCGAAGCCGGGTTGCATTATTTAGCTCTGTCTGTTGTTATGGCTGTTAGATTATCGCAATAAAAAAGAATACCTTGATTAACTATCAATCCTAAACCCTGTTATCTAACAGAAGAATATTTGACAAACAAGACATATGTTGCAACGTTTAAGCAAGAAATAATCAGCAAGCATCATTTTATGTATGGTAATTCATAGATGCATTTTTGTTACATTAAACAACTGTTATAAAATCTGATTGGATGAGAGGCGTTCCAACAGAAGACGAGAAGAACACAAATGGTATTCTAGTATTTGGTCACCATTGAAATGACACTACGACAAAGTTATTGCTTTCCGCAGATAAAATAACATGACATTCACACATCCTTGGTCTCTCTCTCACACTCTCGTCTCTTTCTCTATATTCCTCTTATGCCTCCTCAAGCAGAGAAGTAATCACAACATGATATAAGATAACTAAAGACAGCCTTACTTTATTATTCTATTCAGTAAAATATACTGTATGTCCAGAGGGCATATTGTGTAGTGTTTAAGTCGGCATAAGACGGAAGTTGCTAGGTGTGAATTGTGGTGTATAACTGAGTGTGACTACTTCTGGAATGAGACCATTTTTGAGGCAGGCTTGTTGTAATTCTTCCAAATTCCAAAAATACAATAAATTCTTGAAGCCTGGCCAATGGACAGTCAATATATTCTTCCCTCAGAGTACTCCTCAAATCTTTAATATTATCTTTAAATTGTGAGTTATAATATAGCCTATAATATATTTAAAGGCAAATGTTTGTTTTCTAAGCTTTATCGAGAGATTTTAGAAAAACTCGTTTACAAACAATCATTCTTTTGCAATTATGTTTGATAATGTGCTAGTGGCAGAGAAATGATACAAAAGACCTTTAATCTTCACAAATATGTTTTGATATTCAGGCTAGATCATTTCTCTCAAAAAGGTTTAACAACTAAATCAGTATAGTTTAATCTCTAGTTTGTACTCAAAAGAAAAACGTTTCATTTTTTAATGAGAAGTTTCTTCATACATTTATACAAAATGTTTGTCAAAGGGATCCCATGCCTTTAAACATTCAAAACTGTTTATTCTTGATAACTTTGAACAACATAAATGATTTTTGTAAAATCATAAAATTCGTCTAGTAGCATAATTGGAGAAAAGTCTAGTTTGAATTAATGAATGAATGCATGCATTAGACATTGCTTTATCTTTTTTCTTATGGACACATCACTTAAAACCATTGATTTAGCGATCACACATTTATTCTGTCTTATTCGTCACTTTTGTCAGGCTTTCAAAATGGTAATTCCCATGAATTTTATTCCGAATCTATACTGCAGTGCCATGGTCAACTGAATGTAAAATGCAGTATTTTGCTTGAACTAAAAGACCTTGCATAGAAACATGGCTGATTCACACCAATTCTGCTTCAAAGCCACACTTCTTTCCTGCTCTCTCTTTGTTGGATGCTGCCTATGTTTCCCAGGCTACTGGAGCATACTGCATCTTTCCTGTTGAGCCTCTGTTGGACACAAAATACATGAATACAGCGGAGTGCCTTAAACTTCCAGCCAAGCATTTCAAAATACAGAAATCAAAATCCTGACTGCCCCTCATGCTGGTTTTAAAGAGAGCTTTGCTAGAACAGTGATTTAGGCCAGAGGAGTCCAAAAAGCCCTCTAGTACATGCTTTCAGCAAGATGAATGGATGGATGGTAATGATGAAAATCAGCTTTTTCAAAGATTCAACCAAAGTGTGTAAAATAAAAGGTTGCACTTTTCAGACATAGTCCAAATTTGATTTAACTTGACTTTTGTGAAAGACAAGACTTGCTCAGCATTTTGATTAGTCAATATTGCAAATCAGGCTATTGAATCCTTCAAAAGATATTATTCTGCCGGGTGCCAAGTACCCCCCACAGTTTTTTGCATGCTTTAAAACTCTCAGATCACTGCAGTTGTGAAACGATGCATTTTGACTGCACATACATCCACATAGAAATGCAACCTTAATGATTTCCTATTGTACACAACTGATTCTACACATGCACTTTTATGTTATATGAGGAGCTTTAACTCCTCTATCACCTGTGTACCCATCTCATCTGAGTCCAATTTAAAGTTTTTTGATCTTTATATGCACAGGATGGGGGGGAATTATTTGTCAAAGTGAATGTCATCTAATTTAGCCTCGCCTTAGCCAGCGTGCTGATAGGATCGCGCCGACTGAATCGAGCTAGGGTTTACCGTCCAAATATATTGTACGGCGGGTAGCCTTAAGATCTCAATCTAAAAAGAGCCCCCTCACCGAACCCCCACCTTTACATTTTATTACATGCAGATCCGTTTGACTTATGCACTTCAGCCCTGGCTGGCAGCCACATGCCAATTTATAACACGATGGCTCGACCTCCTCCGTGCATACCAAGCAATGTCAATTAGTTGTATTGGCATACAGTATGAGTGTGGCTCCTCCCTCTTCTCCTTTTTCTCACCAATGAAGGAAAATAAATAAAGCCTAAAGCTGCCACACCGAAGGTGCGGGGTATGACTCATGCAGATAACATGGCACCATGTGAGACATTGTGAGAAGATCACAACATTAAGGATTTTCAGAAGAAACGCAATTATCCTGTTTTTCGAGCCCAACTTTTCACTTTTGTTTATAAAAAGAAGTCGAGAGTGAAAGAGCACAAAAAAAGACAAAGAAAAGCTAGCATGAAAAACATTTTCTCCAGTTGTGGAAATGTCACCAGTAAGCGTTACTGCATTTTTATGGTAATGTGATTTAATGAAAGCCCATCACCTATTTTTACATTGTCTATTTCTGCTGGCGCGAAAATGTCAGCAATTTTTTTTCCCAGCCACAACGCGCCATAGCTTGGCTCCCGATCAGCTCCTGCACTAGAACAGATGCATTTAAATATCAGTCTATTAGTTAAATGGATCGTCCTCACATGCAGCTGTCAGTTCTCTGAGGCATCTGGGCCAGGCTCTTAACAGTGTGCCAAACGTACCTCTCTCACACTCTCTATCTATCTCTTCCACAATGTGGAAAAACATTTTGTTCCAGAATGCTAGAACCATACCATAACATATTATAATGTAACCACTATGCATAATGTATTGTCACCTCTGAGCATGAGAGGAAAGCTTGCTGTTTCTCGGTATCCTCTTATGTGTTCTGCAGAAGAAAGAAAGTCATACAGGTTGGTGATGACAAGAAGATAAGTAAATGATGACAGAATTTTGTGGGGGAATCTATCGCTTTAATACAAGCAAATCGCGTGAGATGTCAAGACTTTATAGACACATTTATTTCAATTAAATCTATTAACCAAACTAGCAAAATGCGGAATTATTTTGGTTATTTAACACATTTTAAAAATAGCTATTTTACCGAAAAGCAAGGTGAAAGTCTTTGTAAGTCGGAAAAGGACTATTCAGCATTTCATTCACATGCCATGTGAATTTGTAAAAAGGTGGATTATGCAGTCATTTACATCTTATTGACAATTAATGTGGTTACAACCTCTTCAGTACTTCCATATTCATTTGAAGCCTTGCATTAGTAGTTATCCAATTGACTGATTTTCCATAAATGTACTGAAGTACTGTAGATGATCCGGTCTACCCTTTCTCTCTTGAAGAGCTTGTACAACAGCTCTCGATGCACAAAAACCCACCAACGGTCGAACACGGTTCTCCAGCCAGCACAACTCTGCCAGAGCTGACAGCGGCGCTAATCGTGGAGAGCACGACCCCTATGGTCAACAAGTGCAATCCTTGGAAGAGGAATTGGTGTAATTAACGGCGCTGTTTGCTGTGTAGTAGGCGAAAGTGGCATGGTGGCCACAGCGCTCTCGAACCGGAGAGAGGAGGGCTGGTTGGATAAGGACAAGTAGAAAAGGTCAAAAGTATAAATATATCCAACAGTGTGCCATAGGTGGATGATGGGGTTCCGGTGTTTAGGAGGGGGTTGGTTGTCAGTCAATGAGGCTGTTGAGCCTTCGTTAACTGTGAGGGATATTAGATATTACAGATTTTTGTTGCAGTGGTACGAAGAGCTTTCTGCCAAAGCTGTCACCTCTCCTTCACCATTGCCTTGTCACTCAAAGCTGTTGAGTTGATATAATTGGTCGTGTCTTGTCAAGAATGGGAGATGTGCCTGAATGGATGCCAGACAACAAATGAAAGACTGCAGTTATGTCCTCAGAGTGATACAGTGATGTCACCAGTAAAGTAAGCTGGTTAAGATCAATGTCCTGTCTGTGGCTATTCTTTAACATAAGTATTTGTCGATGACAGCACAAAATGATGGATTTCTCAGTAAAACATGATATTCAATAAGAAAAAATGTGGGAAGTTTAACTATTAAGGTAAAATTGCTGGTATGCATGATGCTGATATGTATTATAATTTAATATTATTATACTTAATTTGGACATTTTAACACGTAAGAGCATTAAAGGGATAGTCCAGCCAAAAATGAAAATTCTGTCATCATTTACTCACCCTCAAGTTGTTTGAAACATGTATGCATTTCTTTGTTCTGATGAACCCAAAGAAAGATATTCTGGGTTCTGGGACATCATTGACTTCCATAGTAGGATAAACTATTGTGTATTTTTTTGTTCTGTTGAATACAAATGAGATATTTTGAAGAATTTAGGAAAGTAAACTGTTCTAGGGCACCTTTGACTACAATTCATTTTTTTCCTAGTATGGTTGTCAATGATGTCCCAGAAATGTCAGTTGCCAACATTATTTTTCAAATATCTTTCTTTGTGTTTAACAGAACAAAGAATTCATTTATACAGGTATGGGACAACATCCCTTTGAAATCAATATGTTTAACGTCCCCGTTCATGTTAGCGATTTCATTTTCATGACCATGTCAAGCCAGTTAATAAGAAAGGGGTGGTTGCATCATAAAAGTCTAATCATAGATCTGTGTGTTACCCATGAATATAAATAATCAAATTGAATCAAGGTTTAACAGTCCGTGTGGTCCTTGATGTCAGTGCCATGACCTGTCAGAGATGTGTTCCGCTCCCATGGTGATATCTCATCCATGAACACATTTATACTCCAAGCATGGAAAACACATTTCAGAATAATGAAGAATTAGGATTTAATAAATATCCTCGACATTCTGCTTCCTGACAGAAATACAACTGCACTGAATAAATAACAGGTAAGCATTGGAGACTGACAAACCGTATAACCAGATGCTATGTATTCAAGAACGGGGCTGAGAGGTTAAACATTTGTAAAACGAGAATTTTATCAGTTTTCCATCCATCCACAAATCTACAGAATGTTTTTATGCTAACGTTTGTCTGCTTTTGTACATGCCTGACTGAGAAATACTTGTGTTTGGTTAAATGCCCCTGTAAGAGGGATATTTCATTAAATTTACAAAAGGTAAAATTTTTTGTTATCCTTCTAGCAAGTCTAAAAAAACATAATTTTTAAAATATAAAAGGCAATATTTGGTATGCCTTATTATTAAAATCAAAATGTGTTGTGGTCATTAGTATTCTTTTATATAGGACTAACCTACACTTAATAAACACAATTATTTAACTTTTTAAACTGAATATGTATTCATCTATAAACTGTAGTAATCTTGTACCTTTATAATTATACGTGACCGTGCGAATGGGCCTAGATGATGAAGAGTGTCAAACGCAACAGCCAGCTTCTTAAAATATTCTTTATTTGTGACCACGCCACACAAAAGTAACGCAGCATTAAAGTCTGTGGAGTTTCCCTTTTCGTGAAAGAGGATGAACAATTTTTAAAGAAAACAATGAAAACCCAAAAGTAGTTCACAAAAATATCACTTCACAAATAAAATAACATTAAATTTCTCTTGGAATATAAAGTAAAGAAATAACCCCAAATAAACAACGGCAGTGACTTGTATACCTTTAAATAAAACAAAACACAAATGTTCAAATAAAAGAATAAGCCACTCACATTTCTTTAATCAACCATTAAAGAACAGACTTAAAACAACATCACTGCTCAAACACACTTTACACAGAGTACATGTTTTGTATAGTTATCAAATGAATTGCACTCACTCTGTAATGCTAGCGCAATCCCCGTAACCGGAAACAGTTGCTGACTTCCGCGCACAATCACGTATCACTCTCCCCTCTAACATGTTTTAGAAATAGAAGAATATAAGAGAAACAATTATAGTATACAACACTTTTAACACTGCTCACATACTACAACAGTTCTAGCGTGCAAAAAACTCTGTAAACACTCACGCGCAATCACCTACACTGTGGCCCGTATACTCCACTTGGCGATCTACCACACGCACGTGATCACGGTGATCGGGAAATCAGAAGACTGTTAATGAAACTTACTTTTGCAAAACTGTTTTTTTCTTAATATCCGCCTACAGATCGCAAGTTCTCTGTTCCTCGCCAAAAGCCTGGCTATACTAACGGCACATGTCTCTCTCGCTCGCTGTCTTTTTCGTACACTGCAATCATACCTGCGCGCAAGAGCGCCCCCCCACAGCAACGGAGGATATGATATTGTTGCCCCGGTTACATATACAAGAATCAAACACAACTCAAAACAGAATGAGCAAGTGGTCTTGAGTTGGCTAACCTGGTACGTGCTTATACTGTTAATCTTATAGCTTTCACACATCCATCAAATCTGAACATTTTCGGTAATCTTACAGCTTTTCATTCTGGAAAAATGCCAGGGCTGACTTACTGGTATTTCGACAACGGGTGCTCTTCCCTGAAAAGAAAACTATCGTTAAATTCCTGGAAAGAGCTTTACGTGTAAACGTGGCTATTACAGTATAATTCACTCATTCAACAGTTTTGTTTTCAAAAACACATTGTTCTCAGCCTAAACACCAGTAGTCTAGTGACCTTTCCTTTTTTGGAGTCTCCTCCAATTCCTTTCTTCACACTTTTCACAATGGTCCGTTTGTCTCATGTGAATCGTAAACCTAGTCTTATTATTTTTCACACTCCTGCATGCACTGACCTGTCTCTTGGCTTTTTTTTCTTACATTCTTACAGTTAGCTTGTCCATCCACCTGCAGATCTATTTTTTTCCCTCGCAGCATGTTTGGTCTGACATTTGGAGTAGTAGCACATAACATTTTTTCGAGTCATTCTTTCGATTACATTTTTATTCACAGCGATCAAACTGAAGACAAACGATCATGACACGTGCCATCCTGACTGTTACTCTAACTCTGGCTCATCAGGACTGCCCTGATTTTAGTGGGACATCTGCTCACATGGTATTGGTATTGGTGTGTGTGTTTCTAAACACGTGTAGTTACAAAATTAAGATCTGTGTGTGTACAGTATGTGCAGCTCTCAAGGGGCTAAGGGGGGCAGCTGACAGGTCTCTTGAGGGAGATTTCTCGTTCCCTTTCATTGCTTCTCCTCCAACAAAAGGGCTGCACACAAACCCACTTCTGACATTTGCCCCTATTAGGACCAAATCGTATGTCTATGTGTGTGAGACATAGAGGTGTATGTGTTTTTCACACATACATTATCTATTTGCAGAAAAAGAATGTTCCATTTTCTGCTATATTGGCATTCTGTAATTATATAATTAAATCCTGTTAATGTATGACTGCAAACAAGAACGTGCTAGTGTGGGTTTGTATGCTTTTTAGCATGGAGTTTCATTATCTGTTTAAATCCCTTTCAGTATCAAGTCTCTCACTTCCAGGTCAGTTCTCATGTCACCTGCCTACCATGACACACACACACACACACAGAGCAAGTCACTAATCACATACTAATGGACTTGCTACCTGTGTGTCACTTGTCTCAAACTATTAGGCAGCGGGCTGTGGCAGGGCTTTAGTTTTCTGTTTAGAGAGAGATAGTTTTTTCCACACATACTGTCTGCCCAACACAGATTCTCTGGGGTCACACAGATTAACGTGACAGACAGTGAGATACAGAAAGGCCAAATGCCACTGTGACAATTTTGTGCTTGTAATATTTTACACAAGTCACACAGTTGGCTTGACATGTTTTGATAATTCACCACGGGGTAAGATTCTGAAAGTTTCGTTTTACAGCAATACCACGATCCACAGCTAAGTAAAGACATTCTTCCTTTACACGGCTTAAGGAATCTTTTGGACTTCTAACATTCTCTGCACTGATTTTAATGGTACATTTTTGAAAAGCTATTGAACAGTTTAAATGCAAAATGTTTAAAATGGAGTTGACATTTAAAATTCTGCATTTGTTCAGTAATACTGTAGATTTTGTTAGTCTTATAGATACATTTTGTAAAAGCATTAGTGGGAACCATTCATTTTATTTTTAGATGTGGGTAGTTGACAAATATACAGCACATGTGAGATAGCAAAAATATTGTTAATGTTATGTTAAAAGGAACCTTGTGTCATGATCCTGTCCTTGTCAATAGCTTCCTAGCTCTGTGGACAGAATCAGTATCATGCCTTTTGTGTTTGTTTTGTGTGGAGACAAGCTTCCTTTGTTTTGACTTTGCGTCATGTGTCCTCGGTGACGTCTATTTGGGCCTGCCCACTTATTCCCCGCTCATGCTTGTCCCATTAGTGTTTCATCCCCCTCTGCGGCCCACGTTATCTGCCCGTTAGTTTCCTGTTAGTGTTCATTCCCTTCACCTCCCTGTCACCTGCCCTGTATCATCATATGTAATATCTCAATTAGGGCCCTGGCATAACATTATCGTCTAACCCAATCTACTATATAAGTTTACTGAGGTAAATTGACAGATTTTTGTTGAAACGTTTACATACTAGACAAATAACTGTTTGATCATGCTTTGGTAGTGTTGATAGGTAGGCCTTTGTTCATTGGTGTTTATCCATGAGCAAACTCATCCCGTCAGCGCACAAATCATGTCTTTCAGGATTATTGCTTGAATGGTCATATACACATATAATTATGTTAAAATGTCTGTCGAGTTTTTTTTAAAGACAATCGGGTATGAAATAAACAAACTTCATTTCAAGTTTTTGGGAGAAACTTTTCTTGACCTGTATCACTGAAGCCGTGCTTTACCGTAAGTCTTAAAGTGCCAGAAGCCTAACAGTGAACCACTGTCAGCCACAACAGCAGTTATTTGGCCACTGGCTGTCTGTGTTTACTTAAAAATATATTAATTCAATGTTTTATTTATATTAGGTTAATCATTATCCATTATAGGTATTTAGTATTTCTATTCATATAAATAGTTTTAGTATTTAAGGTTTAAAGCAAAAAAATATTACAAATATTTACACAATTTACATGAATAATAGAAACAATTCCTAGAGGGACTGACTGTTAATTTCATGTATTGTCGCCCAGCTCATAAATGTGAAAGCACTAATGCATTTCAAACATTACCATATGCTTTTTTCAAAATTAAGTATTTACAGCTAAAAAAATTTGACATTCATATTTGTGGAAATAAAAAGATAAAATGTAATAGTTACATATTATTATTTTCTGTTTGATAATATATTGCATAAATGTGTTCATGCAACGCATATTTTCCCCGAGAATACGTTTTAAATTATGTGATTAATTTGTTTTTGCAAATGAACTATATTGCATAAAAAATTATGCAAAGCACATTTTCCTTGAAAAGAATACCCCTTACAACCACATTCCCTACCTAATTCCCTACATTAGCCCCTACTGCAGTGGTTCTCGTTGTCCTTTAAAATGTGGCCCGTGGCAGCGCTGTTCAACAAATAACATCCTAGCATTGCGAGGGCAGACCGCTCCTGCTTTCAAGTTACTCTCACTGGACTTTGACGTCAGATGCTGATCCGTCTGCCCGGCGCAGCATAACGTAAATTACCTTTAATGAGGCATGACAACTTTTTTAATTATTATAAAAAGTAGGCTGTTATCATGACTAAACAAAATAGTACACACATTTATGACTCAATTAATTATAATGTATATAATTGAATGCAACCTATCGCGAGACTAATCGGCCTAATCAGGCTAACTTATTAGCTATACTCACAGAACTTTTTTAACTATTGGCTAATTTATGTGATGGCGACCAAACGAAGAAAGGTGGATGATGAAAACAGGACTTTTAACCCTACGTAGGAATCTGACTTTGCTTTCATTGAATTATAACAAGGCAAACCAATGTGTCTCATCTGCCAAAAGACGATGGCTGTATTAAAACGGGCTAATCTGCAACGGCACCACGAACAGCTTCACCCCGAATTCAAGGATGCGTATCCCACTGACAGTTATCTCAGAAAACTGAAAATTAAGACTTTGCGAGATAGCTTTCACTCCCAACAATCCCTGTTTTGCAGTCATGTTAAATGCAGTGACAATGTTACTGAGGCATCGTTCAGAATCGCCTGGAATATTGCAAAAGCAAAGAAACCAGCTACTGAAGGAGAATTTCTGAAAAATACACTCGTTAACTGCGCGGAATCACTGTTTTCGGATTTCAAGAACAAGCATGACATAATTAGACAAATTTCAAAGCTACAGTTGTCTGATTCAACAGTAACTAGGCGAGTCGAAGACATTACAGATGATCTCTTTTCATAGCTTTTAAAAGACATTGAAAGTGCAGAGTATTTTAGTTTGGCATTGGATGAATCCACTGACAACACGGACATCGCGCAGCTTCTGTTCTGGGTACGTTTTCTCAAAGAGGAGAAATTTGCAGAAGAAATGTTGACTTTGCTACCATTAAAAGGCCAAACGCGAGGAGAGGACAATTACTCTGCGCTAAAATATTTTTTTTCATGGTCCAGGCAAAAGCATTAACCTTAAACTTGTTTCTGTTACTACCGATGGAGCTCCTTCAATGGTCGGAAAGGAGAAAGGGTTGATTGCCTTGCTCAGAAAGGATCCTGAAATCTCTGCATTATTTTCATATCATTGCATTCTGCATCAGGAGCAATTATGCAGCAAACTAAGAGGCGGAGCACTCAAAGAGACAATGGACAGTGCGGTAAGGATAGTGAACTTTATTCTTGCACACGCACTGAAACATAGACAGTTCTGATCGCTCGTGGAAGAGTGCGAGAGTGCATACGGTGACTTGACAATGCATGCGGATGTCCGATGGCTTAGTCGTGGAAAGGTGTTATGCCGTTTCATGCAATTGCGTCCTGCTGTGCGCATGTTTTTGGAAGAGAAGGGTCAACATAATTTACTGTCTCTCTTAAATGATGACACATTCATTGAAAACGCTGCATTTTTGACAGACATAACGTGCCATTTGAATTCACTTAATCTCAAACTTCAAGGGAGGCAAACAATTCTGCCGATGATGTTCAATGATGTATCCGCATTTGAAACAAAACTTGACTTATTCGCTCAACAACTTATGGAAGACGACTTGACACACTTTCCCGTTCTGCAGTCCGTTGCAAGACCATTGTCAGCCGCTGCTTACTGCGCATACCTCACTGAACTAAAAGAGCAGTTTTCCCGGCGATTCACGGACATTAAGGCCATGAAACCAGTGCTGGCATTTACGGAAAATCCGTTTGCTTGTGACGTACTTTCTACTTCAGTGTAAGTCAGAGATCTACAGTTCGGAGTCGAACGGGCTGTGTTTGAGGTGCAGCTAATTGAGTTGCAGCACAATACCATTCTCAAAGAAAGGCACAAGGAAGAAAGCGCCAACGCATTCTGGATATCTTTCGTTCCCAAGGACACGTATCCTGCACTAATTCAGTGTGCTAAGAAAATCCTGACCTGCTTTGGATCTACATATGTTTGTGAGAGCTCCTTCTCTACCATGGGCATAATTAAAACAAAGCACCGCTCCAGTCTAACTGATAGACATCTGACAGATTATCTGAGAGCAGCTACAAGTGAACAGGAACCAAATCTCAAAGTACTTGTGAAACATATGCAGACTCAAATGTCTCACTAGTCAAATCCACAATGGCATCTTTTTCACCATACTGGGATAACACTTACTGTACACAGTGTGTGGAATATAATTTGCATTTTATGTGTTTGAAAGTTTTGTGCAGTATTTTATAAATTAGTAATCATTAATGTAAACATCAGTCATGTTTTTGTGCTTATTGATAAGGCTAAGAATGCATGTGTAAATATAGTTTTCTCATACTCTTTTACAATGCAATTCTGTCCTTCATCTCCAAAACCTGGTTTAAATGAATAAACATGTTCAAATCGTATTAATATGAGCCAGTGGCCCTCTGTATCCCATGTGGTTGAAATGTGGCCCTCCAGGCCCGTGAAGTTGAGTACCTCTGCCCTACTGTTTCAGGCTCAGCCCCTGATGGTTTTATATCCTAGATATGCCCCTGGTGTTAGGCTATTACAACGTATTAAGCCATACATATCTCTATACCCTCGGTTCTTTTTAATAATATATAAAAAAATCTAAATTTTTCTTGTCACTGTTAGGACTCTGTCCTTCCTGTCTCGAGCTTTCAAGCTCCCTGGGCAGAGTCATGACATTGCCACGTCTTTCGGGTTTCTGTTGTGTTATGTGTGGAGACACGTGGCTTTATGTTGTTACTTAATGCCACGTGTCTTCCTGTTATGTCTCTCAGCCCCACCCTCCTATCTCCTGTAATTTCATTAGGGTTTCATTCCCATCGTCTGTTTTGTAATTCACCTCGTTAGGGTTTCATTCCCATCAGCTGTCACCACTCTCCCCATGTAATCACTCCTCGTTAGTGTCTCCCTTTATATGGTCTCAGTTTTTCTCTGTTCAGTGTTGGTGCATTGTCTTTGTCTTTGTCTTATATCTATTATCTATATCTATTGTACAACACTGATGTCTTGCGTGCACGGTGTTATCCCCTGTTATTGGATTACCTGGTTCCTGTTTACAGTTTGTGAACTTATTATTTATCTTTCCTAAAGATTCTTGTTTTGTTTTTATCCCCCTCGTGGGAGGTGTTTGTTTCCAGTGTTTGGTTGAAAGTGTTTTCTTTGTGCTCAGGACCTGCCCTTCCGCAGGCGTCAGGACCTGCCCTTCCGCAGGCGTCAGGACCTGCCCTTCCGCAGGCGTCAGGACCTGCCTCTCCGCAGGCGTCAGGACCTGCCTCTCCGCAGGCGTCAGGACCTGCCCTTCCGCAGGCGTCAGGACCTGCCCTTCCGCAGGCTTCAGGACCTGCCCTTCCGCAGGCCTCAGGACCTGCCCTTCCGCAGGCATCAGGACCTGCCCTTCCGCAGGCATCAGGACCTGCCCTTCCGCAGGCATCAGGACCTGCCCTTCCGCAGGCATCAGGACCTGCCCTTCCGCAGGCATCAGGACCTGCCCTTCCGCAGGCATCAGGACCTGCCCTTCCGCAGGCATCAGGACCTGCCCATCAGCAGGCGTCCAGACCTGCCCATCAGCAGGCGTCCAGACCTGCCCTTCCACAGGCGGACTTCCAGCCGGTGCCTCAGCCAGTTCTCCGGCCGGCATCACCTCAAACTTTTTTCCCCCTTGGACACACACCTCTCCCTAGCCCCTTCAAGTCCCCGCCGGTCTCGTCCGGTTGCTTCAAGTCCCCGCCGGTCTCGTCCGGTTGCTTCAAGTCCCCGCCGGTCTCGTCCGGTTGCTTCAAGTCCCCGCCGGTCTCGTCCGGTTGCTTCAAGTCCCCGCCGGTCTCGTCCGGTTGCTTCAAGTCCCCGCCGGTCTCGTCCGGTTGCTTCAAGTCCCCGCCGGTCTCGTCCGGTTGCTTCAAGTCCCCGCCGGTCTCGTCCGGTTGCTTCAAGTCCCCGCCGGTCTCGTCCGGTTGCTTCAAGTCCCCGCCGGTCTCGTCCGGTTGTTTCAAGTCTCCTCAACCTGTCCCACCCTTTTCTGGTGTTCCCAAGGTTTGGCCTCCCATTCCCCCACCCCCCCTCCCATGTTTGTTGTTTTTGTTGACCCACCCGAACCCCTTCATAGCCTCCCTTATGTTCCCTTTAGTTTGTTCTGTGTTGTGCTTGTGGTGTTTGTCTTTGTGCTTTTGTGTTTTGGCCCGCTGAAGTTTCTCCCTTGAGACGCCATGGGGCGTTTCTGGGGGCGGGGGTAATGTTAGGACTCTGTCCTTCCTGTCTCGAGCTTTCAAGCTCCCTGGGCAGAGTCATGACATTGCCACGTCTTTCGGGTTTCTGTTGTGTTATGTGTGGAGACACGTGGCTTTATGTTGTTACTTAATGCCACGTGTCTTCCTGTTATGTCTCTCAGCCCCACCCTCCTATCTCCTGTAATTTCATTAGGGTTTCATTCCCATCGTCTGTTTTGTAATTCACCTCGTTAGGGTTTCATTCCCATCAGCTGTCACCACTCTCCCCATGTAATCACTCCTCGTTAGTGTCTCCCTTTATATGGTCTCAGTTTTTCTCTGTTCAGTGTTGGTGCATTGTCTTTGTCTTTGTCTTATATCTATTATCTATATCTATTGTACAACACTGATGTCTTGCGTGCACGGTGTTATCCCCTGTTATTGGATTACCTGGTTCCTGTTTACAGTTTGTGAACTTATTATTTATCTTTCCTAAAGATTCTTGTTTTGTTTTTATCCCCCTCGTGGGAGGTGTTTGTTTCCAGTGTTTGGTTGAAAGTGTTTTCTTTGTGCTGGTTTTCCCCATTGCGGGTGTTTTATTTAATAAACATTTACATTTACCCTTCGTCTGCCTGCATCTGGGTTCTGTCCAAACCATTTCGTGACAGTCACACTATAGGACACCTTTACAATACATTTGTTAACTACCCACATATATGTTTGGTATTATTGCTTAAAAATGAAATTCATTGAAGCACAGCAACTTGACATTTTTGTGTGAATTTTTACTGAGCTACAGTTGGTAGAACACAGCATTTGCAAGGCAAAGGTCATGGATTTGATTTCCAGGGTAGAAACATACTGTTGAATACCTTAATAAATGCAATGCAAGTCGATTTGGATAAAGGTGTCTGCCAAATGCATAAATGTAATGTAAATTTTGATAATTTTGATCTTTGTCTATATTTATATTAAGAAGTTTATTTTTATGGGTATACTGTATGTTAACAAGATCACACAAATCAGGGTTTAAAAGGGCATCTTCATTTTCCAGACCGCCTATAAAATGAACAGAAAACAAAACCGCTCATAAATATTTAGCTCGACCACTTGAAATTCTAACAACTGAAGTAGGAAATTGCCATGAATCCTTATTAAAGAGATGAATCCCCTTCGAATTCTAGTAAAAAAATAAATAAAAAACCTTAAAAGGGCAAAAAATCCCCAGAGTCCACATTTGGAACAACCTTTCCTTCATTTGGTCCATTTAGCCAGATGAAAAAAGAGGGACAGAAAAAAGATATTCTTTCCCTGCCTTACATTGAGGGAAGCAGCACAATTATTCAGCCGAGTCTAATAACTCAGACCCTTTCCCTTCCATCACCATGCCTTAATGCTCTCTCCATTTTCACTCTAAAATGACTACTAAGAGGTAAAATGGTCTGCCTCCGCATTCTTTCCTTTCATTTTTCCTTCTTTTCAATAGCTTTGGCCATTCTCTGTGTAAGTAATCATGTTCCACACCATCCTCTGAGATAGATGCATTTGTAGTGAATGGGAAACGGACATTAGGGGACTATGAAAGTACAGATCAATATTTCTATTAATCAGCAAATGCTGGTTAATCTACAGTATTTGTATATGTGCACAAACAGATGTCGAGCACAATAGATGTGTGTTACTGAATGTTTACTTTATCTGTAAGTTATGCAAAAAAAAGACGTTTTTATTCTTCTGCAGTATAATTGATGTCATTGATTCTTCACTGAATATGCAGTGCGGAAATACCTCCAACCTATTATCATCGCTTACTTTTATTTTTCACACACAACTTTCCAAACCGTTACTGCGAGTAGAGGAATAAGAATATGTTAAGACGATTACAGTTGACCAATTTATTTTTATAAAAAGGGCAAGAGTGGGATTTTGTTGCTTTGACCTGCTGTCTATGTTATCTGTAAGGTTGGATCTTCTCACCTGTGAATGTATCTTTTCATTTCCCTGAATGACAAAGCTGTTTCACCCAGGCACAGACCTTGTTAGTGGGATACAAGGGAGCAGATGGGCACCAGGCTTTTTACAGGGCTGGACTAAATTGACTGTGATTCCAGGCGCTTTGCTTCTCGAGAGAAATGAATCTGAACTGTTTGTTTGGTGGTTCTTTCGCACTTTGTGCCCTAGGCTTCCCTGGGAAAGAGGGTCCCTATCACAGGCATGTTGATGAATTTGTTTTCTACATTCAAGGTCAATTGAAGTGCCGTCAAAGCCCCATGAACTTTGGAACCCCGATGAAAGCATTTAAAGTCAACTGTAAACCGGTTCTAGCGAAATGTTGCGTGTCTATAGCAAGCCATATTTAGATGAAAGTCTCTTTCATATAATGTATAGTATACACTTGAGAGCAATTGAAATTTTATTACTCAATCTATTCTGAAGAGATTTAATGAGAAAAAATGAATGAAAATGACAGAAATAAAATCCTGTATAGGTCTCTCAGATTAGAAGGCATCGGTTTAGGATTTAGGGTTCCACAAACTTCAAATGAATCCACTCAAGAAACAAGCGCACCACATGGCCACGAATGAATCCAGCTACACTGACAGAAATCCAACTGATGATCATACTAATCCTGCAGGAATAATACAAAGCGGAGGGAAAATGGAAAATGAAAACAATAAATTTCTAGTTAATTTGGCTACTCTGCTAAATTCAACTCCATTGTGTTTGGTCTCAGGAGTACAACAACTTTTAGAAGTTCTCTGTATGAAGCTCCATTTGTTGAAATTTGCCAACTCCGGTTTAAAAGTGTAAAGGTGAACTCGGGTATCCCATCTGCAACCACAGGATATCTTAGCTTTTCTCCTGTTTTGGCCTTTGTATGCTTTAGCAACTGGAGTTAACAAGTAGCAGAACAATCGGCACACTGCTGTGAGATAAACGGAAAAGGAATTTATTCCTGATGTAGTCAATTTGCTTTCACCCTTCTCCTGACACGCATGAATCCCCGAGCACACCTTTATTGCCTTTGGCAATTCTTCATCCCTGGAATATTAATCCATGGTTTGCTTCTGACAGAAATCTGAATCAATTTTTATTTTATTTTTACCCACATAAAGGAAAAGAACGAGATGACACCACAATAATCAGAAACTCTATAGATTCCCAAGAAATGTGAAATCTTCAGTTATGATCTAAGGTTTAGCTCATCATCTAAAGTTGAAAGCACTTTCTTCAGAAGGGTACAATTAGAAAAACCGAACATACAAGGTCGGTAATTTCGCAATTTTCCTTCTTGGATTGGCGAAAAGCATAGAAAGCACTGAGATACAGTGACAGCAGGGAAGTGAACTCAGCCAGCAATGACAGCCAAAAGATTTCTGACAAAACACTGCTGGAGTTGAATGGAAAGAAAGCCTCCAAAATAGCCCTCTTTCATTATTAGAGACTTTCAGTAAAATCTTGACATCCGAAAGTGAAAGGTGAGGCTGATGAAAAGAAAAGACTTTAAAAAAGGACGAGATTTAGATGTATTTGAGGCCTATCGGGGCGTACACAGAAAGTAAGCCTAAAATGGAGTGTTCCTTTAAAAATGCATATGTTTTGAGGCATATGCAAGAAGACGTCCTTGCTTTTCCTCTCCATCATGTTAATTTTGTAATGACTAGTAACAAACTTATGTATGCCAATACAACTATTTACATTTGTGTGCGCATGCCTAGCGTGTCTGAATGGTCATGCGACATGTGTTTTTGGTAGTGTAAACGCATGTGGAAATGGCAGTATAAACGAGAATAGATTTTTAAACGCATTTTTCGTACGACGGGGTAATGGAAACACCACCTAAGGTGTCCCTGGCCCACCAAAGATTGTATTGGTTTATTCATCTATTTGGATTACAAGGACAGTTGGGGTCCTCCCACAGCCATTCTTGTTCCCATGATGTAAGTTACGCACATCATCATATAATGTACAGAAATACAGCACACAAAGAAAAACTGAAAAAGATGACACCAAGCAGGCTACGATCTCTCATCAGATTTCAAAACGGGATTTCTTCCTCTCAGAAGTGTCACACAGGAGAAGTGGCCGATCATTTGACATCTGTGTTGAATGCACCTGCAGAAAGCCTTCAATTTCAAGGAGGTACTGGACCTGGGGGACTACGATAAAAAATTCGAAGGCATTTTTGTTCCCTTGGAAATTATTTTGCTTTTTAGTACAGTGTACCAAAAAAACAAAAACAGAGTGGAAAGCATATAAACACAGAAGCTTATTTGAGAGATATAAACAGCTGATCAACTCAGTTTACTTACTCAGATGATAACATTTTATCATTCAGATCATTTATTTATTTATGTCAATGTGTGATTCTAACCACAAACTTTGTCACTGCTTGAAGGAGAATACCAATTACTCACATGAATATGAAATATGCATACTGTATATTTACAACACAGGGGACACGCAAAATCAGATTTAGCATGATGAAATTAACATGTCAAAGCTCAAGGTTAGAACTGATTAAAAACTGTGAGCCATTCCCTGTAGGATACACTACAATCATTTGCTTGTGAAGATCAAAAACTTCAAACATGTGGTTAATGATGTAAATAGAAAGCAGTGGCGGGGAAAGACTAGAAAAAATGTTTGTTTTAGTCACTTTATTCTTTTAATAAATAATAGTGTAGATAATTTTATTTGTTCTCTAGAGAAAGGGCTTCTTTCTGTATTTCGTTTATATTTCTATTTATTTTTCCTTGGGGAACAAAACGTATATATTTGATGTACAACAATAAATCACACTTGATGTGGTTTTTGTTACTCTTAAAATACAATCAGTTGTTTCAACTATAAAAGCGTCTTCAGTCTCCAGCAATACCTTTCAAAACTCAATCATAGCCGTTTGAATCCACAATATGCAAAGGGCCACTAAATCACAATAAACCCAGCCAAGAATTTGTCTACCTAGAGAAAATGTGGGCACTGCAGAGCTCTCTTACCGCTTTTCTCACAAAGAACAGATGTGCTTTTCTGGCACTGCTCATCCTAAATACATCTGCTATCACCGTAGTCTACACTTACTTAACAGGGACTTTGGCACACTGTGTCCATCAGCAAAGCACATAGCTGGTGCACAAGGTACGTTATTAGAGACTAATCTCAGTCCTTGTCAGAGCTGCAGACTAGCAGTTGGCATACGTGCTATGACACATCGAGCATCCCCATCATTTCCTGTTCTCTCTCAATTATCCTTTAAATAATAGTGCCAAAAGTAAAATGAAAAAGATGGGCCACGGAAAATGTCAAAGAATGAAACGGACATTTTTATCATTTATTCTGACTTTAGCGAAATTGCAGTGAAAATAATAATTGAGTCTTTAGTGCACTTATTTCCAAATCGAAAATAATAATAAATGTGTTTTTTTCCTTTCTAATGGTGTCACTGTTATTGTGTGTGTCTTGCAACCATGAGTCTCATTTGCAGAGTAAAGACAAACCGCCCACAGTCCGTTATTTACTTTTCGTAGTTTGTAATATTAATGATAACCGAGTAAGTTTTGCTTGGGTAACTTTGAAATGTTTCCTGTAAACTAGACATCTAGAACTGTAAATATTGTTTTGTGTTTGTCACAGTATTCATTAACATGTTTATTATGACGTTATCATACTAACAGTGGTATAGTGCGTGTCATGTCAAATGTCTTTTATCAGAATGTAATTGTGGTGAGGAAGGCGGCACGAGAGCCGTGACGCGGGGCCGGTGGCGTGAGTGATCAGTGCAAGCAGCTGTGCGCGCACCGGTCCCGCATCTTATCACGGAGGAGATTGGGAGCTTAAAAGGATGTTCGGCAGGACTGTTGACGAGAGAGGACCGAGCCCGGACATATGTTTAGTTTATGTATGTTTTATGGCCGGCAGTCTACCGTGAGGTGGCTGCCGGTTACTTCCGTGTTTATTGTTTATTTAATTAAAGTTTTAGTGTTTGAATGTTCGCCGGTTCCCGCCTCCTTCCTTCCCTTCTATGGAACTTTATTACAGTAATAATTTGCTTCTAGAACAAGCTTACTTTTCTGCTGACATCATAACTTTGAATATGCCCCCCTCAACAACCTGACTCAATTCTAACAGACACCTTTTACAATCCAATCAGTTCATGTCCATTTTTTTCTTATCAATTCAATTTAGAATTAGTGGATGACAATGGGTTATCCATTGACATTAGTTAAACAAATTGTCTTAAAAGACTTCAGGTAACTTATACTCAGATGTTTAGATGAGGACTGGCAAACAATTTTCTCGGTTCAAAGCATTCTCGCCCGCTTACGAGAATGTTTCTCGGCAGCCTCTCACAACGGATGCAGTTGTGTAGGAGGAAAACTTCAATGGCTGTGAGCGCGTTGAAAACTGTGCATGTTATTTTCCTCCTAAACTGCGGCAGATGAAAGGCGCCGAGTGGCTGACAAAGGCCTAATTTAGCGAGTAACATGAAAACCTTGCGCTCCAACCCCCCTACACAATCGATCAACCACGTATGGTGCCTTCTCAAAAAAGAGTAAAAGTGTGAATGTAACAGGCTGGATATTAAGGCAAGGCAGATTGCCAAGAAACATGGCTGATGTTGAGTCTCTACAGTACAATAGACCAAAGAGGAGAGAGCGAGAGAAACCACTATGGAATCGATGAATCCTCTGATGTATTGAAACTGCCTCTCAATATTCTTAATGTTCAATGCAAAAAAAAACATAAACATTAAAGACTGTATTATGGAATTGGCAAAATATGTACTTTGCTCCTTGTAATCCATCCCTCACATAAACCTGTTGACATAAGTACAAAGTGAAACATGATCTAGCTGATTTTCTGCTTGTACAGTATTTAGTCAACTTGAATCCATTTCAACCACATCAATGTTAACATTATACACATACATACTGTATATATGATATGATATATAAGATACATGCATATAGCCAAATATGTGCACACAACCATACAGGTGCAACGTGCTTTTACGTATTGAGTAACAGTATGTTAACCACAGGATAGAACACAGAATGATTGTAATTAAAATGTTGGCAAAATTGTATTAACCCAAACAAAGTCAAATACCCTGCAGACAAAATATGTAGCTTTGCATACAGTATACTACATATACTGTATGCATGTACTATATTATGTTTGTATTTATACACTGTAAAAGTGTGATGTCTGCGGCATTGAAGCGTTTGGTCAAGTACGTGATTGTGTGTGCTTAGCAGTTAGTTGAAGTAAAACAGTGGAATGTATAAAATGATAAATAAGGTCTTGCATGCATAGATGTGACACAATTTATGACACACTGGCTCCTCATAAAGGGCTTCATTTGATATGTAGATTAATGACAGTTTGGCTCCGGTATCATCAGGCATTCTTTGTCACAAGCTGACCTTAGACTTTGGCCAAAATCCAGCTCTGCCTGCCTGTGTGTTTGTGTGTACATGCATGTGTGTGTGTGTGTGTGTGTGTGTGTGAGCTTGTGTTCCTATGATGGATGTTTGGACCAGAACAGCTGCTTAGGCCACTGCCAGGCTCAGGGTCAACAGTTTTGGTTGACAGCCCTGGACAAAGAGATAGATAGAGACAGCATTTCCCTGGCAAGGAACACTCTTTGGTGAGTTATAGTTCCGGCGTGTTTGTTACAAGTCTGGTTGTATTTATAAGGGCCAAATCATTTTGTATTTATTTATTATTATTAAAAGTAGTAGTAATAATAGTAATGATGATGATAACAAATATTAAACAATAAGACATGTAAATAATACATATCAAAATTGTATACATTTTGTATTATATAAAATAACATCATAAAATATAATACACACAGCTGTCGGCAGCAGCAGTCCCTGTTCATTGAATGTGCTTAATGGCTTTCATGATTCATTTCACCAAAAGAACATTTTTTTTTTTACTTTTCTTATATTTTATAATCACACAAGCACATGGGGAAATGAGAATAAGCTGAGTGTTTAAATAAATAAACCCTTTAATCAAAATAACATTGATTTTTACATGAAATTTCATATTGTGCTATTTGCTTGTGAGTGGAAAATGAAGCTAGAAGGTACATGTACAGCAATGCTCTGCAATTGTGACCTAATTTAAAAGAATGGTGAAGTCGTCAGATTGACTTGCATTTCTGAAATGCCATTCAAATACTGCTCCCCACCTTTCCCTTCAAAATTACAAACGTAACATGTGATAGATCATTAAAAAAAAATTTCGCACTGAAGTGAGGGGTGTGGAGTTGCCCCCAAAATCAAGGCATATGCCACTGACAGCGTGTAAAATCTATCTAGCCACTATCCCAGCTTTAATGTAGCAGCTGGCAATATCTAAATATCAGAAATAATGAAATGTCAAGGGGGAGGAACTGCCAAAAGCAGAGAGATTCTGCAGGGGACAGGACACGTAGACCCGCAGGCTTTATGAGACTGTAGTGTGTGTGTGTGTGTGTGTCAAATGGTGCCTCTAGAGACTCACGTTATAGGCATTATGTTTGTGCTCATATCTGTACACAATGAAATGTTCCTGTTATCCTATAGGGACCTGCACAAGAAAAACGTTTTATGTGGAGTGTTGAATCTATTTTGCCTTGTGTCAGTGTTGAGATGCGATAAGGAGTGTGTTTGGAACTGGATAAAGCAGAAAAACAGTGGTATGATGCGTCAAGGCTTGGGTGCATTTATTATTATTTTATTTGAAAATCTTGTATGACTTTTGTAATAAATCATAAAGAGTAATGGAAAGAGTAATGTCCATAACCGTCTTTCAGTTTTCAAACATGTTACGCAGTACACAAGTAAATTCTCCTTCTATTGCATTAAAGAGCATTACCATAATAATATAAAATCCCAGTCTTTAAATATCTGGCCTTTATAAATTACCATAAACAAGAACACTTAACCTCACCATGATATGAGCACATGGCAATTCCATGTCAAGAGAGCTTAACACATAAATATTGAACAGCGTAAATCAGCAAATGCATTCTCAACGCCGGTTTTCTGCTCATATTACCGAATTTCTCTCTTCCTCACAATAGAAACAAAATAACAATTCAAACACTGTCTCGGTTATCCCTGCTGTCCTTCTGAAACTTCGAATATCTGTATTTCGTAAAAAAATTTGTTGCCAGAAATCATTAGTCACACTTCATGTTTGTCACTGGGTTAAGAAACAATCGAACCAATAAATAGTATTAAAAAGTGATTATCCACTTTGACAACACAATATTTTGTCATTTAAAAAGTGCAGTGTTTTTTTCTCCATTTCCTGAAAAACTACTGATTTGAACATAAAGTACGAGGTTTCAAAAGGACAGCAATGATATGTATCTGATCCTTCAAAGGTTTTGTGTTTTATTGTAAAACATGGACCCATTGATAACTGCTAACATTATTGCTATTCTATTAAGGTAAGAATTAGTTTTTTAAACTTTATAGTCAATGTTATCATCCTTGTTGTGAATGTTGAGTGTTAAGTTTCATGGATGAGACGATTACTTTTGAGTGCCATTTTGAAATTCCACAGCATGGAAAAATAAAATGTTAATATGAAACAATCTCTTTAAACTCGAAATGGTTTGATGCCAAAGTGCCTCGATTATATGATTTTAAAAAGTGTTTAACAAATGTTTAAAGAAGCAGGTGTGTGCAACAATCTTCTCTTTTGATGATTGTACACCTACAGAACACATGCTAGAGTTGCTCTTTTGTTTCTTTAAAGTACACTTCATAGTCACTTGTCGGCGATATCAATTAGAAACCTCCACATATCCCATTGAATGAAACAGAGCACTTTGCTGTCCTCACCGCATTAGCACGGTAGCAAATTTCGCACAAAATATGAACTTGGCGTAAACATAGCTCCCCGTGCCAAAGAACCATCCAAAGTAAAGCAGATAAAGACAAATAGTTACTACAAGTGCACTCCATTCACAGGATATTAAGTGTTGGAGCAGCTCTAGAGAAAGCTGATGCTAAGGGGACCCGATTATTCATTCACTGCTTCATCAGAACCGTGTCTTTTAGCAATGGTAAATAATGTAGCGGCTTGGGATAGCTCACCGAGCCAGGCCAGCACTCAACTGATTCATGTGCGCTTTTGAAAGTCTTTTCATGCCAGCGGTTCCTCACCTATTCACTCACGTTGCCGCTTTTTTCATGCTACAGCAAATACATAAAACCCTCAACGGTAATTAATGGTTGTGAGAGCTGGAGGCCACATAGAGAAGGAGAGGTAAATATAGATGATGTAGGAGTGATCTTAATCCATGTTAATTTCTTTTAGAGATTTGATTTAATTAAAAGTCAGGAGCCGAGCCAGGAAAATAAGCATTTATGAGGAAAACGCATCGTCAGTTGCTCTTTACCCCAGAGTGATGTGCTGAAAGTGTAATAACTGTGCATGTGGAAATACTAAAAAGCTTGTTGTTTGCATATCCTTATACTACAGTGTACGTCTATTTTATAGTGTCTGTGCTATGCAAATTATGACGTTGTAGCCACTATAATATAAAATCGCTAATGAGTAATAAAAGTAGATACAGTAGGTGGTGTTGGAATGCTCCATTATACAATGTAACCACACGGGATATATTAACAGTATGCATTCAATACATCATTTTATTTAAAGCATTTAATTACTTTGTGAGTTTCCTGGGAATCAAATTTGTGACTTTGGTGTGTCAAGTGTTGTGCTTTAGTTGTACTACAGGAAATGTGGTGATAACTTGATAAGAATATTAAACAGTATGTTATAAGGTTCACGGGTCATTAAAATAGAGTTGCTTAGGTATTTCAAAAAAATACAAGTGCATTTATCATTTCAGAGCCCATTTGGAAAATGTACGGGTATGTTGCTGTGAGCGTGTGTGTAGCTTTAAGGGAGTTTGATAAGTTTGCTTTGCACTTGGAGACATGCTGACAAAACCCTTTTAACAGCAGTGTAAGTGACACTATTGAGATGAGAGAACTGAAAAGGAGAAAGGCACTGATAGAATAAGAGTGAGTGAGTGAGAGACACAGAGAGAGAGAGAGAGAGAGAGAGAGAGAGGAAAATAAACGTGAACATGTTTCAGGAAAGTTTTCCCTCCGTTTCATCTTTTGGTTTTGCTGATATCAGCATGGATTTGAATATGTTTGTTCCCTGCATGCCATCGTGTTCTCTCTCTCTGTACTCTGTGCAGTTCTCTGTGCGATGCTGAAGAGAGAGCAGCTGTGGAGTCTGCCAAGGTCGCCGGGACGTCTGAGTAATGACATTCCCCTGAAATGTTACCTCAATGCTAAAACTCACACTCAGCAGGAACAGATCAGGCCACAGGAAGACAATGCCTAAGCCTGCCTGTGTGTGTCCGTATTAGTGTTTGTGTGTGTGTTTGCATGTCTGATTATACAAAATATAAATGTGAAAGTCAATGCACCTAATTATGCAAGAGGATGACGCGCCTAATTGCTTACGAAAGTCACGAGGAAATGTAACATTTTCGTCCTCTGCAAAATGATATATAAAACAGTTACAATAGTTCGAAGGGAGCATTTTTCTTTCCATTGATACATTTCCCATTGATAGAGGATGTGTAGAAGCATAATTAAATGTGTTTTCCTGTTTTTCCAATAGTCTAATTTTTGCAAAATCTGGTCATCCTTTCATTGTATATATTTATATGTACAGCCACATAATAAATACAGAAAAACAATACTTTTTGTATGTATTTGTTTTCGTTCTGTGAACTACTAACAATATTTCTCAGAAATTTCAAAATGTAATGTTTTTGTATATTTGCAAAAAATAAAACCTGGAGAAACTGGTCCAAATAAAAGAGATGCAATGAAAACAAGTGCATTCACTTTTAAGCAATAGAACAGTTATTTATTCATGTAGCTGTAATGGGTGCCCAGGGCTATGATCGAACTCAGGTCTTGATGTTAACTGAAGTGAGTCTTTACCACGGAGCTAATGACCGGCAGGAAGCTTAGATGATTTGAGGAAAAGGGCGTTATCAATATCCCAAAAAGTATAACAAAACAGGAGCCGAGCTTTCACCAAACAGCACAAAAACCAATAGGCAGGTGACATCCAAAACCAAAAACTTAGCCTTTAGGCGATGTTACCACATCCTTAGAAGGTTCAAGATGAACACAACTGAATAAAAAAGGCAAGCATAAATAGACCCAAACACAGTAACACAATGAACTGTAGCAGATGAGGCCTCCTAGAGGCTGAGAGAGGCATCACTATGCAGAAGTGGTGATGCCAACTAATGGTTAGGAGTGTCATTACACGTTAGAGCCCTCTTACAGCACCCTATTAAGGAAAAGTTTCAAAATAATTTTTTATGCGATAACTAAGGTTTTCATGTGACTTGCTGTCAGTCTTTTACATTGCTGTTGAATGACTTTGTCACTTCTGAGTTTTGATTTTGTTGAAATTCAATAGACAGTGGACTGAAATGGTCACAATACATCTGCTATAGAACTGCTGACTGAATGAAAATTGGTTATGGTCTTTTAATATTTTCCACAGCTATATCTGTGTACTCTTTAGGCATACACAAGCACGTGGTCTCAAAGCTTACTGACTCAGAATAAAAGTCACAAAACTCTAGATTTGATTTCACAGGGCCGTAAAGCCTAAACGAAATGTGAGACAAGTAAAAGAGAGAGGAGATCCCGTTTCAGTCAGAGATCAAAGCAGCAGCGATAATACCATGATAACTTTCCTTGGGTTAACAATAATCTTCTTGCTAAAACGGCTGTCTACGTAATTGTTCTCTAGAGGTTTGGAGACGGCTCCTTTGTGCCTCTAAGCTGTGTGTGGTGCCCCTTCTCCATCCACCCTCAGCAACCATGTTCACTAATAATGATGCCTTCACACTTCAAACTGGTCAAGTGTGTACACTCGGCTCCCTTGAATGCAGCACACACATATACTCAAAAGAAGTGTATATGGGGCCATAGTTTTGTAATTCCTCGGACCGTTTGTGACTGAAAAACCCATTGGAAACACATGTTTTTAGAGTGGTCTATAGTTCCTTGCATGTTTTTCCTTTACATCACATCATATAACTATATCAGAATCTCTACCAGTTGTCAAATTTCCCCACGTGATCAGAAAAACTGTCAAAACTAGACCTCTCTCTTCAAAATAGCTTCTGCTGAAGATCAGCGCTGACGTTTTCCTGGGCAAAAGGTCCTTACACTGGAGAATCCTTTTTGCCTTTAACGCCACAAGTTTTCGCTTGCTTAATGTCAACTCTCCTTGTGTGCATTCAGCAGCGAAACTGTGAGAAAAGGTTAAGCAAGAGTTAGTGGAAAGTGGGAAGGGTGGGGGAAGCAATGCTGAAGACACATAGAAAAAGAATTATATACTGTATGTGTGTGTGTGTGTGTGTGTTTATAAGAGCTTTTGTTGGAGTGTTTGTTTTTTTGTATTCAGCTGAAGTCTATGTCTTTGTGGAAAAGGTTAAGAGGGCATGGGCCTTCAGGTTGGTTTGTTATCTCCTCTCTTGTTTGGGATCCCTGCTGGTCTTATTGCCCTGAGAGGCCAGCTCATGATAACACTTCGCCAGTAAGTTATTTCCAATGTGAATCTGTGAATTTTTATATTTAAGAATGAGAGAAATACAGGTGGGATGTCCTTCAGGCTTCAGTATTGATCGATATAAATTATTATATTTAAATCAAATGTATGCCTTTGTGTCTGAGATATTTAGCTATAATTATGAATTGCATACATTAAAACATACGTTAATGGCGTGGAAAGTGTTTTTTTAATGCTTTAGAAAACTGAGTTGAGCCAAGTACCAAAACAAACTTGTTGCCAATCAGCAGCAAGGAGCGTGTCTATAAGCACTCAGTGCAAAGGACGAACATTAGCCGAGCCGCGGGAGGACAGAAAGAGAAAAAACAAAAGAGGCAATCGTCTGAGGAACAAAAGAAGGCTTTGGATCAGTCAAGAAAAAGGACCTGTGTAAATACCGGATCAGATTTCCAGTACTGGAGAGAACTCAAGTAGCTGGAAGGCCTTTTATTGGATGCCAAGGTTGCTTTGATTCTTCTCGAAAGGTGAGTAACATTGTTGTTTTTTGTTTCACAGAACTAATATATGCTAGGTGGCTTTTGCTTGAATATGTTTGTGTGTCATGTTCGCTTGTTTGTCCATCTGCAATCAAGGAGCTATCAATATAGGGGCAAGACCCTTTTGGGGTGGGGTGTGTTTGTTTTAGTGATTTGAAACATCAACATCGGCTACCAGGCATCACCTTTCCCTGCCTTTAAAAGACACAAATACCTTGGAAGAATTATTCAGATTCTATTTAATTAATAATAAGCTGGTAAAATCCAACATGGAGTTTTGTTCTCGGGGTATTTTGAAAGTACAAACACTTACATTCTAAATGAATTATATTTGTGTAAAACGTTTGCTATTCACAATTTTCGGTAGAAGAAAGCATCTGTCAAATGGACACATTTGCATTTCAGTATATTAGTACAGGCTCTGTACTGGAGCTTGGTTCTTGTGTATCACAATAAAAAAGGGATGTTTAATTGGACAGAGATCAGATTTGGTCTGGCCATTGCAAAATCTATTCTTTATTAGCTTGTATTAGCATCTGGTTTCAGGTGTGGAATCATTGTGCTGCTTAATGTTCTTTCTCTGAAGCTGAGCAGATGGTTTAGCAGACAAAAAAATGATGCTTTGATGGTATTTGCACTTTAACAAGATATCCAGTCCTTGTTGATAAAAAACTGTTTCGAGGCAGCATTTTTGTGTTTTTTAGCAGTGGAAATTGTTTGGATCTTACACTGACATCACTTTGAATTTTTGCAACATCTTACCACAAAATTCTTTGCTCACATGCTTGGCAGCTGATTGACTAGTAGTTACTGTATGTGCAAACTTTTTGAGTAATGGCATTTCTGTAGCATCTCTCACAGGTCTTTTGATTTGCTCAGAGAGTTAATGACAACCTTTGCTAGGCAACATCTAGGAGGTTTGTTGTAGCTTCCACTTCCTGAGAATTGAATCACGAATCCTACTGGGACATCCAAACGCTGTGATATTGTTTTGTACCCTTTTCCAAGTCATTTGTTTTACTTTATCTCTATGAAGTTCCTTGATCTTTATTCTTCATTTTCACAGCTGTACTTCAGATTCACAACCTAAATAATGATCCTGTAGCTTTGGGGTTTCAGTAGCTAGTGCAGTGATTCAGGGTTTTGATTCTTTTGTGTGTGTCTATGTAAAACTGTAACACAGTAATATACTGTACATAAATAAGCTTTTATATGTTAACATGAAGCGTACTTTTACCATTTTTACGCATCCTTCAATAAAAACGTTTTATTTTACTTCTGTGAAAATGATGACATTATATTTTATCGTAAACATTCAAACTAAAATGTACGGGCCACTGTTTAAACCAGAAAATTACAGACGAGTTAAATCGATATTTCAGTCATGTGAAAACTGGATAAGAATTGGTCAAGTATCTGAATAGGATTCACATCCATAAAGAGAGGGAGAGAAAATGGCAGAATGATCTTTGATCTCAGAGATTTGTAAATCTATTATTGGCTGTCACCTAATTGCCCTCTAAAGGTGTGGTGGGAAATCCTGCCTCAGTAACGGGGAATGGAAAGAGGACGGGTGGTCCACACTACAGGGGTAAATCTCCTGCATATGTCTCTTTTTATCTTTTGAACCTCTAGAGAGCAATTTGCACAGCTATGTAGACCACAAAAAAACAGCAGGAGTCCTAGATGTGAAATTCCACCTAAGCTGTGCCCTGGGAGGGGAAAAAGACAGGCTTGGCTACAGTTGATGTTGTTGATGATCATGGAGAGGTAGACATCTTTGAATTTAGCCTATGTGTAGCATTCCCACGCCCTTTTTTCAAATACGTGGGTTACTGTTAGAATGTTTTTGGCTTGATGGGGCTGGCTGCAGTTCTTAATCAGGCTATTATTAGCAGTTACATTTGCTGAAGAAAGGACATTTGTTAGAGGCTAAATAAGAGATGTGTACAGAGCTTGACACAATCTTGCAGCAAGGAGCTAATGTGTAAGGTTACTGGGTTACAGCTTCAAAGGTATCCAAATACAAGATTAATTGAACATCGTCTAGGTGGAGTAGATACAGATGTTCCAATTGACCTTGTTCACACCCAACAGGGGAGACAATAACGCACTAAGGAAAGGAATATGCATGAAACTCTGAGAGAAAAAAAGTCTATACATTTAACAGGCTCTTATTCTGGCTCATAGCTGATGTCATTGAGCTAGTCGGCTTAATGTTAGTCAACAGACTAAAGTCAATTTGTTTGCAAATGCAAGCCGTGCCTCAGTCTAAGTTTTAACACACACAAAAGCAGTCATAAGTAGCACAGGTACATTTGTAGCAATAGCCAAAAATACATGGTATGGATCAAAATTATCAAATTTTTTAAATAGATCAAGATATTTTGTACATGTCCTGCAGTTAATATATCAAAGCTTTGTTTTTGTGAGTGGATGCAGCAAAATCGCAAACAAAAATCAACACATCTACACAAGCTCGCTGCTGGAAAGCGTATTTATTCAGCGTGACCCTTATGACTGGTTTTGTGGTCCAGGGTCACATATGTCATAGAATGATGATCTATCATAAAACAAAACATTCATTTTAAACCTTAATATATTTGCAAACTGCCACCTTTTCAATGCAAAAACATATTTTTTACATTTAGTGAACATTTAAATGCAAACTATCATAGACGGAACAGCGAGCACGGAATTTCGACTAACATTCATGTATAACAGAGGATTATCAGCTCTTGTATGTGATGTGGCAGTAGAGACGGGTCAATGGGTTTTTGGTTCTGTCCAAAGGCACAAATGACGTCATCTTACACTTAAATGGTAACAAACAAAGGACACTCAGGTATAAAACTTGTATCCTAGCAAAAACAAGAGGCTAAGATGTCAGTCAAAGAATTAGGTCCAAACACAGGGTTGTTTATTTAGAAGAGCAGGTTAAAGGGGACGGAAGATGGGGGCTCTAGATAAATCTGTCTCCATCTGGCTTGACGCAATGTCCTTGTAGCTGAGAAAGATTTGAACCAGACTTTTAAAGAGAACAAGTTGACAGGTGCCAGAGTCAGGCGGAGCTACGCCAAAAACAAGAAAAGAAAAAAATGAAAAAGAGATATGTATTGGAAGATGTTACAGCTGGTCCCTTCCAGACACCTGCTAGAGTTTCCTTGACAAGAGCTGGAGAATTGAATGTAGGGAAAGAGAGTAAGACATTGGAAGGGGAGAGAAAGCAGTGTGTCAGCTCTTTGGGGATACCTGTCGCCCGTGGTGACCTGAACCCGTGCTGGGCAGAACAGGCTGTGTCCTCTCAGCATTTTAGCATCCCGCTGTTACATGGTCCAAAATGCCAGATCAACGGCCCCCACCACTCCTTCCCTGGCACATCCTCAGGACCTCCCAAATGCTCTATTCTTAATGCCCTTCAGACATATAATCTATGCATACTGTATTTCTATTGTTAGTGCAAGACACCCCAATTTAGCCGCTCTGTTGGCATCTAAGATTGATGTTGCTGACATGGCAAATTATATTAAGAGGCACTTAAAAGAATGTCATGCTAAATACTCTGCATAGACTTTTTTCTCCTATATTCTAATATAATAACTTTCCATACTATTCTAGTTTTATTGTGATTTTTTATACCATAAATACGTCACTCGCCTGTAATTCTATGAAAGGCTGTTGTATTTCTGATATTACTATGAGGATGTACTTTGAACATAATGACAGACTTTGCTTTATGTGTAATATTATATATAAATCTAGACCTACATTGCTATCCACAATACAAGCGTTATACAGTATCTGCAATAACAATATGTGAGGTGGTCCATCCATTCAGGAATACAACAGTGTTATCGTGGTGTATAAGTGGATTGAAGCAGCAGCAGTTTCCCTGCCATTATAAATAAGAAAACAATCGGAATAACTGGAGCCAGGAGGTGTGTAAATGAATAGAGCTCTCTGTGAGGGTTTAAATATAACAAGACTGCGCTGCAGGAGAGAGAGCGCTGTAACTCTCACAGCGTGACTGGACACACAGGTGGGGTCCGGTCTTTCTGCACACTTGTTAACTTGCCGAAGCATACCGACTTGTTTGGTCACTGGTATATAAACCCCTGCCGTATGCAAGATCTGTGTTGTTATGCACATTCCATTGTTTATAACAGACGCATTAGACACATTGGAGTCTAAAATAATTAATTAAATAATCTAACAAATGTATGAAAATAGTAAATATTCAATTTTAAATAAAAAACAGTATTACAATAAATTGGTTACAAAATGAAGATCAGGAAGTACACTTTAAAATGCTGGGTTATAATTTGACAGCCCTGATTATTTTATGAAATAATCAATAAACCAAGTTTTACTACTTTGGCTGTTGCATAGAGCAAGAGTTCAGTGAAATAATAATGCTGGTGTATATTTTTTAAGCGGAATAAAATACAGACATGATGCACCATTAAATCAATCTTTTATTCAAAAGGACAAACCATACAGAGGAGTAGCCATCTGTTATGTGAGAGGTCCTGATGGCATGACCTTGCTTCAGAGACGCTTTCAAATAATATCTCGGTTTGGTCCGTTCACTCAATCACACATGTGCTTGAATTGTTTTGGAGGTTATGTTTCACTGCAGGGCAGATGCTGAGGCAGAGGCTCCGATACTGTGGAGAGGAGTGGTGTCAAGTAGGTGAAGAGTTCTAATTACAACACCAGGGAGGACCGTAGCCTGACTTGACCTATGGGTTAGGTTTGATTCCATCTGTCATAAACTCTGCCATCACATCTGGAGTCAGAGCAGTTTGACCTGAACCAAAGCGAAAATGAATTTGATCGCTGGCTTGAGAGTTGAAGAGTGTTTAGTGCATTTGAAGAGTTAAATTGAAAGTGTTAATGTTGCACAAGAAGAGATGATAGCCTTTTACAATATAATATTGGAACAAAAAAAAGTATTTTTTGAAAAGCAATGCACAAAACGAATCCATTTGTTTGATAAGACAATACATTACCATTACATTATAGCCTTAAAATGAAAACAATTAAAGTTACCATAAAGTAAAACTATTAAAAAAGAAAGTTTTCCCAATATTGCTTTAAGTGTCGATTTGTTTTGTTTGTTCTCTGTATTTCCCAATAAAGTTGCTTTGTAGGAAATACATCTAAAATGATCTGATATCACAACGAAAATTGAACTATGAAATATTAATATGTGGCCACAATGAAGTACAGTTAATATAATTGCAAAACAACTCACTTAATTAGAAAAACTGGTCAAAGTTTTGATTCTGTTAAATCTACAGCGTAACCAAACAGCATTGTTTCCCAAAATTATTTACAACAATTAACATTAATTCAATAAACAAATTCATTTGTTGCCAACCTTCATTTGCAAATAGAGTCCCTGACATGTAAACAATGTTTTCTACTGTTGCTGCACATTATTATATTATATTGTTACACACATAAGCTGCTGCTGTGAACAGGTGTTTCACGTGATAGCTGTTAAAATATTGTGTATTTTAACACAGCTGGAATACTCTATTGACACACCAGCCCATTGATCCAGTACAATTATTTTCATAAATGTCTTAATAAAACTGAGTATTTGAATATAGGCTATAGAATGGAAAGAACCTTCAGGACGGTGTCAAGTTGCGTGCTATTGTATTTATGTCGAAGGGGATACAAGGGCAACAGAAAGCACATAGAAAAGCAGAGTTTGTACCCCACTGCATTAAAAAAGTTGAGGAAAAAGTACAGAGTAGATGATATTAAAATGTAATAGTGTTTACAGTCGTTCGATCTGGTGACCAGTCTCAACCTGTAAAAGGTTAAGAGCAGCTTCTACTGTATATTTATACATCCTTTAGACTGCATTTGCAATGCATGCTGAGATCTAAAAGGGCATCCAACATTTCTTGTAAACGCTAAGGAGACTGCTGCCTGCCCCTGGATGTAATTTAACTCACAGTGCAACCTTCAAAGCCATCCTGACATCCGACAGATGAAAGGCTTTGACAGCAGGGATCATCATTTCATTAGCTTGCAGCATGACCGGCTACAATATAAATATTGAGATTCAAAGGCCATTCACTCATGCTTGAAAGCAAGACAGAGAAAGAGAGTGAGGGAGAAAAACAGAGAGCGTGTTTTGGTGGATGTGGTTGTTGTGGTCCGAGGGAGTGTAATTTCAAATCCGCATACGGAGGAATGTTTTTCAGGTCAGTCAGGCTGAGTGATGACATTTGGTCTTGACCAACCCATTCCTTCCTAATGCTTAAGGATGACGTCCACAACTGAACTGCTCTGCTTCTCATTCACATCTCTTGGTTTTGAAGACCATTTTATGCATGCTGGAGAACGCCTGGTCGAGCTACTACTATTTATCTAAATCAGTTAGCATATCAAATACCTGATGTCAGTGGTCATTTGCATAACTTCTTGTCTTGAGTTTCTTACTAAGGCACATGTATAGGAGGGCAGAAGAAATGTGCAGTGCATGCAGGATGGAGGCCAAGAGTGCAACGAGAGCATAAGCCTTATTTGATGTTAATTTCTGAGCATTTTCTGCAGTCCAGGCAACCTTTTAGCTTCTTGTTCAAAGCACTTAGTATCTCGGATGAGATCAGAGACCACAGTGTTGGAATTGATTAAATGATTCTGGTCATTCGAGCTATCAGGTTGCAAATAGGCACTAGTTGAATTGAAATTTTTTTTTACAGGATAGTTCACCCAAAAATTCTTTCATCATTTACAGGATAGTTCCAAACCTGCAAAGATTTCTTAAGTCTGGTAAACACAATGGAAGATATTTTGAATAATTTAAATAACACACATATCGCATCCCCCATTGACTTCCATAGTATTTATTTTCCCTTCTTTGGAGTAAATGGACATTCTTCCAAATATTGATCATAGTTTTCTTTTTTGTAGTGGAAACGTGGACATTAAACACATTTTGCACACCTAGCACATAACTTGAGATGAGAAAAAAAGGGAAAATTTTAATTTATCTAACCAAAAGGTAAAAGGTGCCAATTTTATAAACATCAAACTTTTCTTTTGAGTGGGAGTCGCCTAAATTGGTTAGAGAGCTACTCAGGCTCAGTCCAAAAAAAAAACATTATTACTAACACACACCTTAGGGACCTGCCCCCCTAAAAATACAATTAGATTAAAAACAAATCATATACTATATTAACATTTTACTGAGCATTCTGACTCATCATGTTTGCTGTGCAATGTCTTTTTGAGTGCATACATTTCTTATATTTGTAGATTACAGCATAATTAACTCGGAAGGAGTGCTTCCCATTCCTTTCCTTTTTGTTCATCTCTCTCACTTGGATCACCATTTTCACCATAATCCTGTCACTCGGCTCCCACTGTTTAAGGCTGACATTTTAATTTACGCTTGGCATGCTGCTCTATGGGCCCTGAAGGCTCCCGTACAGGCTACCACAATGAGCTCGCGCCATGATAAAAAGCAGGTGGCACCATTACTGTTGTGATTCGCAGGTGATGATGCAAGGCTTCAGAAGTCAATCTGAAGTCTGTCCGCTAGGCTCACAGCTGTTTCCAATGAGATAGCTTCCCCGGTCTCCCCCAGTGACCATCAACTAATCCCTGTTTGGAGCATTCCCCCAGCATAAAACATCTTTGCAGCTTAATTTCAAATAGACACATTCTCCTGCAGCCCTGCCAGCATTTTATTACTATTAAATCACATATTTGCGAACAACCATGAGGATTTCTGAGCATTTCGGTCATTTTGAATACTTTATTTCATTCTGGCAGAACTTCCAATCAGCTCCAGTGACAGACTAAGCTGTGGATGTCAGTGATACATTCTCTTGGCAATCAGCTAATGGCTTTAATGGCCGGAACGTGCGGCAGAAACAGAAACAGTGATGAGGCCCCTGATTAAGAGAGCTGTGCTTCACGGAGCCGCAAAGGACCAGAACAGTAACAGGACCCCCATTTCCTTCCCATATGGCGTTGGGCAAGACTTCATAATTTACACTAATAAATACAAGAAAAAGAAAACCCAAGAAGGTCTGCTAGGATTTAATTTTTCTTTATATACAAACTATGCATTATGTGTAATAACAGCTGCAGCTAACATGATAATGTTAAAGTCTTGATCATGTCTGAGCCTGTCATGAGTTTTATTTCAAATCTGAGGATGAAAACTTTAAACATTTTCTTTGAGATGAGATTTCCAAAAAAGGCCATGTCTAATAGCCCAAAACTGCTCCATTAATATTTTTTTAGCATTAGGTAAGTAGGGATTTTATTACATATAATAGGCAATCGGAGTGTTTATTCTGAAATGTAACATATTTATCGCCCATTCTATAGATTCCAATCTACATGTAAATTTGAATCCGTTTCTATTATAGAACTAAAATGTTTTCTAAGATGCGCAGAGCATGAAAGGTCTGTTATTCCTAGCTTAGCATGAAGCCAAATGTACAATTTACCAGCGTAGCGCTACTGATATTGTTCAAAGCTCTCTTTAGATCCCCAAATCGAACAAATTATTACCTTTATTGTGCTACTTTATGGCAAAATCTAAGACTGCGTGCCAGGCTGATTTTTGGCCTTTATAAAGTATCATCTAAAAACAATAATGGCAACTTGCAGCATTCTCCTATGTTGCTTTGGGCTTTGGGGCCATTCCAGCAGGAAAGAGAACTGCTGACTTCGGAACTGCCCTTAATTTGCTGAGTGTTTGCTCACAACACAAAATAATTCAACACACAAATGTACACGCACACACACAAACATGGCAGATGGCGTCGGACATTGTGTTGAGTTTCACAGGGACGTGCAAAGTCATTTGCCTTAGTAAAGGTCAATCCTCCCCTTATGACCAATTATCAAGGATTTTGCCTCAGCTAAGACAAATAGCAACACCAACTACTGCAAGCCCACCTGTCGGGGAACTGGGTCTTATTTATTCTAATATACTTGTGGTGTGTTGAGAAAGAAAAAATAACGAAAACGAGATATATGCACACACACACACACACATCTCATTTTGGATCTAGCCTCCATGTCTTTCACAACGCAGCACAATTCTATTTAGGAACTGCTGGAGTTGTCATTCAAATCTGATGAAGGTGGCAATTATGGATTCCATCAGTGTGGTGCTACTCTATCTCTGGACCTGTGATAGGCAGAGCTCTCTAGGTTCGATGCCTGTGTTTCCTTGTGCCCCTAAATGTGGCAATTGCATCTTTTCTGTTCCTCTTGTCCAGACTTGTGTTAGTAATTCTGAGCCAATTTCAGCGGCTGTACTTCTACGTATGACAGCTTGGCAGAGCGGTCTGACAATGTGTTTGTTGAGCTGAAAACATGTTTTGAGATAACACACGTTCGCGTGCCATCTTTCATATCCATGATGGAATGATGAGGTATGCACAGGACAAATCTAATTGATGCTAACCCTGGATATTACCCATGAGGGATTTTGCAGTTTTGATATTCAGATCCAATATTAGGTTTTGTTGTTTGGGCAATTTTTATCCAATGTCAACAGAGCATTATAGGTTTACTTAACAAATGTTTTTTTATCAGATGATTAAGATATTTAAATGTGAACATCAGTTCAAAATGCAAGCCATATGAATGTATTGATTATTATACTGTTCTTGTCTATTGTAAATGTTAACAATCAAATGAAAAAGCATTTAGCATAGTTGTTTATGCGTGTAGCATTGGTGTTCCCTTTCTTTCATTCTCTCTGCGTTGTGTCGACAGAATGGGGTTTGACTTGAGCACCTATCATCACTGACTGACTTGAGCACCTATCATCACTGACCGATATCCGGGTATAAAAGGAAGACGGTGTGCTGCATTCATTCACCGTTTGGTCTTCGGAGCCTTCGCATCTGATGCTGACTACTCCATATATTGCTGGATTCTTACTACGTGGTGCAGCAGATTGTCCCTTCTGGTCAGTGACTTCCCCTGGGCATCTCGGCAGTACCAGAGGTGTTCTAAAAGAGCATATTTCTTCAGCGCGGCATGTCATGCTGTGCTCGTGGGTGCAACACGACGTCTGCCTCAAGTGCTTGGGTCTCCAGCACGCTGAAGCAGCGTTCGTGGATACGTCATGTCGCACTGCGGGCGGATGGCACCAGACGTTCACACCCCGTTTCGCTTGTTCCATTCCTCGGCCTTACTTCCCTTGATGGGGCAGCTAGGGGCTACGTCGCCATGCCCCAGGAGGATTGGGCTGTCGCAGTGCATTTATGCCCGCAGACAGCCACCACCTGGAGAGGTCGACCAAGGCTCCCCTACAGGGCGTGTAAGTTTTCGGCATCCCTGGTGTCGAAGGCTTACACTGCCACAGCATGCAAATTTCATTCGCCAATTTCATTGGCCTTTGCAAGTCAGTCAGAGATGATAACGTCTCGTTCCCTCCATCAGGGACGTTTTTACGCACGTTTGCATACTATGTGTACTTAATTTTTAAAGAGGAATTTAGATAAAGCTTACAGGCACTATGTAACCAGTTTATGTGCTGAAATGCATACTGTTGATGGCATGAACATGATCAAATGCATGCATCGATTGTAAAAGCATCAATCTGCTTACCTAATGTGCATAAAAATATTTTCTTTTTTGAAAAATTCTTCCTGTATCTGTTACACTGTAAAACTTTTCCCTGTAAATTTACAGTAAAATACTGGCAGCTGGGTTGCCAGCCACATTCTGTTTTTTTACAGAACCACAACTGTAAACAATATTTACAGTGTTGTACTGTAGTTGCCAGATACAGTATCATGCTGTAATTGTATTTTTTTTACAGTGTGCTGTAAATATTTACACTTTTAATTTACATTCTTTCAGCTGGGTTGCCAGCAAATTACTGTATTTTTACAGAACTATGACTGTATTAAGTATTATACTGTTATGCCATTTAATTTGACATATTACAAGGTGTTATATATTGCAATCAATTTTTTTCTACACAGAATATCTTTTTCCTTAAATCAAGAATTAAATTTATTTTACTTCCATATCAGTAGTCTCAAATGGAAATAGAAAACAATAGTCTTAGAATATAAAATGTTTATTTCTGATGCAAAGGCCAGAGAAATCCCATTTAAACACATTTTGGCTGAAATGTCAGCTGTACGAAATAAATTGACAGAACCGTTTACAATTAGCAGAACATTATAAATCAAGGTCATGCTACTATTTTTGTATTGCAATTAACAGTACATCATTAACAATGCCTTACTTCCTTTTAGTCCAATTACAGTGGAAAGTGGAAGTGTCTAAACAAAGTTCCATTTAAAGTCTGTAAATTCTCAGAAGAGAGGAAACCTGTGGGTGCACAGTAGTGTCCTTTTTTTGCACAACTTGGCCAGTCTTCTTTTAAGTCACTTTCCCCTTTTTGGCTTTTGATCCACGCTCCGGGTTGATGTCAAGAAAGCGTCTACAAGACAGAACAGAAACAAATTATTATGATGATTATGCCTATTTCTAGATATCTCGGTCTCTCTCGTTCTCAATCAGATGTCTTTCAAGAAATTGTCTGGATAATGTTATCACTCCAAAAGTAACAAGCTGCATGTGGTCAATTCCTGACCTGCAGTGAGGCAACAGGTTTCCAAGTGTCTTGTAAACAGCAAGAATTATGTGCTTTTTTGCCAGATCCAAGTGGGTTTGCCAAATGAAAAGCGTCTTGATACAAGATTAAAGCAAGTTAATCTGTATCATCCTTTAACAGCACATTGTCATCGACATAACTGCCATCCCATACATAACAGAGGACACCGTTTGCTTTAATTTCAGATCATGAATTTTTATGTTGTTCTATAAGTGATTTACAGCAGAACAAAGCTTCTAAACTTTGCATAGTGGGAATGTATTTAGCAAAGCTTTCCTTGCCAGATTAATTTTTACCGAGGCAGATGGGGACAGGTTCAACATACTTGAAATTGGCTTTTAAGAAAGACTTTCTCCTCTTATCAGTGTGTAGTGCATGGGTATTACACATCTGAAAAAGATCATCAGTTTTAGAACAACATAAGAATTCTCGATGTTGTAGACATAATGTCTACATCATTCTTGATATCATTTTCAGAAATTCCAAGTGTAGTTAATTTTTCACTTACCCTAGCAAATGAGACTGGCTAATATCATAGATGTCCTGCAGCCCCTCAATTACCGACTGAATTACAGATGATGGGAAAATGTGCTATGCCTGCAATTTGAGATAAATATTCTATAAAAACAGCATTTCATTTGCATTATCTGGCAATAGTGCAATACCCAACTGATCTTCACCATCATCACAATCAATAAACGAATCAGACATTGCATTTGAGTCTTCAGTCACATTGCATACCTCACCATGTTGCCTCTGTACTGAAAAGTTCAAATGTAGTAAATTATAAAGAAGCCTATCTGCCAAGGAGTTGCAGTGATACCTGGATATATGTGAGGTCAGTGTTGAATCAAAAGAATAGCTTTTATTACATTTAAATGGGCAAGACACTCTGATGCCTTCTTTGATAGAGACTTCAGGTGTAACATGAAGTTTTCCAAATCACTACATCTTATCTGACAGACACCAATGTCACAGACTAAAGTTAAAGCATTACCTATTAATTGCTCAGCAGATGTATTTGTGTCCCTCTTTTTGTGATCCCTGATCGAGCCTTAAAAGCAGCAAACTTTTTGAATCTTCTGGGGAAACCAGGAACACCACATTTATAATTAGCATTAGGAGCATGACTATGTATTTTCATGTGATGGCAGTATGATAAGATCGATTCAAATGGACCATCACAGAACTGACACCACATCATTGTTGTGAACAAGTAAATTATAACTTTAAGGCTAAGAACTTATATTAGCACTCAGTGGATCGTCATCAGATGACTCAGCCTGAAATTAAAAATGAATCGAAAATCAAACGCAGGTCGTGCGAATGGCATGATACATGTTTACCTTTCAAAATATTTCTCAAAGTTCATTGGTGAATAATTGAGAACAGATTGAACTATTCACTCGTGTTTTAACCTACGTGTAGGCCTAACGTTACATGGCTAAGCTAAGTTGAATCACATCGCGCCGAAAGACAGCAACTTATCTTGGGCGTTATAATTTCGATATCTTATGTTCAATCGTCAAAAGGATTAAAACAGGATTAACACACCGATCCAAAATAGTATTGATTAATGTAACACTTTTGTTCCCAAAATCTGTCCACTCGTGCTAACAGTTCAGAAATCAAATCGAATAAAACAACTGTCTTACCGTGTCAATGCTCAGTCAAAGAATTATCCATCTGCTGCAACTTCATTTCTCCTCGACACAGACTAAATGTATTTCCCCAATCTTCTTGCGGCATTATCCTCTCATTTTCACCGGTAGTCTCTCAAAGTTGTAATGTCACAGGCAGCTATAGATTAAAAGGCGAACTCGCTGCTCAAATAAGAAAAAAGAATCACGACGAAACGACTAGCATGTCTTCATACAGTAGCCTATGTAGCGTTAAGCTTATGTTGTTCATATGAATATCCCACTTACAAATTAAGTGCTTCAGCGGCAACAGATGTGTGCTCACATTTAAAAAAATTGAGCGCGAAGGAAATCAATCCCACAATGCAAAGCATTCACAGCCTGATACTGTATTACGAATTTTGCGTGCTGAAAACTGAATAATACTGTACATTTACAGCCATTCTGTTAAATATACAGTCTCAAACTGTTTTATATAAATACAGTACAATACTGTTAGAAATTGCCTGTAAATTTACAGAAAAGTTTTACAGTGTAGTAAGTGAAAAGTCATATTTCCTATTTGCCTATTGCATCCATTTTATGCTACCAAAATCATTCACACATTGCATCTTAACTAAGATTTCTAAGCAACTATTTAATACAGACTTCCCAGGAGGACTTGAATGCACAAAGTGACTTGACTTCACCAGATGTCTTTTCCTAATCACTCCACCTGGTTTCCTAGGAACTATTCTGCACATTCTCCAATTTACTATTTACAATTATGAAATCACATCCAAAACTCAGACTTACCACTGCTCTAGGCCCGGTTGCATAAACTGCTTAGACTAGTTTTACATAATCTCATTTCCTTTTTCTTCTTCAAGACTCGTCAAAAATTCGGTTAAATGAAAAGGTAGATTGGTATTAATGAAATCTGAAAAGTAAGACTGATTGGTCCTAAATAATTGCTGGTCAGTGACACTAGTGCTTAAGACGCAGTCCTAATTTGATGGCTAAATTTATTCAACTAGCACCTAATCTTCACTTTCACCTTGGGTTATTTCTTAGTCTTATACGACACACAACTCACAGTGCCTTATTTAAAATATTCACCTGGTTTCCTGTTATATTAACTTAATCAATATTTTTGTGTTTCGATTTACATTTATTAATAGGTCAACAATAGGTTACTAACATATTTTACCAATTCCTCAGAGTATCCAGCCATCAATCATTGGAAATCAGCCATTTTTAACAGCTTTGCATAACATTGTTACAAAATATATGCAGTCTATTGGTTCTGTTGTGTGAGTGATAGCTTAAAGGTGATGTGCATATTTTTTGTTTTCTCTAATCCCATCTTAATATGAAAAGCAAGTTATTCACAAATAGATTCCTGACCAAAATGTAAGCGCGCAGTGAAAATCAGCACTGAAAAGGCATGGCTACACCCGTTTTTGCGACTGACCTTATTGCATAGATGTATGCATTGGTAGGAGTTTCCTCTTTTGACTCTTCAGGAGAGAATTAAAATTAATCAATCAATGTGATTTCCTAAGACTTGTCATTGTTGTTTTTGCGGCTTTATTTAAGCATCTTAAACCCTGCACTAATTTGCGCTGTTGTTGGTAGATTGAATTGGTCATCATGGGAAAGAGATGTAATAACCTGTGTTTTCGGCCTTTTAGTAAATCACCCAAAGAAATGTCCACTCTTAGCCGTGGTGTTTTATTCACGCTATTTTTCCCTGGCCCTAAATCTCTTTAAAGGATTATACTTGAACCCCATCCAAATTACACTTACACCAATGCTGTTCATACTTTGTCTGTAGAACAGACATACACTTATAGTTAGCATCCTCAAATGGATGTCCCAAGAGAAGAACAAAGGGGCCACATGAGTTGTTTTCAGCTCTCCACTATTGATGAGCAGATAAATGTCACACTGATATGTGCACTATAGGAAAGCCGCATTGGCTTAGAACAGACTGCCAATAGTAACCTTTGTTGTCCTCATCTATGGCTCTCACCGACTGCCTAATGCGAGGAATAATTGAGCTAGGACTATTGGGCCGAACTGGCTGTGTGTGTGTGTGTGCATGTGTACAGCTACTGTGCTTCACAATCCTTTGGGAACAAATTTGTTCCCGGAAGTGAGCCAAATCTTTTATATTTTTCTTTTTGGGGACATTTTGAATATCCTTATTAATTCAAATGCTGAGTAAATAAAGTAAATAATGTTTTTGTTTCTAAAGGTATTCTGGTCGGGTGGGGCTAAGGGTTAATGTAGGGTAAATGTAATTGGCTTTATATAAAAACAACAGTCCCCATTCAGTTGTGTAAGTAAACGGTTGTGTGTGTGCAAGTCCAGCAGCATATGCGTGTGCCAATAAGCAGCCAATGTGTGTGTCTAACAAAATAACACTCTAAAGCCATTGGATCACAGTCCAGCATATGTTAGTTCATTGAGAGGCAATTAGATTGTTTGTATAATCTCTTTAAAATGTCTGGTTAATCTGAGATGTCTGGTCGCTTGGTGAGCAATGGTTTTTTGGGGGCTCATGTCTTTACAACATGGATTTACATATGATCCAATGACAAAATGCTCATCAAAACTCATTATTCCTTCTTTAGAAGATGAATCGCTATGGGCCGGTTTCCCGAACAAGGATTAGTTTAAACCAGGACTAGGCCTTAGTTAAAATAGGATATTTAAATTATGTTTAAAAACATACTTTACAAAAAACATCACTGGTGTGCATCTTGAGACAAAACAATCGCACTGATATATTTTAAGATATGCTATTGTAAATTATTTTCGTTAAAGACACCTCTAACATTTCAGTTAGTCTGGGACTAGCCTTAAACCCTGTCCGGGAAACTGCCCCTAAATGTGTCTTAATGGACCAGAGTTTTACTGTGTTTTTGAAGAGGAGAGTGAAGAGAGACAAAGAAATTGTACATATGTGACCCTGGATCACAAACCTAGTCTTGGGGAGCATGGAATTCTTTTTTGTAAAAAACAAAAATACATAGTATGGGTCAAAATTATGGATTTTTTATATAATCATTATGATATAAAGTAAAGATCATATTCCACAAATATATTTTGCACATTCCCTACCCTAAATACATAAAACTTTATTTTTGTGAGTGGATGGCCTGCTACAGTGCATCGGATTAACAACTTCAAAGGCAATATTTTGACCCTCAGATTCCAGAGACGTAAAGGGCTGTATTTCTGCCAGATATTGTCCTATCCTAACAACCCATACATCAGAAGAAAGCTTAATTATTCAGCTTTACGGCGATGTAACAATCTCAAATCTTTAAAAAGGACCCATTAGACAGGTTTTGTTGTCCAGGGTAACATATGGGGAAAGAAGTCGTGGGAAACTTTTGTTGTTCATTGCAGTGAGAGAAGCACAGCAAATACATGCCAGGATGAAAGAAAAGAGAGGAGAACGAAGGAACTCATCCCTGGCGTTTTTCAGCCCAGCATTTGGAGATTTGTGGGAGTTAAGATCTTTGACCCCTCACGCATACTTTGAGCCTAAGGGCTTATATGACTGATGCACTGTTCCTGACCAGAACCAGATGAATGCTTTCTGCGGGGAAAAAAAGAACAGGGCTATCTTCTGAAAAGAAGAGAAGGTGAAAAATCTGTGGAATTGCCTCCCCTTTGTACATGTCACTCTGCCTTCTGTACAACACTCAAGCACTCACACAGAGCAAGATAGTGAGTGAGATAGAGAGAGAGAGAGCAGAAGAGGATGGGTCATAATTCTTTGTTTCATACTCACTATGATTTTCAGAGAGAACTGTGCGTTTCCTGTTGGAATAAGGTCTCGTGTGGGGAGGATTCTCTGACTTTCTCTAAATTTATATTTTAAGTGCAAAACACATATTTTACATATTTACAGGAATTATACAGAGCCGTACAAAAAACATGCTCAAATTAGTAAAGAAACAAAGAATGAAAAATACAGTTTGCAAATAAGGATCAATTATGATATCAAGGAATACAAAATACAAATTAATTTGTATTAACACATGGCTTATCAGAGATTGTGAGAACGCAACCGAAGCAGGAGAGACAGAGGTGAGACTCTTTTTTCAAAGAATCTAAATGAATTGGACCGAAGCAACCAACTTACACAAAGCAATTCCTCTAAACCTGGGCAGAGTAGACACAAATAAAATAACCTTAACAAATGTGGCCTGGTGAGTGTCTACACGGCTAATTCACTTATGGGGAACGTCATGAAAAACAGATTTGACTTAATTAAGCCTGTTTCCTGCAGCGGAGAGTGCAATATTCCATTACGGCGTGACCTGATTAAAGTTAATATGGCAGCTGATCTGTATTTCCCTACACAAACACACCACACAAACACAGGGCCTTTAGGGTAAACTCAAACTGAAAGTGTATTTAAACTTTAGTTTTTTTGACCTTGTTGTTTTATAATTAACTTTTTGAGCTTGGTTTCATGGAAACTAGATTAGTTGGCGATTTAAATGGATGGAGATTAATGTCCTTCCAGCACATTCCTAAAATTGATGTCACTCTCATTTACTGTTTCTTTACACCCAAGACAAGCTTGAACGCAGAATATACAGAGAACATGCTGTAATAAACCATTTATGCAGAGATAGCAAACCTACACACATCCTTTACTTAAGTACATTTTACTTGAGAAAACGAGTTAGGCAGCTCTTCAACTTTTACCAGAGTACTTTTAAACATGAGTGTCTGTACTTCTACTTAAGTAAAAAGTAGCCAATACTACCTGTTTTAAAGTCAAAGTCAAGATTACAAAATATAATAAAACAAAGAAAATAATCAAACAAGGCAAATGCATTAATTTAGAGAGTTAGAAAACAAGACCAATATGTCCAGAAACCACTTCAAAGCGGAAATCAGGAAATTGGAGAATATTTGTTAAAAAAGTGCCCACTATAATTATCGGAAAGCAATGCAATGAGCAGGTATTTTGCAATCGCACATGCCACCATAGCAACACGTTTTTTAAACACCCTGTTGTGATGACCCAAGAGTTGAACTATGGTAGCTGAGAAGGCCATTCTTTTTTTTTAAGAAGAAGAATTTTCTGAGCCTGATGAAATCGGTATAAACTCACCTAAAGGATTATTAGGAATACCATACTAATACTGTGTTTGACCCCCTTTCACCTTCAGAACTGCCTTAATTCTATGTGGCATTGATTCAACAAGGTGCTGAAAGCATTCGTTATAAATGTTGGCCCATATTGATAGGATAGCATCTTGCAGATGATGGAGATTTGTGGGATGCACATCCAGGGCACGAAGCTCCAGTTCCACCACATCCCAAAGATGCTCTATTGGGTTGAGATCTGGTGACTGCGGCGGCCATTTTAGTACAGTGAACTCTTTGTCATGTTCAAGAAACCAATTTGAAATGATTCGAGCTTTGTGACATGGTGCATTATCCTGCTGGAAGTTTCCATCAGAGGATGGGTACATGGTGGTCATAAAGCGATGGACATGGTCAGAAACAATGCTCAGGGAGTCTGTGGCATTTAAACAATGCCCAATTGGCATTAAGGGGCCTAAAGTGTGCCAAGAAAACATCCCCCACACTATTACACCACCACCAGCCTGCACATTGGTAACAAGGCATGGTGGATCCATGTTCTCATTCTGTTTACGCCAAATTCTGACTCTACCATCTGAATGTCTCAACAGAAATCCAGACTCATCAGACCAGGCAAAATTTTTCCAGTCTTTAACTGTCCAATTTAGGTGAGCTCGTGCAAATTATTTTTGTACAAAAACCTATTTGTAGTGGAGATGAGTGATACCCGGTGGGATCTTCTGCTGTTGTAGCCCATCCGCCTCAAGGTTGTGGCTTCAAAAATGCTTTGCTGCATACCTCGGTTGTAACGTGTGGATATTTCAGTCAAAGTTGCTCTTCTATCAGCTTGAATCAGTCGGCCCATTCTCCTCTGACCTCTAGCATCAACAAGACATTTCCACCCACAGGACTGCCGCATACTGGATGTTTTTCCCTTTTCAGACCATTCTTTGTAAACCCCTGAAATGGTTGTGCGTGAGAATTGAAGTACAGTGTTACTTCCCATATCTGCATTTATGTACACAAAAATAATAAAATCGTATCTAATTAAAGCGATAGTTCACCCAGAAATGAAAAATCTGCCATCATTTACTCACCAGCTTGTCAGTTCAAACCTGTTTTACTTTTTTCTCCTGGAGAACATAAAATGAGACAATTTGTAAGTGAACAACGGCGATACCCATATGTCCAGAAACACGCCTACAAAACTAATTCGCTGCTGCCTGCTCTTTGGAAATTACCGACTCAAGTTTGGTATCTCTTAGAATTACTGCTTTCGGGTTCATCTACTCACCCCAATGTCATAACAGCTGTAAACCAATAGAGTGCGTAAAACAAGCCTGTTTCTTCTTTGCCAGGGTCAGAAATGATGACGGATGTTTCATTTTTGGATGAACTATCCTTTAAATAAATGTTCAACAATGGCGTAGTCTGAGAGCAACTTGTGCTCTTTAAATTTCTTTAAAAATAACAAATTATTTTAAATGAAGACATCTTTCCCACACATTTATCACCAATAGCTTAAAACTGTTGCTGGACATGCACAGATTTGACTGTCATTGCAATATTTATCAAGTCCAAGCCAACATCTCTTATTTGGCATAAAAAATGTGTTCACAGTTTTTTGAGTGTGTGAAATAAACACATCACAGTTACTGCTACCTAAAAATGTGAGTTTTTATGAGACATTATATGAGCTTTTTATATAATTTAAGAACGGAATTCTTCAGCCATGTCACTCACAAAGTTATGTGCAAAATCCAATCACAATGTATCTCTATTACAAATGATTATCTATGTCTATGCTAGGGGCACACACTTGTTATTCATAAATGATGTGTGGGCGGACTAATAATAGCTAATCATAACGTCCCATGTCACATAAAATCTGGGCAATTTATATACATGAATCCTCAAGAGTCTTCTATAAATAAAGGGCCCCCTCGCTGTCTCTCCTCCCTCCCTCTCTTAATCTCTGTCTTACCCTGTCTGACGTGCAGGACACAGGAAACGGTTACCATCAATGAGTCACAACCCTTTCTGAACCCTGTCTAATTATCAGTTGCGAAACTGATAGTCACCATCTTTGTAATTATTTTCTGCATTTATTCTGATTAGAGATGGCTTGGCATGTGGGCATCTGAGTTTGAGATAAGCCTCGCAGAGATGCATCAGCTATAACACATACAGGAAAAATTAAATGTTCCCATCTGTGCGATACAAAAGCAATTAAAGTGCCTGTATTAGAAAGGAATAATGATATCATCGGCTGCTATCTGTCTCTGTTTGTCTGCCCACATACAAGCATGGATATATGTAAATATTCTGAATCATTTTCCCAATCTGTTTTTTCTGTTTGTCAATAAAATCACATTAGTACACATTTCCAACCATTGGCCAACTTTCATATCATAATTCTACATTTAGTCAGGCTTCTGAGTCATTCAGAAATATTAAAGTGATCACAAACAAAATAAATCTCAAACATCTACACGTACAACGCAATATTCATTTGTGATTCAATTTGGGATTTTTCACAAATTTAGGTGTCACTTTATATAAAACCAGAATTCTGCTTCACTTTGGGTACAAGCTAGTAGAAAAACAAATATTTCTAACTATGTTCTTAGTGGTTTCTATGTCACCATGGGAAGTTGATACCAAGGCCAATTAGAGTGTATCAGCAATAGGCCTTGTTCTTGTTCTAGGATCTTGTTCCCTACACTCATCTCTCGCTATCATGTTTTAATCTCCATGTCTTATCTTTAAACCTCTATTTGTTTTTTCACCCAAAACCTCAAATTCTCCTTTTTACGTCCTCTCTCTCTCTTTCTCTCTCTCTCTCTCTCTCTCTCTCTCTCTCTCTCTCTCTCTCTCTCTCTCTCTCTCTCTCTCTCTCTCTCTCTCTCTCTCTCTCTCTCTCTCTCTCTCTCTCTCTCTCTCTCTCTCTCTCTCTCTCTCTCTCTCTCTCTCTCTCTCTCTTCTTAGAGTTCCTAACTCCACCAGTCTCTGGGCAGTAGTTCTGTCTATCCATGTTTTGAAATGGGCTAAATGGATTGTGTTTGGGTGCATTCTGCTTCACCAGTGGATCTGAGCGGATGGATGAGTTTTGGCATGACCAGAAGAGACCCAACATAGATACGCATGACATGTTTGCATGTATGTGTGCACCTTTGAATGTGAACTTCAATGTTTGTGTGCATTTAGACCATGAATGTAATGCTAGTATATCCCCTATTGACTTAAAGATCCAATGTGTAGTTTTTTGGAGGATCTATTGACAGAAATGCTAATAATATACATAACTACACTGTTAAGACTTTTTATTGTGTTTTTGCAGCACTGTTGCCAGTGACTTACTGTAAGTGCCCCTTTACAGTAGCTTAAGTGTATATGTACCTTACAAAAATATGACTTTACTGCTATTTATTTTTGACATTATAATATCCATACTGTAATGTCGGTGTACAGTACAATACCCATACCACAATTTGGCTTCACGGTATTATAAATCTACAGGAACTTTACTGCAATTATAGTATTGTAAAATGCCCTCCTTCATAATAATTTAACAATAATTGTATTTCATATTGTTTTACAATATGTCCCACTAGCAGTACAATATCTCTATGATAAGTTTATATGAATACTGTTACAATTTATAAATTCAAAATAAATTCCATGTACAACAGTAATATTTTATTCAGTACATTTTTATTAGTTACATCCATTAATAATGTCTTTTTGAACAATGTGATACACCAGTGCGTGATGACAACTGTTGAAATCATAACAATATAACTAAGTTTCTGTAAGAATAATCTAACAATAGGTTAAACACTGTAAATGCAGCCAATAGTTTGGTCAAAATCTATTATAAAAAAACACACCATAATGATGTTAATAAACCTACAGGCACAAAGCTTACAAGATCGATTCTAGGATGTTTTTTGCAAACCCAGAAAGTAAATCCTCTCAGATATTGCTAGTCATTTATTTTGGAGATAAACTGTTTAAAAGAGCTATTACAGCTTTCAAAATACAGATTTGTACCTCTTCTAGACGTAGGCTACCTCATCAACAGAAGAATGGCAATGACGGCAACCTGGTTGTTGTATATTCCTCTGCTTTCACAGTCCAAGTCACAGAGCAGGCCCAGGGTTTAGATGTCTTTGGGCACAACATTACATGGTTATAGTTATAATGTGACTTTTTTAATATTAGAATTATTGTTGGGGATTGCCCCACTGAAGAAATATTATACTGAATGCAAGTTTGGGATATTACTTACCGTCACAGAACTCTGGTCAGGCAGTGGAGTCATCAGATGATTCTTTGCCTTTATTATGCAGCATATTGACCACATACACATACACTTGTGAGCATATGAAAAAAAATAATACAATTTGAACACTACTAGTATAGTATTCTATTTAATTCAATATGAATTAGAAACAGCGCTTTTTACAATGTGCATTGTTCCAAATAAGCTTTACAGGAGAAAATGAGAAAAACTGAAAAACAAAAAAAGGGAAATCACAGCACAGTACATGGTGTTTATAGAACAAGCTAAATTATTCTAGTAAATAATATCTAATAAATGCAGTCTCCCGGCATATTTTACATTAAGTGAATGCTTATATATAATATAGTATAAATATTACATCATATAAATGTACAGCAGCAAAACACTAAGAAATCACATTGTGCTAGTGATATGGACCTGTAATAATCACAAACGCTAGTTTATTTTATTATACACGTATGAAGCAGCAGATAACTACGGTGGCCCACTAGTGCACAGCAAAAATAATTTAAATTTAAAAAGCAAATATAAGTTCACAACACAACGGAATAAAGCCACAACACAACGGAATAAAGCCACAACACAACAGAATAAAGCCACAACACAATGAAATAAAGCCACAAAACAACGGAATCCAGTCACAACACAACTGAAATTCTCCTGACCCCTTGAGGAACAATCTCATATGAACTTATTTGATACTTGTTACACAGGGCTTTGAATGCTTGATTTTGATTGGCTAGTCATGACATTCTAATGTCTTGGCAGCTGTGGAGTTTCTGCGCTGCTGCTGTCTCTCATAGTGAAAATTAGTTGTCTCTGGGCGGTCTTTCAAGGTCCCCTAACCTGCCTGAAATGTATGTATATTTTAATAAATGGCGGTGGCACATTTATTTATAATTGTATACATTATTTAACCTTTGGAAGTACCGAATGTGCTCCTAAAAATATAGGACAATTATAAGAACACTGGGGCCCACTAGTGGTCGGGAGCATTTCCGTTGTGTGGTGGCTTTATTCCATTGTGTTGTGACTCGATTCATTTGGGTTGTGGCTTTATTCCGTTGTGTTGTGGCTTTATTCCGTTGTGTTGTGAACCTGAAAAAATTGCTATTTTGTTTTGCTGTGCACTAGTGGGCCACCGTAGATTACCGATATAAAGTTCATAAACATTAGCCGCTATGCTAACAGATTTAAACTGATCATGACAACATGATTAAAGGAAATCATGTTTGGAGCGTCGCACACAAACCCTGATACCACGTAGCAATGTCTGAATTATTTTGTGGTTGTCATAAACATATAAGCATGATTAATTATCACATTAATCTATCTCATGGTTAACAGCTACAGAGTACAAGAGCCAGTTGTGAATTAAGAAGCACTTGCCGAGGGGAGACTGCGTTGGGCATGGTACATGAACTCTGAGCCTGGGGATCGCCTGGGGCCAAACTATTTTTTTAAAAGTCTTTATTAACTGACTGCAGATTTGAACTTTAAAATCATAAATGCTCGCCTAAAAAATTCTTAAAACTACATTTTGTTACAAAATAACAGTAATATTTTAAACTTTTGGCAGTTTCACCGCACCACTGCTGCTGCTGCGCAGTGCATGTTAAACTTGGGAAATATTTCTCCTCCGCAGCAACGTTAATATTTAATTGAAATTTTAACTAAGCAAAACTAAACGTGCCCCAGACGTTTACAGAAAACAAGTATTTTAGTAGTTCTTACCTTCTGTTCTCCGCTCACTCCCACAGGTGTTGCTCTCAGTCAGACCAACGGTCGTGCTCAGGCAAGGATCGGCAGCTCCGCGGGTATTTACACTAAAACACGCTTTCGTACTAGTCCCTTTCGCTTTAGTTATCCTTTTCCTGTTTCTTAAACAATTTTCAATTACACTTTTAAAATGTTTCAATATGCAAAATTTTAAGTGACACATTTTTATATCTTCACTGATAAAAAGTCAGTATTCAAATACAGTAGCACTACCGCTGTCGTGTCAACAGTTGAGTACTGTAAATTCCCAAAATACACTATGTCACTGTCAATTACAATGTTACGTCATAAAAATACCCGCAATGCATTTCAAAGTAATTACTAGTAAAATAAGAACAGAATTTTGTAGTAAGTTACTATGAAAATTACAGCATAGTCTAACAGTGTATGTCTTCAGAGGTGTATAAAGACCTTAATGAAGTGTTGTTTTCATTATCTTAGAATGGCCAATTTATTCTACATACTCCACATGTGCATTTGTGAGCTGTTGGTGGCAATTCACAACCTCGCCACCTGATGCCGCAAAATTCCATACACTGGACCTTTAACAGTGTGTAAAGCTATGCTAAGCAGATTTGTTATGGATTAAATTAGGATTATATGGACTCTGTTTTCCATCATATAAAGCAATCCTGCCATTTGTCATCTTTCATTTAAAAAAAAGTGTGAAGTAGTCCCATTTGGAAACACATTCCCAGTGTCTGTGGAAGCTCCCCGTGTCAGTAGTTGGGAGGCATGTTGCTTGGTGAAGTGTGGATAAAATTGTCAGGCATGTCTTGTGGCAATGTTTCATTAAACTTCACTAAAGCGTTTGTAGTTCCATGCTTGAAAAATCCTCATTTTCTCATATATTAAAATCTGCTTGCATATAATAACGAAATTAATAAAGTTGAGGTGAGAAGTAGATTAATTTTTAGTGGACAGTCATTGCAGAGTGAGAACAGAGAACATTACTGTATAGAAGCGGATGATGGAATAAGTCTGTCAGGACTTTGAAACCACAGCTAGTTTTCCCCGAAACATTCATGTAATCCTATTATAAGTCAGGCATTAGCACACTGTATTTTGAAAGTATTTAAATAAATATTTTCAAGCAAATCCAAAATATCCTCCGCCTGTAGCTAAAATCATAAATACAGGTCAAATCATAACCACTATCATTACAGTATGTGCGGGGTCGTGATTTATATAAAAAATCATGACTTTACTGTGATTTACTGTGTATATATAAATAATATCTATAATAAAATTGAAGGAAGATAAAATGTATATGTTTATTTACATTAACATTTATGTTGCACAACAGTGTGCAAACTGAATTTATTGTGAGAATGCTAATGCTGAATGAAAATATTTTGTTTGTTAATCTGTGTGGAATGATTTAGCAATTTTGTCTACACGTCACATAGTGAATGAAGGTTTGCCGAAATCTTCCACATTATGAGCCCAGAAAAAGTCAAATTGTGCTCAATATCCGCTAATTAGGGCCTGATGTGTGAACATATAGTTACGTCTGTCCAGATTCTCATTATTTAGACATTTGCAGTTTTTTTTTCTTTGATACTCTAAAGTATTCCCTCGTTATGAAATTATACTTTCTTATTTCTTAATAGCAAAAAAAATATTTGTGGTGAAATTCTTAAATGCATTATAAATTAGATCATGTAAACATTATCTACTAGGAAAAAGATCCCCAAACACTAAATAGACTAAACTTTACTTGCAGCTGTTTGTAGGAAGGTTTAGATTGCTTCATTTGTTAATGCATAAATGCTTGTGCCATTTAAGCAAAACTGTTGTAATTCACTTTATAAGGAATGGACAACTGTACCCTTCTACTTAGTGTTATTACGAAAAGACAGATGTAAACGAGTACTAATTGTTGGTGCACAGTAGGCCTATAAAACATGACAACAAAGTAGTTCTCAAAACCAGAACAGGAAACTAACAGTCTCTTTATCTAATGTATTTTCTGGCATAACAGAATAATATATGTGTTTGAATTTTACACACACAATTGATTTTCCATGGTTTCCAGTTTAAATAGCATAAGGTTCTGTTTGCACTACGTGTAAATATAATTTTATAGTTTTATTTAACACGGAATATACGAATTCATAGTCGGTCTGATATTTGTACTGTGTTTTGACTTGCATAACCTTATATGTTTTGCTTATAGTCAATATGTTTTCTTGTACAGCTGCTTTGTAACAATGAAAATTGTAAAAAGCGCTATACAAGTAAAGTTGACTTGACTTGAAAATAACAGCATTTCTTAGCAATATGCTATTTACACTAACCAAAATAACTGTATTTTCTTTGTATTTAGGAGAAATAGTAGATACTAGTGGTACTTATAAATAGTGGCAGATATGAACTGAACAGTATTGTTGTGCATTCAACATTATGCAATAATAACAGAGTGTAAATCATTATATTTATAAAACATATTAAAATGATGGCAATTTATTGAGATTTTAAAACCCTTACCTTACCCTAAACCTAAAGTTTATGAATCAAAATGCCTTTTTTAAGTCTCAAATCAATTTGAGTGAAAAACTACCTTTTTGATATGTAATGTGATAGAAAAAGCAGGATTTGAACCCAGTCTCAAGTGCCAAAGCTATACATACTTAACACTAGAGTCGCTGTTTGTAAATATACACTCCGTTACATTAAAACTAAAGCTAGAATCCATCCTATGATAAAATACTATGCTGAATCTAAACTGTGGTATAATATGTTTAAAAGAGGTTTTGACTAAATTAAATATTCAAAATAATAGGCACTACAATTTGAGTTTCATTCATTTAGCTTTGCTCCTGGGCTCAATGCATTCCCGACTTAAAGAAAGCCCTTTGTGTATGTGTGTGTATATGTTCCTCATGCCCATGCATGTATATCACTATGTGTATGCTTGTGCCATTTAATTACATGCTGTGCCCGGCTTTAGAGCCATGACTGATGGAAAACCATTATATTCCTGTTCATTAGGCCCAACCACGCTCCGCTCCCCTCCCAAAATCTATCACCATTTTCCCTCTCCCCGTCTCCCTCCCTGTCTCTCAAACACATGCAGTCATAACCTCTTTTTATCCTTCTCTCCCTCTCTCTCTCTCTCTCTCTCTCTCTCTTCCACAGTCACTCCTACAAGCCCTGCAGTGCTGATCGGGACTTTTAGTGCTAATCTGTAATGTGCCCCATATATTTAAAATTTCTGCTGAAGCAAGTGTCTCGGCCAATTTATGTAAGGGTGAGATTTTTTTATATGCAAATGGGGGGAGGGGATGCAGGGAAGTATTGTTGGCTGAAGAAGAGCATGCATATAGTATGTGGAGAGAAGTGTAAAGACTAAATCTGGTAGAGGTTTGCCCACGCTGGTTCAATATTCAATATACGGTAGGGTGTGCAGAAATGTGAACATTTGTAAATTGATGGATCGATGATCATGTGAGCAAAAGCTCGAATGAAGGAGTTTGAGGCATTTTTACACTTTAGACATAAATGAATAGGAGAATAAAAGAAAGCACAAAAGATGGCCATATGTCCGTGAATTAGTGAGGCAGGACATGAGCTCATATAGATATAATTACACAGGTCAGTGAGTGAATGAATTTGCAAGTGCAGGAGTTTTTGAGCGAAAGAATAAATGAGGAAGCGAACGAGCACGCAAGCAAATAAGTCATGAAACGAGTAAATGAAATAAAGATGATCTTCCGACAGTTAAGTTTTAAACCATGCAGTGTGAGTCAGAATGTTGCTGGACACGACATTACTCTAGTGTCCTTGTACATACCCCGGTCTATCTGTTATTCTCCAGAGCGAAAACACAGTTTTGACACGATCAGAACTTTTACCAGATGCTGTGGCTGCGCTGTAGGCATTCTCATCCGCCCAGAAATGCTACGGCAGATGGCCACGTTTCCAGCCAGAGAGGAGAAGCATCTGCAGACATACGTAGAGACCGAAAAACTAGGCACTAGGATTAGTGTGTATTGGATGTGTATGGAGAAGTGTGATGAAACGCTGATCGTGTAAATGTAATTATTTGTCACCTTGGTGAATAACCTGCACAATTAGCATGTTTTATGAAAAATGTAATTATTACTTATGATGATCAATATTTGGCAACAAGCCAGTGTGCAAGAAATTACCTTGAGCATCTATTTTTGCTGATCTAACCCTTGCTCATTACTTTCGTCGGTATAGATTAATGTAGTTAGGTTCATTTAGTAATAATAAATAATATTTTTAACTCAAATAAAACCTTATTTTACATGAAGGCCTTTTTTAAGCTACCAGGTTTATTTATTTTTCAGTGTAGAAGCAGGACATTATTTTGATAACCTTTATTTTCATCAGGAAAAGCACATTGAGATTTTAAATATATGCCTCATGCAAAGCTTTCTGGGAACCAGAAATCTTCATCAAACTTTCTCAGTTTTTTTCTAGTTTTGTTTCACAGAATGCATTGCGTTGCGTGAGGCTGTTATTTTATAGCTTTTTATGTAAAGATAAAGTTAATGTTTAATGTTCATGAATTACATAAATCTTAATCTACAGTACTTTACTGGAAAACTGCTGCCAGTAATTATGTAATTTCTACAGAATTATGTTTACAGTGTAGGGAATGCCACCAACAACTAACACCCATAGAAACAACTAACACTCATAGAAGACCTGCAACGAAATCATAAACCTGCAGCAAAGGGCTGGATTTATGTTCTCGGAGCAGTTTAACACAGGGTGAAAATTATGTGTTTTAAAGTTCACCATGTCTTAAATCCTTTAATTCACTTCACATTATGTTTTAGCTGAGAATAATATCATGGTTAAAATGCTGTGGTAGGCACGCTGGTATATGAAAACATCAATAAAAGGAGACACAGAATGTACGTGTGTTTAAGTGTCGGTATAAACGGAGTTGCATGGAAAAAAACCAACTCATTTTTACCCCATGAAATCCTAATAAATCAATCTGTCAAATGAGATTATTATTTTTACCACTGTAATTCATCATTTTTTAAAAATGCTTTGTTTAAACAGCAGTCAGACCAGTTCTAACTTACACAGATGTATAAACCTTCATTTAGAAATGAACTTGCATTCAGCCCCTTAGGCACTGTGTTTAGAATGAGGAAAAATATTTTTTAGTAAAGAAACAATTTACCCTGTGTTATCTGCTAGGGATAACAAAGACCGTTTTTTTCTCTTTTGCTTTGGTGAAGAAGAGCAGGGTATATGATAATTATGTGTATTTTATTGTATACATGATTAAACAAATGTTGAAATGATATTAATATTTTTGCATTAATCCTGCTTTTAGGAACCTCTTTGACTTCGCGCTCTATATAAAAATCATTCCTCAATCAATACAATGAAAACATCTTAACAAGGCGAGTACCCAAAATAGCATCCAGCTCTAGTGTCCGTGGGAACCGACAACTGACCTGATGTCATAGCACGCCTCTCTTCTGTTAGGTGCCATGGCAACCCAAAGGCTTTGAGGCTGATAATAGCTGACAGTGTTTCAGTGTTGCCGGCAATCAAGAGGGTCCCTTCATGCAGAGGGCCAAAGGAAAGCCAGGATAACCAACCCTAAAGCTCTTCATCAAACATTGATGCAGCAGGGCTACATCAGACCATGGGGAGTGTGATAAGATAAGCTGATACTTTGAATTAAGTAGAAAGACAGAGATAATTGCAAAATGGAACCATTTATTCAGCTTGATTTGGATGGCAGGAGTCTGAATGCATTAATATAAAAGATTTTGACTTTATATACACAAATATTTACAGAAATGTGCCATGCCTATTATTCTAAATTGAGTGCAAATAAGCGGAGAGGCTCTGGGCGGCCAGCACGTCAGCGGCTGTTTCTTTATGCATGAGCAGAAATCAAGCCAAACGCTGAAGCAACACGGTGTCGTTTACGACGCTAAGCAGGGGGCAGCGGACGGCCGCGACGAGAACATGATGTAAGTTTGTACGTCTGATCCTTTCATTCTCACGTGGCCCATGCCAACACAGGTGCTGCCGTCAGCGTGCCAAGACATTGGATAATTGGCAATTGAAAATCAGGCAAGACAAAGAAGGGAAATTGCAGGACACAAAAGAAAAAGAGGACAGAGAAATATGTGTAAACCCAGGAAAATCACTGATAATTTGCCTTTTATCAACTTCAATAAGAATTTAATTTCTTTGGCAGTGCCGGCTCATAAGAGAATGACGGTGGAAATGGTGCTGTGGATCTGTGGAGAATAATTGGCTTTTAGCTGTGGAAGCAGAAGGGGGGTGGTGGGGGCAATAGAGAGCTTGGCTCCTGTATAGCTGTGAGCCTGAAATGTGCTTGTGCTGATGACAGGGAGAAATAATTATGAACGCAAGAGCCAAGATTCAAAACTGTAAATGCTGAATTTTGTGGGGTGTTTGCTTATCCGTATGTTTGTTTCTTTTTCAAAAACTTTTCGGAATTATCATGTTAGACTTTTGTATTTATATAATACAAAAGTCGTGTGTGTTTTGCATCGTTTAACTATGACATAGTATGTAAAATGTGTTAAATCTAAAAATTCCAACCCAACATCTATTGCTCAGATGTTGCTCTTTCATAGCTCAGGAGATCAGATGAGTTTATTTATTTAATTAAAGATGTAACCTCATGGGATTCTCCTAAAATTGCTAAATCAGAGGAATAACAATAGAAACAAATGAGTACAGGGCTATGGATGGTTTCAACGATAACAACATAAACAAATGTTAAATGGCCCGAACTTAACTTATTGTAGACCTCCGCAAAGAATCAATGACAACAGAATCCCTGCAGAGTAGATCATTTTATTACAATATACAGTACAGTATCAAACGTTTAATAATACTAAAATATAAACGATAAATAAATTGTTATGTCATATATACAATCTAAATGGTCAAATAAAGGTATTTACAGAGTTCATATTTGTTTTAAATTTTGAATTAACAGAAAATCTGAGCTCAGTTGATCTAAAATATTATGGAGACATTTTTGCCCTACAAAGGAAAAGTGCAGTAACTACACAAATGCCTTTAAAGTTTTCACATGAACCAGTCATTGCAACCAGTTACTGCAACTTTGACAGTCTTGTTTCTCCGAACAGGACAAAATTGAACTAGATGACTGATCACAAGACAGAACAGACGTCACAAAGCCCATTTTAAGCTAAATTTTGACCAAATGTGTAGTTACTGTGCTTTGCCTTTTTTGGGCAGATTTGTGAGAATTCTGTCTTTCAGAATACATTTTCAAGATGCAGGAGACTAAAGCAAAAGTCTTCATTTACTCTCCATTCAATATCATTAATGTGTAGAAGCAATCAATGAAATACTAAAAATAATAGCATTTCTCATCTGGGATATTTCTAGCAAAGTTGTGCTAAGCAGAGAACTATATTCTTTAGGAATATAAACATGTTTAACAGAGACTCAGAGAAAAGAAAATGTAAAAGTCTACCGCTTAAGCTCTATGGCACAGCTTGAAACTGACAAAGCTGAAAACCTTGTTTATATTCATCAGGTTCTCAGTTGCACTATATTTCGAATTGACAGACAGCAATGCAGAGAAAATATGAGCTGAAGCAGCAAGAAGTGGCAGTGAGACGTAATGTGTCAAACCTTGTGTGCAAGTGCCTTAAACCAGCATTATAGAATGAAGATGATGACTTTCAAAATAATTTTACTACATTGCATTGTAATTTACACACATTAAAACCATATTTAATGCACATATTAAGAAAACAGTAGAAGAACCCAACTTACTTTGATAAGCATTGTACACATGTTTTTATTCAATGTCCAAAAGGTAGTGGACAAACACATAAATATAAATATGTCTTGATGGTCTATATTTGATTGATTGAAAAATGTCAAAATATGTTGAAACAACTCTACATCCTTGCATAAGGCTTAAATCTATACCGAAACTCTAGGAAGCTGAAGGCTCTTTACAAAAGATGTTTGATTCTCTGGTTGCTTGAATGCAGGGAGGTCCAGTCAAATATTTACAATAGCTGAATGTCAGTGTACTAACCAGAGCTTTCTCTTTGTCCCCAGAACTCCTGGCATATGCCACTGTTGGCACTCAACCGCAACCACCCAGCACTTCCTTTGTGAGAGTTTTCCTCAACCCCTTTGACCCACAACCTCAAGTGTTTCACGAGCCACACTGAAAAATGCCCTCTCTTCTGGCTGAATTCCCACACAGTGCTCTCGCTGTCACAAACATCCCGCTGCCATTGCCAGCAACAGAACTCTAGAATGTCAGAATGATAAACATGGGCTCTTCGCTTCTGGGAAGCCTCTTCCTCATTGGCTCAGAGGTGTAAAGGCTCTCGGATGAAAGTCTACAGTGGTCAGTTGTGCGAATAAAATAAAATAGTACAGAAAAGTGCAGATGATTGTGCTTGAATAAGTATGACCTTAAAAATATTTGTCTTACTGAATGTTTGTGTGTTTGCCTTTTGTGTCTAAAACAGATGTTTTGAACAAGAAAACAAAGAGATCCTGTTTGAAAGCTGTACCTTTTCAATTGCAGGTGAATGCTTTGTTCAGTAACTATTTTCTTTTTTTTCATCATTCTGATTCATCGTTAATCATCATAAATGTTACTTCCGAGGTCACAGAGGTCACAAACAAGGCCTATCTATATGTGAACATGTTATTGTATGTTAGGACAACTAAAGAAAATGTTCTCTTAACATGAGAAAATTATGTTCAGATAGATTGTGTGTAACAGGAAAATATGCCGTATATAAATAGTGGCACCCATTTATCCATTCAGTTAGCACAAAGTAGCATATTAATCATTTCTCAGATTCATCCTCCTTTTGCTGAATTAAAACAAACCCATTAACAAGGATTAACTGCTATGAATGGAAATATTTGGGAGCATTCCCAAAACGCTCTATTTCTCCCTCCTCCTGTTGAGTGGAATCGCTGAAGAACCGGCTGCCGAGTTTCTAAAGCAAATAGATTGACACTGAATCACATTGAACTTCAAACGTGTGCCATTCTCATTTCTGCGTTTCAGTCTCAATCATCTCAGAGGCATGTCTTTTGATCGTCGTTTCTCGCTGTCCTGCCTCCTTTGTTCCTAGATCCAACAGTTTTCCTCATTTAGTCTTTTGTTTAGCGCAAGAGGGAAATATCATATTATTGACTAATTATTAGCTGTCAGGATTTAGTTGCTCCACCCATTGCAGCCATCACACTCCAAAAACCATCCCTCCAGCCCAAGCTCATCTTCCTCTTCTTACATGTTACAAAAGACTAATTACAGCCTAGAGGACAATCTTTCCCTGAACATGAACTCACATTGCTTTAACCTTTAGGGGAGTGAATGAGAAAAGAAAGTGCTAGAAAAAAATAGAAAATAGAGTTATGAGATGTGTTACTCACTAGCTGGTCTAATTGGTATAACTCAAAATCTGTGCTTTGCAAGTGTCTGCCCTGAAAATGTACACATTGATTTGAAACTTTTAGCTGGATTCAGAACATTGGCCTGTGACATCATAACAGACACCAATCACAATAGCCTGTATTCATTAAAGGGACGGTTCACCCACAAATTCAACCCTGTTGTCATTTCAAATCTGTATGACCGCACAACATTAAAACATTTTTTTTAAGAATGTTGGAACAACAACGGTACCCATTCACCATCTATTGTATGGACAAAAAACTGTAAAGCCAATGGGAACTGCCATTGTTTGTTCTTTTGTGTTTTGTAGTGTTTTGAAATGACAAGTGAAGGATGACAGAATATACATTTTTTGGAAGAAGTATCTCATGTGTAATGAATTGACTATGCAGAACATCATGAATCGTACATAATATAACAATAACACTTTTGTTAAAATTAAGTTTCATTACACAGTAGCCTTTGTGTATAGTAAGTCAACCCTCAATCTTTTGAGTTATTGAGTTGTAATATGTGATAAAGTGCACCTATCCTATGTTAGGTGGTTGAGAGGAAAGCAAAGCTGCGTGGTTCAGGCATGTGGCAGGAGCACACACGTCATATAAAGTACAGGTGAATATAAAAGCAACCAAGCAGCCAGTGGAGCACCACATGAGCGAACACAATCACAGACAGAAAGAGAGAGAGGTAAAGACATCTCTCGTTCTCCCCCTTCCCTCCTTTCCCATGAGCACTTTGGCGCAAAAATGGCAAATGATCACGCTCCTGTGAACACCATCTGCCACCACATCCACTTAAAGAATCGCTCTCCTTCGCTCACTCTCGCTCGCTTGTTCCATTTGTCTCATTTCCTCTCTCTCATCCTTTTTGTTACAGTTTTTAAACCGTCTGCTTTTTCCTGTTCGTCTCCCAGTTACAAAAACTATATTTTAACTCCCTGTATTTAATAATGTATTTCCTTGGTTTGAGGGCATGTGTTTTTGATTCCCTATACACTAGAATAGCACCGTTCATATCTTTTTTCCTTAAAAAACAAGCTCAATAGACTTTGTTCCAAATATGTGCAACGTGAGAAACAACGATTTTCACAGACTAGGAGACACCCAGGGAATTTTTTGTAATTCCCTAGATAGATAGCAAACAACAAACAAACCATCACATCTGAGCCAGTCCTCCATATTCACCAAACCTTATGCCTTTGAGTAATTACAAGTTTGTGCGAAAGTATTCGGCTTTAGCGTTCAACTTCATTTTGGCTAGAGATGCTGTGGCTGAACTTGTTAATCTAGTTGCTGCACAGTGCATCTCTCAACCAGGCTTGGCATCACACCTCCCTGGCTCAAATCCGTTGGCTTAGTTGTTATAGACCGGTTTTCAGTTGCAATATCAGAGTCCAAACACTGGAAGCATATGACAAATAAGCCACATGTCAGTGATCAGTGAAATTACTGATTCACAAAATGACAAAGAATACATTTCAATAGAATCAATAAATTATTAAGTACACATTTGATTTTACAGTAACAATACCGAAGAGTGGAATTAAAATAGTTAGGTTGGAAAAGCTGTATTTTTGTGGATGCTAAAGGAAACTTAACAGATGTTGTGTTACTCACAGTTCAAAGAGAGAAAGCTGAGGCCGATGACCAGTGATGCATAAATCATGCTGCCTAAAAACACAAACACACGCAGAAAACATGTCAAGAACTTGCGTATCGTTTTTGCGTTTAGTGAAGCCTATTGGCTATATTTCAAGCTATTGCATTAGAACCTTGCCCTTCGTATTCAGCAGGCAGTATGATGTAACACAAGCTTCTGAAAGTTTTATAAGCTCAAAAGTTCTTCTTTTGGATTTGGTAAAGCTAAAATAAATCATTTACAGTAATTATCCAACCAACAAAAGTAGTTTCAGGAGCCATTGGTTTGGACTGTACGAAGGGGTTGAATGATTTGTTTTGGATTTTTTGGAGAGTACAGATCGAATACTGATTTAAATCGAGCTCTTCAATTTAGACACAACAAAGCAGTTTGTAGCAACAACTATATCAGATGAAGCAGATGTACAAACAAATAACACCACTGAAATAAAAATATTTTGTTTACAAATAACATATGTGTAAATTGTTAAAAATGTATTTGCTATAACTTAAATCACAACTGTTCATTAAGAAACATTCATGCCAGATAGCGATAACTTTTCATTTGCCGACTATTTTAATATCATTCTTGGTTTACATCTTCTGTTTATGCAGACCTAAACACAAAATAGTTGTAGCAAATATGACGTCACCTGTAAAATAGTTGTATCAAACATATTTCCTATTAAAGAAACATTCAACATTATGGATTTCCATCAGGTTAAAGGATTCTCAGCCATTACAAACAGCTTTAAAGCATGAATAGAGAATATTTCTAAAGATGCAATAAACAGTGTAATGTGGAATATAATGTACTTTTCTTGCAGGAACACCAGACATGTGGGTGTATCTGCTCTCAGTTCTGATCATTAATAGAGCTGTCTGAGATGATGATAATACAAGGGGTTTCCATAGAGACCCTTCTGCCAAGAGACCATGGTGATAAAGAGACCCTCCATTGTGAGGAGCTATCAGGATGGGCAGCAGAGCAGATCAGTGCTGATTTTGCTGAGCTGGTGACTTTGTGTTTTTGTCATCTTGTGCACAAGGCTGCCAGAGCCGCTTAACATCTTCCACTTTGTCCAGAGACCTTAAACTGATGGTAAAGGAGGTCTGCATGCCTACCGGCACACTTCACCTATATCATATGGACTCTCTCTTTCCGACATACAAAACAAACGTCTTGGTTACGGATGTAACCTCAGGGAACGAGAGGTTGTGTCGAGTTGTGTCGAGACTGACAGAATGGGGTTTGACTTGAGAACCTATCATCTCCGATTGTACTTTTAAAATGCCAATGAACTTGGTGAATGGGATGGAACGCCAGTGCCCATTCATTCACCTTTTGGGCTGATGAACCTGAGAGGCATTCTTGTTCACTGCAGCAGACAGCAAAGCGTTGTGGCATGATGGACACAATGTCTCGTTCCCTCCATCAGGGAACTTAAGTGACATCCGTAACCAAGACGTTACCTCTCTGTCGGTCTCTCGACGTTATGTCCAGACTGACAGAATGGGGTTACTATAGCAAAACAGCTTAGCCGCATCACGACTTCCAGCGGAGCGACACTGACTGGCCTGGGCAATTCACAAGTGAGCACTGGGAAGCGCCCGAATCAGAGCTCCTTACACTCTGCGTGCGGTCCAATTAAAGACGAAGGCCGTGTACTGGACACAACACATTGAGATTTGGGTCTTCCTCCCCAGGGGGGAGCACCTGCAAGTTCACCGCTTGGTCCCTGAAAGGGTATGCAGGAACTTTGGGCACATAGCCAAGCCCACATGGGAGTCGCCCGGCCCGAGCTCTAGGCACTCGTTGGACAAAGAGAGTGCGTGCAGATCCCCTACCCTCTTGATGGAAGTGAGCGCCACTAGGAGAACCATCTTCATCATGAGATGAGGTAAAGCAGCTTCTCCTATAGGCTCGATTGGGGCCTTACCAGGACATAACCGCCACAAGTGTGTGATGTGCAGCTATGGTTGTGACATACTATGGTTGTGACATACATGTATTTTAGAAATAGTGAAACAATAAAATTGTAATCTTTGTATTCTTTCAGTTTTTCACATTGCTGTTTAATGACTTTATGTCGTACCACTGGACTGGAATGGCCAAAATACATGCATTAATGCTGATTGAAGGCAAAATATGTATTTCCTTTCATTTCTAATTCCATTTCTTTTTCTTACTGTTTTTTTCTCATTGTCCTTTTGATTTTTCTCTTTCTTTTCCTTACTTCCTTAACCAATTTTACAGCCGTCTCAATTCCCAATGACCCTCTGCCTCAAACAGACAAATCTTTATTAGGTTTCACCTGCTTGTCTTCACGCTGTGCTATGATTACAGCTGAAATCCTGAGAAGGAAACTGCCCTGTGCTCAGATTGATTAGTAGGCCTGGCAGCAGTCTGCTCATCATTGCTATAGCTGCAGTCTCAGCACTGTTAATTCTCCTGTGGTTCGACTGCTAACGGACAGTGCTTTAGTGGAGGCAAATAGAGAGGTCATCCCACACAGACACACTGATGTATACACAACAATTGCCTTAACCCTTTCATGTCTAGAGGTCACTACAGAGGATAGCTATTCCTGTGTTATAAAAGGGGACAGTTGTGCATCTACACTGTGGTCTTGTGACAAGCTGTTGTACTGTATGCGGAATAAGTTTTCCTCACCTCCTCACCCAGAGGTACTGGATGGGTAAAAAGGTCATCAGACCGGGGCCTTTGGAGGATGTTCCTAAGTCCAGGGAAGGGCCTTTAAAACAGATACAAAGGCTGAATAGGTCTAATAAATGTATGTGTTTAAGTTAACAATATTAGGTAAACATTTTGTTTATTTACGTGAACTACTAACAATATTTCTCTCAAATTTCAAATAAAAAGATTGTTCCTATTTGCAGAAAATAAAAACTGGAGAAACAGGTCAAAATAACAGAAAAGATGTTCTTTATTTTTTCAGACCTCAAATACTGCCAAGAAAACAAGTTTATTTTCACATTTAATACAACAGTAATCTTTGTATGTGTATTCAAAAAAATCAAATAGGATTTTTTTGATAACCTTCATTTTTGTCACAGTCTTCATGTGTGATTTTATATGTTTCACATTACTGTTGGATGACTTTGTCACTTCTGAGGTTTGATTTTATTGAAATTCAACAGACACTGAACTGAAATCACCAATACAACCAGATGCTGATTAAATACAAAAATTTAATGGTCTCTTAATTTATTTTACGGATGTATATGATTATTACTTATCATCTCTCAATTGTCTGTTGATATTTTCTACTATTTCTTGCTAATATTCTTGGTTTATGATCCTTCAGGACATTAAAGTAGAAGTATAGAATTATAAAAGTATGGATATTTATATTATCTACAAATACTTTCCTCAGTGTCTCAGTGGTTAGCGCATGGCGCTAGAAACGCCATTGTCATGGGTTTGATCCCAGGGATTGCACATACTTCGAAACAAATGCAATTGTGGTGATAATTCAAAATTCTAAATTGTGGTTACTACAAAACTAAACTAGTTACCATGTGAGATTTTTGCTGGTGTTACAGTTGGACAAAACGAAATTATTAGATAGTGTGTTGAGGACACCGGTCCCGCATATCTTACGGAGGAGATTGGGAGCTTAAAAGGACGACCGGCAGGACTGTTGACGAGAGAGGACCGGGCCCGGACATGTTACGTTTGTGGATATGTTTTATGGCCAGCAGTCTACCGTGAGGTGGCTGCCGGTCTTTAATTCCATGTTAATTGTTTGTTATTTTTAACTAAAGTTCCCGCCTCCTTCCTTCCTTATTACAGATAGCTACTTGAAATTTTTTCTCACTTCTATATGTATCCTTTTACATGTTGTTCTTTTTTTGTTCTTCCAACAAAAAACTATGCAAGTCGGTTTGAATTAGGAATGATCACACATGGCCTTCTTGCCCCCCCATCTTTAACAATCCTCTTAAGTTATGTTTATGATAACAAATCGCGTACAGCGTAGCATGAGCCTCATCTGAATAATTTTCGGTAACACCTGCAGAGTAGCTACAGGGGAAGGCTTACGAAAAGCTGAAATAGTGTAGATTAAATGCTTGCCTCATGGTCTCCTTTTGTTTAATATCTTCCTAGTGCACCAATGGTCCAAAAGTCAGTGCGTCACACAGAAATTCTTGATCTTTTCTAGTGGGTACACGGCATATCACATAGACTACACCACTGCATTAAAGAGTGGGGGTTATTTTCCCATGAAGTGCACTAGCCTCCGCCAACAAACTATGTGCACAAATGTACTATGTTCATGTTTGTGTACCCAAACAGTCAGTAACAGATGATTAAATTATGTGTTATACTCGTTGATGAGTCGCCCGGGTTTCAGTCAACTGAATGTTTAGCTTATCTGCCGCGCGCACTGCACAAAAAAGACTACTGAGAAAAGAACAGTTTCCCACTGAATGAAAGCTGTGCACCTTTTGTGGCTGTAGGATTATTAAGTCACTAAATTGTCACCGGTATGTATGCGACTATGTGTGACATGGGACCTGAAGGGCAAGGATCGATGGCTAATTATGGCCATTAATGTTAACATTATGCCAGGTTGGCAAAAAAGGAAAACAATGCATGGGATACGGCTTCGGTGTGTTAGTTGCAGTGTTTGACGCACTATGCAACAGGCTATTGTAAACAAGCTAACATTAACTAGCCAAGTAAAGTTTTATTTGCTAACATAGCAAATTCATGGAAAAGTACATCTGTAATCAACTTTTTGTGCCACAAATAATTTATTAATGAATCAACATCAACTACACTAAAAAAAAAAATCAGTTTTTTTCTACCGACACAAGTTTTTGGGTATACATATATATGTTTTTCACAATAGACGGTGCAATTTTTTATAATTTTGGGGGGACAACCCTCAGCTGGGAGCCTCCGTCCCCCCGGGATTTACGATCAGGGTCCGAGCAGACGTAAGGGAGAGGTCTGACCTTGTCAGAGCTATTCTAAGCTACAAAACATCCTTCATTATTCTCCGTAGGTAATGTGTATTACAAAACATTTTTCAAGGGAGAGAAAGAGAAGAAAATGCACGCATAAAACCTCTAATGAAAATGAATATGAATGATGTTGTCAAGCAAACAGCAGGCTGTAGTAATACAACTTGTTAGACCGCCAGGAACCTATAGGCCATACTTCTAATGGAAAACTTGGATTAAAGCCCAGATAAATAGAACAGGTCAAATGGAAACTCTTCTCCAGCGGGTCCAAGGAGAAAGATGTTTGCCTCAGTTGATGGTAGGTCAGATATAATCCTCAAAAGAAATTAAGGTATAAATGAAGATTAGAACAGTAAGTCATCCTAAGGTATAAATAGCGCCATTTGCTACAATTATTTAATATTACTTACAATATTTATGTATACAATTTGATAAAATTTGTGGCCCCTGATTTGGAATTCTGGATTTTGTAATATTTTAATTATAAATCATGCAAAGTTCACCATCACTATGTTCATAAAACAGCATTTTTTTTCCTTATTGCCTAAATTTAACCCAACCGATTGTATGTCCAGTGAACACAGTTCTAGTTTTGTGATGTTTGTGTATTGTGAAGCTGCCCTTTAGTTGTCACATCTGTTTGGGGACAGCCAATTGAGGAAATGTTAGAAACAAAACATCTGCGCTTAAGGCACATGCCTGGCTTCACGTCTCGGGAAATTATACTGCCTTCCTGCTCGCACTTTCTTGTTTTGCTGCTTTATTAAATCCCTTCGTATCTGAAACCTTTTAACCAGCACTGTGGGTTGACAACAGCCTTTTGGTACCCTGCAGAGTTGCTAGATGTTCAACTTATTGGTGAGAGACAACATCTAAGTAGGAAACTGCATAGAACAGCACATTTTCCAAATACCTTTAAGTTGCCATGTCTGCCTTAAAAGCCAAAGGGGAGAAGTCAGTGCTGCCAGTGACACTGTGAGATAGTGGAAATGAAGATACGAGGTAGACTGTGTTGAGCTGGCTGAAAAAATCAGAGAGTTGGAGGTTGGCGTATGGTTTTGAGATCATTATAATTAGACTAGATTATTATAAGGGGCTTTGTGATTTTCCAGTAATCCGGTAAGCTTTTGTACCTCATTTTAAGCAGCCTGTTAAAGAGCCTCGAGCTCTCTTTAGGACCACTGCTTGACGAAACCTCCAGGGAACATGAGGATGTCATGCCGCTCTAGGTTTGTCTGCCCAGGGCTAGCTAAAACTCATCAGTGATTCATCAGTGAAGAGCTTAGTTCTTTAAACTCTTATTTCAGGAGGTAAAGAATTCATTTTGGTCCGTCGCTGAAGGTGTTAGTGACATTGCCTTTGTTAGTACGTGGACCAGTTAGGTCCAGATCTGTATAAATGTCTCTGTTCTGATGAACATAGAGACAAATATTTGGAAGAATGCTTATAATATCGGACAGATTTTTTGCTACCATGGTAGTCAATGGGAGACAAAATCAGTTTGGTTATAAGCATTCTTCCAAATATCTTTCTCCATGTTCATCAGAACTAAGAAAAGTATACAGATTTGTAACAACTCGTAGGTGAGTAAATGATGAAAAAATTTTCATTTTGGGTGAACTATCCCTTTAAGCCTGCATCTTATTTCCCAAAATAAGAGGAGAGGTTTGATAGAAACTTTGCTCACTTGACTGGGGCCCTAAACATCCCTGTTTTGTCCACCTTTTGATGATCAAAAGTGAGGTCCAGATGTTACTGATTATTCCGGCCTGCTTGCACACTGCATTGCGATTGCCCAGGGCGATATTGATACATGCTCGGTGGGCTTGCACTCACATGTGAATATATAGCAGTTGGCTTTTGGAGGTAAGTTATCATGAAGTCTAAAAACTGAACTAGAACCGAATGAAGTTGTAAACACACACGGTAGCACAAGCCTTTTGCCCCCAAAGGCCTTTTGCCTAGAGGCACAGAGAGAAACAGCTGGATAGGACCTCAGGCACTGAGACAAAGTTGCATGTTTATGGGCTTATCTGCTTAATTCAGAATGATCCTCTGGGCAGATGTTTCTTCTCAGGGTTGGGCCAGTGCTGCAAACCACATCAATCTCAATTAGTCTAGTCTGAACACATGACGCATGCCGTAATGAGGTAGGCTAAAGTAATCAAACCCTACTACTGTCTGAATGTGAAATAGCACAGTAATAAATATGGCTTAGGCAATCACACCAAATGACTTTAGATTATATGCATTTTGTTACAGCTGTGGTGCCAATCTTCTGGTGCCACTCATTATAGCATAAATTAATAAATCAGATACATCAAATTAAGCCCCCACTTAATTCTTAAGCATAATCATTTTTGATGCTTAATAATTACAGACAGACCACTTCAGATTCACGAGTCACCTATTTCATATATTGACTTCTTTTGGAACACAAAACCACAGAGACGCTTGTCAAAATAACATATTATGTGTTCCACATGTTCAGATTTTGAACAACATGAGAGATTTATTAAATACATTAAGTTGCTGACTTACATTTGTAAGTATCAACTTTTGTATAACTCGCTAAATATATTTAAATAGATATATACATATAATAGTATTTCAGAATTCTCAGCACATATACTTTATATATCTACAGACATTTTAAATTTTTTAACATGGAGCAGACAAGTATACATGATAGAGGGCTTACTTTACCCTCACTGCTTAAATTGATGCTTAAAAGCAAAGCCTTTAAGAAATAAATCCAAGTTTGTCGTTGCAAATAATCACCTCTGTGTAAAGGGGAGCATGGTAATAAGTTTTTGTTAAGGAACGGTGAGATAGACATTCATCACATGCTGTCAAGCCATAGCATGAGTAATAAACCCATCAGTGAAGCAGTAGCATACACACCCCTTTACACATTCTACACACTATCTTTAACAACAGGCCAACAGACAACAGGCAAACATCTAGCTGTGTTTCAATATCCTAATAAATTTATCTGAATGTATATATGAAGGCAGGAAGGCTGGGGCTTACCCTTGTTTTTTATAAACGGGGCTGTAACGCTTTTTTACAATTCCAGAAAATTAATTATATTTCAAAGAGAGGTAGATAATGCTATGATTATGTTTTCGAAGATGAAATAATTGTAATTGTTTAATGTGAACAATTGTTTTGTTACTGTTATACATCAGGAAGGTTTGTGTGTGTTAATATACAGGTATAAAAGGAAGCAAGTCATATTGCTAGAGGAAAAATTTGGTGTGAAAGTATTTGATGTGAATGTGCGAAAGAGGAGAGGCTGATGTGTATGGCTATGACTTACCTGTATGCATGTGTAAAGGATTCATCATGCTTGGATGTTTTTATTCTTTAGGCATCAAGTCTGTTCATGCATTCCAAGCTAATGTCGTGACTAACACCGTGTCTACACCGGATATGGCGCGGTGTAGACACAGTGTAGGGTTATCCATTCTGCGGAGAAAACACATACAAGATTCAACTCACATTAAAGTTATTTATGTATGTTTTTAACTACAGTACAATCTCAAACATTGTCCAGTATGAAACGCACAGTCTGGAACACACATTCAAAACAAAGTCATAGATGCAAAAGGCGAGCAAGGGTGTGAGAGAATATTAAAGAGAGAGAGAGAAAAAAGAAAGAGAGAGAAATGAGGAAGATTGGGTGAGAAGCAGGCTGTAGGATTATTAAGTGTGTGCGAGGAGAGATTTAACAAATCTAGTGTCGACACACTGTGTAGCTTGGCCAAATTACCAAATAGTTTGTGGCCACCATTGACTACCATAGTAGGAATATATAATATCTTTCTCTGTCTTCATCAGCAAAGGAAGTTATACAGATTTGGAACACCTTGGGGGTAAGTAAATGAAGACATCATTTTAGGGTGAACTTTTCCTTTAATTCTTGCACATATAGTATTTAGAATTCTCACCAAATCACAGGTGTATGTTTTTTACAGGTATGCAACACTATTTTCTCACTAAAACTTTACATATGGACCTGACTTGATTTGTGTCTTTGGCAATTGGCTTAACTTTTGATGTTTCTGAGTTAGTAGCCATAAGGTTGTTTGATTGAACATATGTGTGAAAGTTGCACCTCTATTGACCTGTGCTGTCTGTGCATAGTGAATGTTCGCTGTGCTTGGCCCCATAATTGCTGCTTGCAGCTACATTATTAGTGACTCACATCTCAAATATCTGTCTTTCTCCCTCCCATGCACACACACACGCTCTCTTTCACTCCTTTTGTGAATCACAAACCACAAGAGAGTTTAACATTTATTCAAAAATCATACATCTCACAGTCTGTTCACACATTTATACACAAAAATACTTGCCGCTTAAACTTTGTGGTATTTTTATACAAGTTAAGTAAGAAGAAGAGTTGGAGGACAGAAGGGGTAGGTCGAGATCTTGCTGTAATAAGTAATGAGGGACGAATGTCGCTCTCCTTTCAAAAGGATATGCCATCTTGAGGAGGACAAAAAATCCCCCTTGGATGGAAGATAGATGCAGATGTCAGAGTGTGATAGATTATTTGTCAATCAAACGTCTAATTCAACCACATGGTCTGAGATAATCAATGATAACTGAAAAATTTACTTCATGAAAGATCTGCCTCTTTCTCCTGATTTGAGATCTTCAGGATGATGGAGAGAAGACTGGGACCATCTCTCATGTTTGACCTCTTCTTCAGTTTTACAAGTCTTCGTCTCAACGGAACGTCTGTCTGCTTTCTTCAAATAAAAATGTGTGACAAGTTTTTTGAGTAGGCAGGATATACAGTATATTATCCCTATCGTGAATGATGCTGTTTATTCTGTTGTTTTTCATATACTGGCTGTACAAACAATATATGTCAACAAAAGGAAAATGCATAATTTAAAACAACATTAGATACAATTATTTACAGGGATACTCCACCCAAATAGCTGAATTCTATCATGAATTACACCCCACCCAGTTTGTTCAGAATCTGTATAAATGTATTTGTTCTGCTGAACACAAAGAAACATATTTGGAAAAATGTTAGCAACTGACATTCGCTGGACATCATTGACTACCATAGCACGAAATATTTAAATGTTTAAAAATTAAAAATAAATGTTTTAAAGAAGTCAAAGGTGCCCTAAAACGTGTGCATTCTTAAGTGCTTCAAAATATTAAATTTTGTGTTTAACACAAACACTTTCCTACGGCAGTAAATGATGTCCCAGAAATGTCAGTTGCTAACATTTTCCCAAATTTATACAGCTTTGGAACAACTTGAGTGTGACTAAATGATAACCAAATTTTCATTTTTGGTTGGAGTATCCCTTTAATCTTAAGAAATAAATGTTTATATAATTGATACGTCTAGACCTGTGGCATATTGATAGGTGCCATAACTAAACCAGACTCAAAAAGCATAATTTATCTGTGACTACAGTGAATTCTAAAAATAAATATTTAATATACATTTTTATAAATTCGGATCAAGGTTCTGTGAGTCTTTTTGACATGCAAAGGCCGCATTGTGTGCCCACATCGTGATGAGCGCAGCTGGAATATAAGTCCAATATAGAAAATAACAGAACATGGCAGTAGTGCACATCCTGAGAAGTCATGATGAGATATGAGTCTGTCAGGCTTCATCGCTTCCTCTCTCTCTCTCTCTCTCTCTCTCTCTCTCTCTCTCTCTCTCTGACATGACAGTGAGGTAGGGCCCTTCCGTTGAGCTCTTCGTCACCCACATCACCCACGCTCCTTCCGTCTCGACCTGAACGCAGCGGGGCGATGCTGTCTACGCGTCTGGGCCCACACGAGTATATGATCAGTCACGTCTTAACATGTGCACAAACACACGCTCGCCCTGTCAGTGTAAATAATATGATCATCAGGTATACTCATACCAAACAAATAACCCCCCCCCTCACACGTTTTAGCATACAGATACAATTCCATGCTGCATATGCACGCCGTGACGGTCAGAAACAGTGACATGTTTATATGTAATTTGAACAGAATGCCATCAGTGATTATTTGTTACTGCAACGGTACGAAACATCAACGTGCATTTACATGGGTTATGCTGTATGATCAGGTCTCATGAGCAGGCAATGAGCCATCAGGTTATATTTGGCTACCATATGCATCAAGCTGTCTGTAACCATCCTGTGCGCTACTTTCCACTCTCCTGCAAAAGAAAATCTGAGAGGAAAAAGTTAGGGAACAAGCAATGTAAAACATGACTTTATATGTTACCAACTGACATTTCTTTAATGCAAAGGCTTGGCATTTTGGTGCATGGCTTGACATCATATGGCACATAAAGGTCAAGACATCATGATAGAATGTATATGAACTGGTGAGAGACCCGTATTTCATGATTCAATTAAAAAAATTTTTTGGTGTTAACTTAATAAATAAGTAACCTGGCTGCCCGAAAATTTTAAGTTCATCCAACTTAAAAAATTAGTTATGACTAAAGGTTTTCATGCAACTCGTTGTGTCAACCAATATTTTTAAGTTGAATTAATTCAAAATTTAAGGCAGTCAGGTTACTTTTTTGTACATTTCTTATTTTACAGTGTAGATCCATACTCTGTGAGAAGAATTGCCTACTTTATACAGTATGTCTATTTCTAAGACCTATAAAGAAGTTTAGGAGAAAAATAAAACTGAATGAAACATTAAGTGCATAAAGTCTCTAGAGCTTTGAAAGAGCTTTGAAAGAGCAACCTCCGAGCAATACATTTTTCCTCTGAGAAGGCAAGCGAGGTGTTGAGTAGGGTGATAACAGCGCTGTTAAGCGTGTTGCATTTTCTGTTATCTGTATATTTAGAGTTTATTTTCTGTCTATAGTTTGTGTGTGTGTGTGTTTCCAGGCTTTTCTCAGTTGGCTGGATATGTTGCGTGAGCACCCTGGGGTTTTCCTGCTGTTCAGATCACTCCTCGCTCACATTTGGCTCAAACAGTGATCTTACACCAAGGCTGGACCCTCATCCACACTATCTCCTTGCTGCCTAAAGCATGGACATTTATTGGCAAGTAAAAAAACACGCACATACATTGCACTGCAGCCAACAGCCTGGCACGAGTGTCTTAACGTGTCAGTGTCTCTCTCTCTCTCTCTCTCTCTGTCTCTCTCTCTCTTTCACATGCATACTGCAGCCTAAAGTGGAGAGAGACAGACAATGAGACAATGAAAGCCTGGTACACTAACTTGTGTGTGTGGGGGGGTGACAGAGGAACTTTTATTACAAAAAATGCTTCACTGAAATGATGACTGTTTCCTCAATATTGATAAACAACTTGACCCAGGAAACATATGAAACCAGCACATATTCTGACAAATGAGAACAAATCTTTAAAGCATATCAAAGAGGTCATGGGGTCAGTGCCTCAGACAACACACACACAGTCAGCTCATAGACCACTCACAGACCTTCTGAGGTGTAATGCACACAAATATCACTACAAATTCATGGCAAAGTTCATGGTCAAAATTAGTTGATGTGAGGACCAGAATTTAAAGGGATAGTTCACCCAAAAATGAAAATCCTGCCATCATTTACTCGCCCTCAGGTTGTTTCATAGAAATATATTTGGAAGAATGTTAGCAATGTTCAGTTCTGGAACAATATCCACTCCCATAGTAGATAAATGATGCATATGTATATATATATTTCGTTTTTTATTTTTTTATTTAGGAAAACAAACAGTTCTGGGGGTCCTTTGACTAACATTTATTTTTCCTACTAGTCATGTCCCTGAACTGAAAATTACTTATATTCTTCCTAATATATTTCACTGTGTTCATCAGAACAAAGTTGTTTATACAGGTATGAAATAGGGTTAACTATCCCTTCATGATTTATGGGTGAACTATCCTTTAAGGGTCTGGTAATTCAAGACTTCCCTTTAAAGGGATACTTCACCCAAAAATGTTAATTCTGTCATCATTTAATTATCATCTAGTTATATCTAGTTTAGTATACATTGTGTTCATACCTGCAGAACACAAACTATATTTTGAAGAAAGCTGCAAAACCCATTGACTTGAATTGGTTTTGTGTCCATACAATAGAAATAAATAGATACCGCCATTGTTCGGTTACCAACATTCTTCAAATAATCTTCTTTTGTGATCAGTAGAAGAAATAAAGTCGTGCAAGTATAAAATGACAAGAGGGTTAGTAAATGATGACAGAATTATAATTGTTTTGGTGAACTATGAAATCGGAATAGGATCATGCAAACAAGAATATATATGTAAGATATAACACCATCAGCATCAGAAAATGCATTTTTAGATACTTATTTATAGTTACTCAATATTTACTCAAGCAAAATGCAAGTTCTGTTCATGGCAGCTTGAAAATTTTTGACAGTTATAATTAGATTTGTTAAATTTTTTTTTAGATGTGATTTTTTTCCTTCCTGTTAGCATTGACAGGAGATAACAATTTTTGTTTCTCAACATCAAATCTATATTTGACCAAAATCATAGAAATAAAACGTAACTGCTGGGCAAAATACAACACTTTTATAGGGAACGCAATCAACATCTATGATTAGTTTGGTCATTAGGCCTGCTGCACATTTTGATGCGAGATAGCAAAGAGACTCCGTTTCACATGAAATAATTGAAAATATGTCAGGGTATGAGTAGAGTATCTCATTTATTAATCTCCTGTTTCAATTGTTTGCTGGATATAGCTCCTTGAATACACCAATGTCAGAATAAGTTTATTGCGTTCTCTGTGTTTTTGTAGAATAGGCCTCTTGGGTCAAATCCAAGAAGGTAATAGCAGAAACTCAACAGTATTGTTCTGTGAAGATATGGGGAGATTGTGTGGTCATTGTTAAGATTTGTGTTTTTGTCTCTCAAGGTATATGTGAAAATATCAAGTCAACGCATTTAATATAATAGACAAATTGCTTATATATTTATGGTGAGAAACATTTTTGACAAGAATATTAATGTAACTTGCAATGATTGAGTGTGTGATTTTCCTTCCCATCAACAGCAGCATACTGTACAGTACTCCTAGGTTTAAGCATGCACATTATGACATGAAAATCATAAAGTATATCAGTAGTTGACAGAAAAATGTGTCATTGCATGGTGTGATAGAAAACAAACAGTTAATAATATATTATATATATAAATATAGAGTGAGAGAGAGAGATTTATCTTAATTGTTAGTTTTTTTCTACATTTTTGCTGTCACACCATAGGACATCAACTACTGTACCCAAATACACATGTGCAAACTTTATTTTAGAAAGTACATATCCATACAACCTCATCTATCACAGCACATTTTAACTAAGCAATAGCAATAGCGTGATTTGCTTTTGATTTAATGCTATTAACATTTGCAGACAACGCTATCCAACAGCAATAAATGTCACATTACAAGTACAAGCTCATCTTTAATTAGTCAAATAATTTGCCTTTGGCACATTCAAACAAATCATTTTCAATGCAGTGATGACCCGGCTTAATTCTTAGAGATATTAAACAAATGCCGGTCTTTACATTTCCTTAAGAAATAAGATAATCACATTTAATATTTAATACACATCTCACTCTGAAATGAAGTCATGCATGACAATAATTATTTTTGTGAATATCATTAAATTGCCTTCTGTCTGAATACATAGTGCAGTAAAGAACTAAAAAGAAAACATGTTGTTGTATTATTGAGTTTGAAGGTGTGGCAGTAAGTTTAATTATGGCATCCTAGTGAGGTGGCACTCTTACATTTAACAGTAACTACATTTCGAACATACATGGTGCTTTCCTGATCTCCATGTGATCAGACATAAATAGAATAACGGGGCTTCATTATATGCCTGGTCTTGCTAAGATCGGGAGAAATGTGCCTCTTACAAATCTGTCAAATGGGAACAACATTAGTCTTTCAGATGGACTTACCTCCCTAGACCTGTTGAAAAGTAATGACTTGGAATAGACTGGAATAGCTTGATGAACATGTGCTTAGGCCTAAATTTACTTTGCATGATTTGTTAAGCTCATAAAGTATAGAGACATGCTCTACAAATTAAAGTTTTCTGGATCTGGGATGCTTTTTATGGCAGATTTAAAATGGCAGTGGTCTCAAAGGTAATACATGCAAATGCAACTATAAAAGTATTTCAGTGCGACCAAAAACTGTTTGTGCAAGGCTTGTAGTGAGAGCTCTTTTCAGCACCATGGACAGCGTCTGCTGTGTTGGTTTATGGACCGATGTAAATGAAAACCAAGACTGAATGTGAATGCCACAGTGGGGAGATGATAAAAGGAAACAAGAGCATAAAATAACAAAATACACTGAAATGTACAAGATTTGAGGAAAATTGGGAACATTGTTAACCTACATGTACCCAAGGTGGAACAGGTCTACGAGTGATCAAAAACCTGTGCATGTATGCACAGTCACCCCAAGACATTTTTCTAAAATATCCTGAAAAGGATGACTCCAATTATGGTACAAATGGCACCTTGAAGCACTTCCATCCAAACATCAAACCATACATCAGTCATTTAACTCACACGGCTTACAATAAAACACTAAATCACAATTCTAAACCATTCAAAGCACTGAGCTATGTTCATTTATGAAGGAAATTTCTCTTTGGATACAGTTGTATTTCAACACTATGTTGCCATCAATGCATGGCCTTCATTCGCTTCCTCAGATATTAACCAAACACCATTCCCAGAGCATACCAGTCTCCGCTACACATCCAATACTGGATGAATAGGACTATGAAGACACAGTTTATGGTGCACGTCAGTAAGCGTTACTCTCTGGAAATTTCGTTCAAAGGTCACATCCCACCATGAAAAATCAGAATGGTTAGGGAATAGGGCCTTGCAGACAAGGTTGCCTTTTCAACCCAAAAGATGCACCAGACTGATTTGTTGACCTTTTGAATGAGTTGCCTGCCCCTCTGCACAACTCCATCATGGAACTGTTTGCTGGTCATGGCCCATTGCTGAGCTGCTCGGCTATGTGACCTTGACAGGGAAGTTTCTGTGGGCTGAGAGTATGTGCTGGTGCACATACAATACTCCTTTGTCACAATAACTGTACAACTGCATATAACAGATTACCATTGTAGATTTTACACACAGAAAAAAAGCTAATTTACATGCAGCAACAATAATAAAGAATACAGGTGTGTCCTGTTACACATACAAAAAAGTATGAGCATATTAACCCGGTTCTGTCAACCTTGCACTGGTTACCTATAAAGAATCGCATTAACTTTAAAATCTTGCGTAAAAGCCCTGCATTGCCCATAAAGCCCTGCATGGTTTAGCTCCTCACTACTTGAGTGAACTTCTCACGTATTACAGTCCTTCACGTGCACTACGTTCTCAGGCGTCAGGCCAGGTAATACCTAGAATTTCAAAATCAAGTGCAGGCGGCAGATCCTTTTCCTATTTAGCATCTAAACTTTGGAATAGTCTTCCCCGCACTGTCCAGAAGGCAGACACGCTCTGTCAGTTTAAATCTAGACTAAAGACGCATCTTTTAAATCTTTCATACACTACACTATCATTATATATATATATATTCCGAAGATTTAGGCTGCACTAGTTAGATCAACCGGAACCAGGAACACTTCCAATAACAACTGATGCATTTGTTGCATCAAAGAGTGCAGAACAGTACTCTTCTCTCAGCCAGTCTTATCTCATTGTTCCAAGGTTACTAGAGCGGGCAGGACGCAGTCCAAGGTTACCAGAGTGGGCAGGGCACAATCCATACCCAGACCTGACAAATGCTGTGATGATAGAGCTGGACAAAGGACGTGGCGACTCTACAAAACTTGAGCCGCTATTAGATTATCAATGATAATCTTAAATCTATCCATCCATCCATTTTCTTCCGCTTATCCGGGACCGGGTCGCGGGGGCAGCAGTCTAAGCAGAGATGCCCAGACATCCCTCACCCTAGACACTTCCTCCAGCTCTTCCGGGGGGACACCGAGGCGTTCCCAGGCCAGCCGGGAGACATAGTCCCACCAGCGTGTCCTAGGTCTTCCCCGGGGTCTCCTCCCGGTCGGACGGGCCCGGAACACCTTCCGAGGAAGGCGTCCAGTAGGCATCCGTAACAGATGCCCAAGCCACCTCAGCTGACCCCTCTCGATGTGGAGGAGCAGCGGCTCTACTCCGAGCTCCTCGCGGGTGGCCGAGCTTCTCACCCTATCTCTAAGGGATCGCCCAGCCACCCTGCGGAGGAAGCTCATTTCAGCCGCCTGTATCCGGGATCTTGTCCTTTCGGTCATGACCCAAAGCTCATGACCATAGGTGAGAGTAGGAACGTAGATTGACCGGTAAATTGAGAGCTTCGCCTTGCGGCTCAGCTCTTTCTTCACCACGACGGACCGGTACATCGACCGCATTACTGCAGAAGCTGCACCGATCCGTCTGTCAATCTCCCGTTCCCTCCTCCCCTCACTCGTGAACAAGACCCCGAGATACTTAAACTCCTCCACTTGAGGAAGGAACTCTCCACCAACCTGAAGTGGGCAAGCCACCCTTTTCCGACTGAGGACCATGGCCTCGGATTTGGAGGTACTGATTTTCATTCCAGCCGCTTCACACTCTGCTGTAAACCGTCCCAGTGCATGCTGAAGGTCCTGGTTTGAAGGGGCCAACACGACGACATCATCCGCAAATAGCAGAGACGAGATCGTGTGGTCCCCAAACCTGACACCCTCCGGCCCCTGGCTGCGCCTAGAAATTCTGTCCATAAAAATTACGAACAGAACCGGTGACAAAGGGCAGCCCTGCCGGAGTCCGACATGCACTGGGAACAGGTCCGACTTACTGCCGGCAATGCGAACCAAGCTCCTGCTTCGGTCGTACAGGGACCTGACAGCCCTTAGCAAAGGACCACAGACCCCATACTCCCGAAGCACCCTCCACAGGATGCCGCGAGGGACACAGTCGAATGCTTTCTCCAAATCCACAAAACATGTGGATTGGTTGAGCAAACTCCCATGCACCCTCCAGCACCCTGTAGAGGGTGTAGAGCTGGTCCAGTGTTCCACGGCCTGGACGAAAACCACACTGTTCCTCCTGAATCCGAGGTTCTACTATCGGCCGTATTCTCCTCTCCAGTACCCTGGCATAGACTTTCCCGGGAAGGCTGAGAAGTGTGATCCCCCTGTAGTTGGAACACACCCTCCGGTCCCCCTTCTTAAAAAGAGGGACCACCACCCCGGTCTGCCATCCCAGAGGCACTGTCCCCGACCGCCACGCGATGCTGCAGAGGCGTGTCAGCCAAGACAGCCCCACAACATCCAGAGACTTGAGGTACTCAGGGCGAATCTCATCCACCCCCGGTGCCCTGCCACTGAGGAGTTTCTTGACTACCTCAGTGACTTCGGCTTGGGTGATGGACGAGTCCACCTCTGAGCCCTCAGCCTCTGCTTCCTCAATGGAGGACGTGACGGTGGGATTGAGGAGATCCTCGAAGTACTCCTTCCACCGACCGACGACATCCCCAGTTGAGGTCAACAGCCTCCCACCTCCACTGTAAACAGCGTTGGTAGGGCACTGTTTCCCTCTCCTGAGGCGCCGGACGGTTTGCCAGAATCTCTTCGAGGCCAGTCGATAGTCCTTCTCCATGGCCTCACCAAACTCCTCCCAGGCCCGAGTTTTTGCCTCCACAACCACCCGGGCAGCAGTCCGCTTGGCCTGCCGGTACCTGTCAGCTGCCTCAGGAGTCCCACAAGCCAACCAGGCCCGATAAGACTCCTTCTTCAGCTTGACGGTTTCCCTTACTTCCGGTGTCCACCACCGGGTTCGGGGATTCCCGCCTCGACAGGCACCGGAGACCTTACGGCCACAGCTCCGAGTGGCCGCTTCGACAATGGAGGCGGAAAACATGGTCCACTCGGACTCAATGTCTCCAGCCTCCCTCGGGATCTGGTTGAAGCTCTGCCGGAGGTGGGAGTTAAAGATCTCTCTGACAGGAGACTCCGCCAGGCGTTCCCAGCAGACCCTTACAGTACGTTTGGGTCTGCCGAGTCTGTCCAGCTTCCTCTCCTGCCATCGGATCCAACTCACCACCAGGTGGTGATCAGTTGACAGCTCCGCCCCTCTCTTAACCCGAGTGTCCAAAACATATGGTCGCAGGTCAGATGAAACGACCACAAAGTCGATCATCGACCTGCGGCCTAGGGTGTCCTGGTGCCACGTGCACTGATGGACACCCTTATGCTTGAACATGGTGTTCGTTATAGACAAACTGTGACTAGCACAGAAGTCCAATAACTGAACACCGCTCGGGTTCAGATCAGGGGGGCCGTTCCTCCCAATCACGCCCCTCCAGGTGTCACTGTCGTTGCCGACATGGGCGTTGAAGTCCCCCAGTAGGACGACCGAGTCCCCAGTCGGAGCACTTTCCAGCACCCCTCCCAGAGACTCCAAGAAGGTCGGGTACTCTGCACTGCCGTTCGGCCCATAGGCACAAACAACAGTGAGAGACCTAACCCCGACCCGTAGGCGCAGGGAAACGACCCTCTCGTTCACCGGGGTAAACTCCAACACATGGCGGGAGAGCTGGGGGGCTATAAGCAGACCCACACCAGCCCGCCGCCTCTCACCATGGGCAACTCCAGAGTGATGAAGTGTCCATCCTCTCTCGAGGAGTGTGGTTCCAGAGCCCAAGCCATGCGTAGAGGTGATCCCGACTATCTCTAGTCGGAACCTCTCAACCTCCCGCACCATCTCAGGCTCCTTCCCCGCCAGCGAGGTGACATTCCACGTCCCTAGAGCTAGCTTCCGTGTCCAGGGATCGGGCTGTCGAGGCACTCGTCTCCGACTGCCGCCCGATCCACAATGCACCGACCCCCTATGGTCCCTCCCGCACGTGGTGAGCCCACGGGAAGAAATCTAACTTTTTTTATTTTGCCTTGTTGTGCAAGCACTGTCGAGCTTGTGCAGAGGCTGCAGCTTTTGCCAGAGGGCAACTGGAATCCCCTGGTCATGCCTGGTTTCCCTCTGAGGTTTTTTCTCCTCCAATGGAGTTTTGCATACTGTTTTGCACTGTTTGCCTGGCCGGGGCCTGGCTGCTAGAATTTTATAGTCTTATTTAATTAACACTGCATATAGGAATTTATAGTCGGTCTGATATTTGACCTGTGTTTTGACTTGCATAACCTTTTATGTGTTTTGCTCATAGTCAATGTTTTCTTGTACAGCTGCTTTGTAACAATGAAAATTGTAAAAAGCGCTATGTAAATAACGCTGACTTGACTTGACTTGACTATTCTCAAGTATAAATAAATCGGCACGTCTCATTTGTTTGTGCATGTACATTTGTGAGAGATATATCTTGAGGATGTATTACTTATATATTGTGATAAATGCACTGTTTCTATTAATACTTGCTTCCGGGGACAATAATCCCTTTGCTGCAACTTTACTTACATAGTTATTTATTCTATCCAATATTCAGACATGTCAGCACAATTTGCTATAACCTGGTTTTAAGATTTGCCCTTAATAGCTCTGCAGACACACTTACAGTACATTTTAAAATAAATGTGTTGCACTGTTAGTGGTTTCATTTTAAAGATTTTTGCAAATCCCTGAAGTAATTATGTTCATTAGAGCTCTTAACAGAAAATGGGTGTACATTACATATAATTTATAATATAAACCGTGTTAGAATTTACTAGAATTTCAGAGACTATTTTAGAATTTACTAGGGATGTAACAATATTATTGACACATATCATGTTATCGAAATAGAAAAATTGTCTCAATATTATCGTTATCTTCCGGGGCTAAAGCTTTGCGACAGAGAATTGGCTCCTGCGATTGATTGCATCTAGCTGATCTTCCGGATAATTTTTTGAATGGGAGCCGACTGCGGGTGGGCATTCACGGACACAGCATCTTTGTATAAAGTTATTGTATGGCTTAGGTGCAAAAAGGTCTGCGACACGAGTTGTTTGTAATACTTTTTGACTGCTTTTAGGTCAATTTTTGCAATAAATACCTGTGACTGTACTTTTATTCTTGTTTTGTGTTTTACATGATTGAGTAGTGGTTAGGTTTAGGGTGGGGTTAGGTGCTCTAAAATATAAAAAACACAAATAATTATGAAATACTAAGAAATTGCACCCGTCTTTCCGGAGCATTTAGCTAACAGCCACACAGTTCCCTGCTCATCAAAAAAGGCCAGAGGGCTAACTGACTGAGCGTCAATATGCGACGAGTCGGGAGTGAGAACGTGTTGGTCTATTTACATTTATTTCCAGTAAATGAACACTGGAGAAACAGCTCAAAATAACAGTTAAGATACTTCAGACCTCAAATTCTGTAAATAAAAGAAGTTCATATTCACTTTTAAGCAACAGTAATATTTGTATTAAGTATTAAATATATGTATTAAGTTCAAATTTTAATTTATTTATTTGATGACCTCGATTTTTATCACAGATGTTATGTGTTTTATCATGCTGTCAGAGTTGATTTTATTAAAATTCAACAAACACTGGACTAGAATTAGCACAATGCTTCAAGAAATTTAAATTTGGAATGGTCTCTTATTTTTTTCCGTAGCTGTATTTGCATTAGTGAATATGACAAAAAAACGCACCTAGTTCTCCTAGCTCATATTTCTGTTTAAAGCTAATCAAGCTCAAATAAATGTAACCTGTAACATTTCTAAATTTCTTTCACTCTCTTCACATATGCACATGCATGTGCAAGCCTCTGCTAGGAAACAAGGGGACTCAAGAACAATATTAGACCAGTCTGTGGACCACCCAATTTCAATTACCAAAGAGAATTAAAACCTGAAAGGATTTCTAATTGATTCCTCTGTTTAAAAAAACAGCAGTCCCATAGGTTCCTCAGACAGAAATTTATCCTGAAATGAAATCTGTTGTTTGTGTATACAGTACATTGAGTGTACAGGAACTCATTTGTTTGTGCACGAATCTATGACACAAAGGTATTGTTTTCTGGGCATGGAAAGTTTCATCATGCTGTCACACGCCCATGTGTGACAACAGATATGACATACAAAGTCACGTGGACTGCAATTAAAGCCACTGAAGTTCTGAGGAAGAAGCACAGACGAACATGAACACACGCTCATGCACACTCACCGTCCGTACAGTGTTGACGGCCAGATAATAGTTATATGCACAGCTAAGGAGATTAATGAACGTGCTTTTTAAAAGTGCTTGCAGATCATTCTTATGCCATAAACAGCTTTAGAGGAAACCAAAGCGATAAATAGGAAATACATTTATTAATCTAAGCAGCTTAGTTCAGGTTGAACTCGTCCAGCAAATTAAGTTTGCTGGATTTCACAGGAAATAAACAGAGCAAGCTAGTGGAGATGAGGAAGTGTCAGCAAAAATATTGTATCATGATTTATTTTCTGCCTTCATGTGCAGATGATTTCCTTGCCTCCTCATTATCACAAGTACAAACTATTTTTAAGCTCACTCTTAGGGCATATCTGTGCAAGCTTAAAATGAGCATGGTGGTCTTTGAGTATTATTTATACTACATACGCAGAAGTGAAGATGATGAGAGACACATGGACAGACAAAACGGGGGTGTCGCACCAAAATAGTCTGACTGATGGCTCATAGCAAGTTTTACAGTTTGTTGAAGATGAGTGAAGATTCACACTCTATCCATGGGTGAGGTGATACCTCAGCACTGCTGAGACTTTAGCTTGAGTCAGTTTAGACTATTAGTGTGTGTAGCTGGATGAGAGAAAGTTGGAGCGTGAGTCGAGGTCAAGCCTTCGGGCTGCTCTCTCACCTGGTGAGACTACTAAAAGATGGACACCCTGCAATGGCTCTTCGTTCTTTACCAAAAACACACACACCTGCTCATAAGGTACTTACTCATCTACTGTCATATTTCACAGATATCTCTCCATCTGAAAGAGACTCAGATTTTTAAACCTTTCCCTACAGTATCTTGTAAAGAAACCTTTCATTTCGAGACTCCTCCTGTAGTGTCTTAAAAGGGAAGTGCAGTAAACACAACATTATCCAGTGATGTCTAACTTTTGAGTACAAAATCTAGATAATAAAAATATGTGATTATAGTGTATACGCTTACAACCAATGTTACAGCAATCTTTCTATCCGTTAGCATTTCTATTTTAAATTGACAAAAGTCACACAACTACCTTAGGAGGAGGGCGAGGCGTTGTCAAAGGGAGGTGGTCAGGGGTAGTCGAAAGGGCTAGGGAGGTGAATGTAGAGGGAGGAGCCAGGGGTGAGTGCAGAGCAGGAGGAGCCAGATGATGGATCGGAGACCAGTCAGGAAAAGGCCATAGGGTGGTGTCGAGGGAGGATCCATGATGGAGTGCTGATGAACAACACCCTGAGGACGAGCGAGGTGTCCAGGGTGGAGCCGCGTAGGCAGAGACCGGGTGACACCGAAGGTCCAATTGACAGAAGCGAAGCCGATGGCTCAGGCGGCGGAGGCGTGGACACAGAAGACCGTGGCGGAGCCAGAGCGACTGAAGATGGAGGTGGAGCCGAAGGAAAGGAGGAGCCTGACAGAGCCTGACAACTGTTCAAACACAAACAATATTTCATTTCAACTCTAAATACCACAGGCAGCCAACAATGATAACAACAACAACTTAAATAAAGCCATATGTAAAAAATTAATATGTTCAAAAATATTAACCACTGAATTGAACATGCTGCAATAAATGTTGGGACTTCTAAAAGCCCTCGTTTAATGTAAAATAGTTCATCCAGTCAACAAAAAATATTTTTAGATAATAGAACCACAGCCGCTGATTGGAAAAGACAGAGGCAGGTATGATTTATGTCGCTGATGTTGCCAGATCATCCTTGAAGTGTAATGCATTATGGGAACGGCTTGGCTGATAATAAGTGCTGTACGAATGAAAGTTTAAATCGATTAGCGCTTGGCCCGCACTCACATCCATCAAAACTCTGCTGATGCGTGCGTTCGCAATCAGGTCCTGTTTTTCGATAGAGGATTTGTAAATTAATCTCTCTAATAAAACCAACCATCAGTTGTGACATGCATGATTTAAAAAAAATCAAGTATGAACATAATCAAACTTTTACAAGAAGTCTGCAAAAAACACAAGTGACTTCACTAATGCAAACAAGTTAAATTATTTCTTTTTTTACTTTGCATGCCTCAACTTTCTCTTTTTAGAATAGTTTTAAGTTGATCTCAGTGTGTTCCTATGTTTGTTGCAAAATGTTGATCACGACACAAACATTTTTGAGTCAGCACACCAAGTAGTTATTTCCAAAGTGAGAATATCTTTCAAAGTGAATGAACTACTAGTCATATATCACTGACACAATTCCTGTGTGCAGGGTTTCCCTATATAAACACTGCTTCAAATAAAGTTTGTGTCACATCCTTTTCTGTTATGCTTGGTTGACATAACAATAAAGTTGAAAGACTGGGTATATAAGCTTTACAATGACTAGGTCAGTAAGCAATTCCCTCAAACTATAGAATGTGCAAAAGTCTAGCAGTTATACTTTAAAAACAGTGTGCATTTTAATTGCTTGGCCCTGTGTGTCTTTGCATTGTAAGCGTCTTCCCATAAATTGTTTCCTTTGTCAAAAGCATCTAATTATTGTATGTGGTGATCAACATTATGCTGCATTATGTGTTATGTGTATGACTCATACTTGTTCTGAATCCAGAACATTCATAAACGCAACAATATTCTTATACAATTTGCCTATTGCTTCTCAAATGATGTATGGTCATCTCATACATGTTTTCTAATTTGCTTAAATACAACATAAACGCCTCTTTTCTTAGCATATAGCTCTGGAATCTATTACAAATCCCAGAGATAGACAAGGCATTCGCACGGAAATTAACTGGAATCAGGAACTGTCCCCTTGACGTAATGTGACTCATTATCAAAATCCAATTAGCCTCAAACAGTGAGTGACAATAGAGAGAATTAATGTAAAGAGCTTTATTATGTGTGTATTAGGCCCTCTGTGACACACCAGTGGAAATGAAACTTCTTCTATCATTTTTTTGTCATTACTTTGTTAATTAGGGTGCACACGCTCTCTTTAGAGATGTTAATGGGTTCATCTCCCTTTTTCTAAACATTTCAGTTCCAGAAATATCTTTTAATATTTATCAGTGATCAGGAGTCCATCTTGAAGCTGAGAGAAAAAGAAAAAAAGTACGGTTGTATTAGATAAATGACAGAAAGATTTAATGAACATACGTGAAGGACGTTTAGTAAAAATATAATTGAAAACCATTGTGAGTCCACTTCCTTTTATTCAGCTATTTTTTTATATTTTGAACCAGATTATTAAAAGCGAGTTATTATAGGTTTTTCCACTAAAAATGAATCTTATCCTTGATGTTGTTTAAATCTCAGTAAAAATACAGTAGCTTATACACAATTCTCAGCCTCGGTACACACTACCCTCACTTCTAACATTGAACTCTCCTCTTTCATCCCACTGTCTGACACTGAAGTCACCCGACTTCTCTCTCGCCACCCCACCACCTGTCCGCTTGACCCAATCCCCTCCCATCTCCTTCAGGCCACATCCACCACACTCACACCTGCACTCACGCCCATCATAAACACCTCCCTGCTCACCGGCACTTTTCCATCCACATTCAAACAGGCCAAGGTCACGCCCCTACTCAAGTAACCCACATTGGACCCTACTATTACCGACAGTTACAGACCTGTCTCTCTCCTCCTTTTTATTGCGAAAACTCTTGAAAGGGCAGTTTTCAACCAAGTTTCCTCATACCTATCCCAGAACAATCTACTGGATGACAAGCAGTCTGGCTTCAAAACAAACCACTCCACTGAGACTGCACTGCTGTTGGTCACAGAAGCACTGCGGCTAGCTAAGGCGGAATCCAAATCCTCGGTCCTGATTCTGCTAGACCTATCTGCAGCGTTTGACATGGTCACTCACCAGATACTGCTAGCATCCTTAGGAATCTCAGGCTCCCCTCTCCGCTGTTTCCACTCCTACCTCTCCAGCAGATCATTCAAGGTGTCATGGAGGGGCTCGCTGTCCACTGCTCACCATATGATCACGGGGGTCCCTCAGAGATAGGTGCTTGAACCGCTGCATTTTTCCATCTACATGATCTCCTTAGGACCCATCATACGGACACACGGCTCGTTTAACCCAGACGATACCACTGTAGCAGCTCGCATAACAGCCTGCCCAGATGACATCTCAGCTTGGACGAAAGAACATCACCTGCAGCTGAACCCAGCCAAAACAGAACTACTTGTGTTTCCGGCACACCCTACGGTCCAACACGATCTCACTATCCAGCTTGGCAATTCTACTATCACTCCCTCCGGATCAGCCAGGAACCTCTGAGTCATATTTGAACAGCTGTCATTCAATGATCACTTTGCAAAGACAACGCGATCATGCCGATATGGCTCATTTAACATTCGCAAGGTTAGACCCAACCTCACTGAGCATGCAGCACAACTCCTTGCCCAGGCCCTGGTAATCTCAAGGTTTGACTACTGCAATGCTCTCCTTGCTGGTCTTCCTGCAAAGACTATCAAACCACTTCAGCTGGTTCAAAACGCAGCAGCACGCCTCATCTTCCACCAGCCCAAAAGGGCTCATGTGACACCCCTTTCATCTCTCTCCACTGGCTACCGGTTGAAGCCCGGGGTCAGTTGTGGCCTGGTGGTTAGATCGTTGGGCTTGTGATCAGAAGGTTGCCTGTTCTAATCTCAGTGCCAGCAGGTCATGACTGAAGTGCCCTTGAGCAAGGTACTTACCCCTCATTGCTCTGCAGTACTGTGCTGTAAAAAAAAACTACTTGTAAGTCGCTTTGGATAAAAGCGTCTGCCAAATGAATAAATGTAAATGTAGATTCAATTCATTGATGTTTGCATACAGGACTATCACTGAATCTGCGCAGGCATACTTTCAAACCCTACCTCACTCCTAAACCCCATCAAGAACCCTGCATTCAGCAAACGAGCGGCACCTTGTAATGCCTTCTCATAAGGGCAATAAATCCTTTTCCCGCTCATTCTCCTTCATAACTCCTTCCTGGTGGAACATTCTTCCCAATGCAGTCCGTTCAACCACATCTCTCACAACCTTCAAAAAACTACTAAAAACACAACTCTTCGGTGAATACTTGACAGACAAATGAAAAAAAAAACTATACTAACCCTCTTGTCTCAACAGGTAGCGGTCTAGCTTTTGTTGAAACTAGTAACTTTGTATTAGCTCCTATTGAACTATTGCTCTTTGTATGACATATCGCTTATTTCTCCCCAATCTCTTGGTAAGTCGCTTTGGATAAAAGCGTCTGCTAAATGACTAAATATAAATGTAAATTTACAATTGTTGTTTATCAAACAATTATGGTAATAAAAAACCTGTACTTATGGATCAGTGGTGTGCGGTGGATTTAAAAAATGAGGAGGCAGATTTCTACCCCTTGTAATTTTTGTTTATCTCTGCACTATTAACAAGTGCGTTTGTCAGAAAACCAGAGTCATTTCAGTGTTTATGTGTGAAAAAATTCCTTTTAATTACTACAAGTTCATTACAGTATGTACTTCTGATTTTTGTAGTTTTATATTTTCCCTGCTTTGGGAAAAGGTACATCAACACCACCTTCATCTTCCTCTAGTACTATATTTCCTATATAAGAATTACATCATTACAGGGCAAGACGGAATCTGCAGACTTTTTTTGTTAATTCTGCGCAGAATTTTTTTCTTAATCTGCGGCATTCTGCGGAATAGTTTTTATATTGTTTGAAATATGTTATAAGTTGAAAAAAGGTTTTAAAATAAATTTGATAAAAGATTTGAGAGAATGGGCCTTTAAACTTTACAAAATAAAAGCATTTACAAATCAGCTGTCAAAATTGCAATTAAACCTAAATAAAAACGGTATGAACATGTTTTATAAACACCATTATTGAATATAGACCTACTTGTTTATTTATATTATTTTAACATGCAGAATGACATATTTTTATAATGATGATCATACATGTAAACTGTGTTCACAGCTTTAAACTATGACGATCTCAGTCGTGTTTTTGACTACTTTAATGGATCTTTCAGTGATACTGTCTCAGCACATGAGATGAAGAAGAAAGGAATTTATGTGGAAAAAAACATAAGCGCTTTAACAAACTTGTTCGCTCATTGCATTATTGTGTGTGAGTTTGCGTCCGATTACGCAGCGCTTCTTAAACCCCAGTTTTATGTGTAGGATAAGCTTGCTTTTATCAACAAAAACATGTGATGCAATACGAACACGACAACCATATCGTGTGGACATTTATATAGACAGGCTGCTTCATTAGTGGTTTTTACTTTTGCTTTGCGTGAGGTAAAATTCGCTTGTTCTGTAGCCTATTTTAGAAACGATCACGATCTATAAGATTCACTTGAGAAGTAGACTGTGGATGTCTTTGGAATCGATCACGCCATAAAATCGTCAGATTGCAACACTAACAGTAGAGTACTTGATGCGAACTCTTCCGCGGAAATATCCGCGGGTACCCGCGGACGCGCATTCCGTCTGGCCCTGATCATTACCAATAGCATCAATTTAATTATTAGCAGTCCCAGAAATACTCAAAGCATTTAAGAGATCAAATCAAATAGATGTGACTTACTTTAAACTTGCTCTTATCCTGAGCAAACCTGATCACAAGCAAACGTTTTTGAACAAATCTGAACCACGTAATATTCTGTCAACAATCGATAACTCCTCTGCCTCCGCCATCTCCGACACGAATCCTAAAACAATTTAATTAACGTTCAATCTAATTTAGCGCCCGCAGTTTAAAATGAATGACGAAGACGAGCAGGAAGGCGGGATCTCGCTGATGAGTTAATCCAATCATAGCCCGTTGGAGGCATTGCCTGTGTGGTCTAAATGAACAATAAGAACTTGTACTGATAATGTTCCTGTCCGGATAATATAGCCTTTTCTCTTCAAGCTCTTGAAGTCTGATCAATGTCCATATCTCATGTGAAACGCTCTCAAAAACCTCTGCCAGCACATCTGGGTTAATTGGCTGCTGTTCCCTGGGCCCACGAAACGTGTGATTTATGTAGCATTAGCGAAAACATGAACTTTACTTGATCCTTATTTCAAACGATGCTCTGGCATGATATTACGCTTCTGAATAGTACATTAGACTGCTTTGCAATGTAACTTGCAATGTGATCTCTAATTCCAAGGGCGAAATATATAGGAAAGTGGGGAAGCGAAAAATTTTGTTCATAATTTGAAAATTGAAAAGATGAAGAGGCTGCATGTACAATGCAACATTATTAACTTGTTTAAGTAGTATATTAAATTCTGATACATATGTGTAAAGAGTTGTTTATCTCTTCCTGATCAATCATAATCTCTATCCCTATAATCAGACGTCCTTCCATAACTTCATTCTTTGGACAATTAAATTATATCTCAATTGAACCATATAGGGCACCGTCATTGTTCGTAATTGGTCTTTCCCCAGAGGAGCAGAAATGCCAACGGTGTCATGTTGGCCCAAAAGCATTCCTTCATTACTGAGTGCTGGAAGGTTAGGCTCCAGTGCTATACAGCTAATTAAAGCTAGTCTCTTCCTCTAACCGCTGAATTATAGATGACAAGCCGTCAGCAGATCTGGTTTATAATTACCAGCTTGGCAACAGGACTTGTTTCACCGCTCGTGTTTTGAGTGTCATTGTTGGAATTATTTTTGTCTTTGATGCACCAAACTTTGCATCCATCTCTCTTTCTCTTTTGAAAATCGTTTATGGAGCTGTAGACATACAACGCGTCTGTAGTCACTGTATTCCCAGCTGGCAAATCATTCTGCATTTGTAATTTCCGCTATTTGGACGAACATCTCTCTCCCTCTCTTCCTCTCTCTCTCTCTCTCTCTCTCTCTCTCTCTCTCTCTCTCTTTCTCTCTCTCTCTCTCTCTCTCTTTCATTTGGACAGCGAGATTGCTCTGGACGAGTGAGGAGAGACAGCAATCTGTCAAGGCCATAGGTTAGACTGTGCCATCTGCCATAGAGTGAGATTATGAGAGTTTGGCCGCCTGGCATTGTTTTGACTGTCTCAGCTCAATCCCAGATCTTCGACTATGCTTGTGACACGATGGAGGTGATGGCGGGGGTGAAAGAGAGAAGATGAGAGAGAGAAAAAGGAAGGGAGGGAAGCGATACCAACAAACTGAATGATGAATAGAAAGCAAATTGATATGGCGTATTGTGACCACCCACACGCTGGTTTTGAGGAGCCGATGTCCTACCCCAGTGAGAGGAAATTTGTGTTTTGTTGATATGTAGATAGAGGCTGGAGGGTTGTATAAGAGCATATCCAAGTGATAAACCTTATTCGTTTGCATTGACAATCATCTTTTTTTCTATGGTTTGGTATACAGTATGTTCCTGTTGCATTGACTTCTTGGTTTGTATGTTGTGCTTAAAGACTTGGGATCTTCTTCATCTTTAATAACATACCAGAAAATTGTTTAGTAATATTTGCACATTTTTCCGAATGACTGTGCACCATTGACCTCCGCAAATCTACGATGTACAGTATGTCTGGAAAATGTATGTCTAGTATTTACAGTCATCAATCGATGCCAACATTATTCTTCTGTGCCTAATACATTCTAATACGCCAGCCACCTAATAAGAATTGTGTGTAAAATATCAGCTTAATCATTAGAGAAACAAAGACAGACCGGTAGATTTAATCTCCTGCCTTAAAGGGTAAACAAACAATATTTGGTTGTATAAACAACAAACTTTGCCTCCCCAAAATAAAATTTTCCATAACACAAAGGTACCAGGAGAGCATGGAGGTATTTACAGCCTAGAAATGTTAGCTTAAGGCTAAATTCCAGTATCCGTGTGAAGCATTCGGATGCTACCCAAATCTTACAGTATTTTGTTTGCATACGTGTGCGTGTGCCTCAGACGGTATTGCCTCGGGCAAACTCGGAACTGCAGGTTGAGGTATCACTCTGTAGTCCCTAATAAGGAGCCTAATTCCACACTAAGCTCATTCCACATGCTGTTATCAACAAACTGATGCAATTTTAAACAGGGATGAGATGTACTTGCAGAAGGCTACTGTAGAATGGCTGCGTGGGGGAATCAAGCTCACACTTTAAGATTCAAAATATCCAACCCAATATGTCAGCTGAGCGTCAACACACTGAGGAGGGTTTCGCCCACATGCAAATTTTGTCTGATCTTATCAACGTCTGTGGGTTCAGTTTTAGCACACCTACCTATCTCCCATTAGGACAAAGTAGAACAACTCATATCGCGGGTAAAAAAACAGCGTATGTTAAAAAGAAGCATCCCAGTGAACGAAAAACAAGTTCTGGATTGGATGCAAACACCTTGCAGGCACATTCATACAATAGAGCAAGGGTCCCCAAACTTTTTTCTGCAAGGGCCACATAATTCTCCCTGTCTTTAATGGGGGGCCGGGTCAGTTTGTAACAGAAAATTACATGGGCCGGAGGTACTACTTGAATTATTGTGGAGATTTAATTATGATTTGAAATGTATTTATTATGCCTCCTAATGGTAGAATAGTTTATTTTGTTATGCACCGTACAGACAAATGATAACTTTTCAAGAGATAAAGCCTATTTAAAGAGCATTGTTTTTACTATCATAATGAATTTTTTTCATATTGAGTGCTACTCAAATTCAAAACATTTACTTATGCATATTAATTAACTTTTCTCTTTACCAACCGCTTGGCCATTTTGTCGTCTCTTACCAACCGCTCACGGCCCTACTAGAGCAAGCTCCTGATTGTTTAGCAAGTAGGTCATCGCGTCTTTGCATTGACTTAACATGTAAATCACTCGCGCGTTTGGTGTGAACACACTTCATTTGCACAGTAAGGCATTGTTCTAAGGGCCGGTCCAAAACTGTGGGCGGGCCACATTCAGCCCGCGGGCCGTAGTTTGGGGACCCCTGCAATAGAGGATAGAAAGAGAATGCTGACAAAAAAAGAGAGAGAGAGAGAGTGTTTGTTCTCCTGTAAACAAAACCAATAAGCTATTGTGATGTATACACTATCATAAGCCTTTCAATCCTGATACTTTAGAAACGCTCTCTCTCTCTCTCTCTCTCTCTCTCAGCTGAGCAGGTGTTAAATATGCTTCACCTGCCTCCTAAACAACCTGGTCAAATGGGGATCCATCCTCTTGCCATCCAGCATCCAATACTTCTCCCATACTGACAAACAAAGGGTGGGAGACCACTTGTTATTACCGATGAAGAAATCTGTAAAAATAAATTGGTAAAGGCCTCAAATCTCAAAGAGCACATATAGGCAGAATATATTGTACAGTAATGTCAAGGTCATAGGTTTGGATCCCAAAAACATACAGACTTATAAAATGTTTGCATTCAGTGGAATGTCATTTTTCTAAAAATGCAATAAATATCATAAAAAATGCCTGATGCCAATTGAAAATGATTTATGCACAATGACATCCAATAATTACATTATTATTTACAATACTACACTTAAAAATTGGCTAAAGCAATAGCAGGGGTTGAACCTAACAACGCCCATCAGCTATGGGTGTATTCACAACATAGCCCAGGATGGCTTAAATACACACACATGAATACATGCGGCCAGTGAAAAATAAAGCATTAAATCTGTGGATAACATCTTGAATGCCAGGCTCTATGGAGACATTCATATATGGACCCATGGGCCTCTAAATGGCATTACGGAGGAAGAACACCAGGGCAAACAATAGGCTGGTGAACAAACAGAAAAAGAGAGAGAGAGAGATGAGCAGTGGGAGTCTCTCTCTCCCACTGACATCTGGACCAAGGTAATAACATGTTACAAAACGTCAGCCCCAGCAAACCAGCCATTAACATCTGTCTTTTGGCATGTTAATGGTAGTCATTGGAGACACTTTTCAGTGGCCGGTCTCAAGGAGGTGTGCGTGCGTGCGTGCGTGTGTGTATGTGCATGTGGCACAGATGCCCGTACAATGAAATGGGTCTCACAAGTATTTTTAATGTTTATTGCATTGATGTACAGTGAGGTCCGAAAATCCTCATTAAAATCTGCCATTTAAAATCAAGCTTAAATGTGGGGGGGACGTTTTCAGATGTTGATCCATTATATGCAGTATATTACATTATGAGTGGCTACTAATATAATAAAAAGTAAAATATACACAAAAGGTCTGAAGTCTTTAATCCATTAAAGTGCAAAACATCAAGTTTGGCTCAAACTTGTCGACAGTACTTACTGTATGCATGTTGTCCACCCTGATCTACTGGGACAAAACGCAGAACATGTGAAAATGTATGAATTGTATAAATGAATACAAATTACCCACCAATTTACTTAAAATAGGAATTGATACGAGATGTGTTAAATGATATGATTTCTTGTTACTTTTCAGTCAAATTAGCATCTTTAGAAAGTTTCAAGATGATTTATGGATGTGATTAAATTAAATTGGGTCATATGGCACGAATACGTGTTTTTCTGTGTCTTTGGTGTGTTATAAGTTGCCCCCGCATGTATTAGACACGTAAAATTGCAAACATTTAAGTGTCGGAAACAAAATATTCATTCTATCTAATAGCGAATGCTCACCCAGACCTGCCTGAAACGCCTTGTGTAACCAAACGAAACGTCATTTCGTGGTATGATTTGGCTAAGACCGCCCAAATGTAAACGCAAGTAAGGTGGGCGTACTTGTAATTCTCATTGCATCATCGCTGCCGTGGCCATGTCGTGGAGATGCTGTGTGTTTCGTTATGAAAAGAAAGCGCCTTTGTTTGCCCTTTCAGAAGATGAGACAACTAAAAACAAATGGTTACATTTTATATACAATACTGTTCCAGAACAGTACAATCCGAAGAGCATGGCGGGACGAGAGCCGTGAGGAATAGGCGCGAGGCCACAGCGAGCTTGTTTCGCTCTAACACAACTCTGTATGATGTATATGGTTGTTTGTTTATAGTCTTTATAAGTCGTTTATAAAAGGTAAAACAGTTAGCTATAGTTTTTTACTATTTAACATAATGTTTTTTTTAAAAAACCTTACCAGTCCTTTACATCCTGCTCAAGTCGTGCTGGCAAAGTTAATGTATCGGCATGATCATCATAATTTTCCAGATCAGATTCGGGCTCGAATTGAGGAAGTACTGATGACATTTTATCACCTGCAGTACAATTGCTTTGGAACCTAATGTTCCGAATAAAGAAAGAGGCGATACATTTCCATCACATGCTTGCAGTATTCAAACAAACACTACGCACTGGTTATCTGGCCAATCATAGCACACCTCGCAATTATCTTTGTAAAAATCAGCTTGTTTCAGAGAGGCGGGCGAAGAGGAGATTTAAACATGCACGATATGTGGAATATAGAGCGTATTTAAACCTTAAATCGTGTATACACATTGAATTACATCTAAAACAAACGATAATATTTGTTTAAGCCGTGTCATATCACCCCTTTAGAATGCAAGTGTGCCTCCTGTCAAGTAAAAGATACAAAGTTGTTAGTTGCAAGGTAAAATCACACCAGAAATATACATTTCCTTGAATTAAAAACATTCAACCAGCTTGTTTGAATGATCTGATGTCTTTAAACTTTGCACTTAGAATTGTCTATGATTAAGATTAATGATTAAAAACATGCTGAAATGAGCAAATACAGAAACATTTATTTTCTAAGATATCTTTTGTGTGTGCACGCATTTACTATTAGCTGTATTACACTTTGAAAACGGTTCATTTGTATTTTGAACAGTCCTTTATGAAGGGCAACTTCAAAAAAGTCCTTTTAAACCTATCAGAGAGAAGTACAAAGTGTTCATAGATGTATAATCCCTTAATGTAAAACAAAGTCCTTTCATTTAAATACCTTCATTAAAAATGCATTTGGGGTAGATATAAAATTCTTGCGAATTAATAAAACCACAGCTCCAGATGTTGTTTGGTACGTTTAAACACTTAAATTTGGAAACACTGCTCATTGGTGGTGGACTGAATGCTTATTGATGATAATGTTGCCAGCGTTAGCTGATGGTGACTATAAACACTACTGTGCACGTTTAACTTGCCATAAAACTTTTATACAGTAAATACCGCTAAGTTACTTTTGCCAAAATGAAGCAAACTCTTTTCATGGACCAGCATATGGAGCCGGCATAAAGAATCTTCTTAACCACCCAGACACATGTAGAGACATTCAAAACACTGCTAGTTTAAACACAAAGCTATACATAAGCGGGCATGCAGCGGTTTGTGTAGATCATTGACGAGAAATACAAAAAGGTGATCTGCTTTGGAATGAATTCCATATTCAAATTTCTCATATTGGTGATATTTCATTCTCCTCAAGCAGCAAAAAAAACCTTCTTCATGGAGATTACAATCAAAGGAGTGTCATGTTCAATTTAGGGGCCGATTCATTCCTATTTCCCATTCTCCATTTCCCTTCATTTCATTCATGTATGTCACCCAGATGCAAGTTATTCACCACAAGATGATGATGAAGGTGAGACCTTAAGAATTTAAAATGTCATTTTCTGTAGAAACTGGATCTAATGAGGAACAAACCACAGAATCGCATTGTTACTGTGTCATCTGGGTCACGTGATCTGAGGGTTAATAACTGCAGGGTTGAAATGGGTGGGGATGAAAATCCAACAGCTTTTGGTGACTGTACATTATATATTGTGTCTTCATTCGTTAAAAAGTGAGAACTTAAATTCACCTTCTATTTCTGTATTTACATCTTTGTTTTGATATTATTCGTATTTAGTCTTCCTCAAGGAGGTGAAGTCAATCTGTATTTCACAGATGTAATTTGTGGTTTTAATCCCATCAAAATCTAACATGACTATTGTTTCTTCATATAGCCTCTGTAAAATAAAGAAACAATTTACCTCCCTAACTCCCTAAACCCGAACCGCTGAGAAATGTAATCTTTTGTCAGGAAAGAAATATTTGTGATTATGCTTTCACAACCTTCGTCAAATACCGTAAATAAAAAGCGTACCTTTCTTGCATAGTTTCTTTAACAGGTTTTGTGAAGCACACATCTAGATCACCTTGCAAAAAAAGGCCACATCAAGAAAACGTATCCTTCCATTTTAGTAATAACTAGATATCTCAATCCTATCGAAACAAATGTCTAAAATCACAGACACCTGTAATAACTGTGATTAAAATGCTGCTTGAAAAGTAATCCTGTCTGAATGAGGCTTATTTTGTTCTACAAAGATAACTTAATGCCACCATTGAGTGAGAAGGATTGTAACAGGATGTGGTTATCCAAAATGTCAGTTTGCAGTCAGTTTTGAGTGACAGGTCTAAATCATGTCCCATGTACAGCAACATTGGTGTCTATTTCCAGCGTCTCTGCCAGCTCCACTGATCCGTACAGTAAAAGCATGAGACAAAGCGTGCTATCACTACAAACATATGAAACTCACACTCCTCCACCAAAGGATAGAATGTGCTTTTCATCACACCCACAATGAAAATATCTCACGGATGCAAATGAGACACATCCACAAGGCACGGTTTGCCTGAGAGGTGGTTTACAAAACCATCCAAAACATTAAAACCAATTTGAAAGACATGTTAAATGATTTGGATTTTACTAAATAAACATGTCCCATTTCAAGAGCTCCTGTCCAGACAAGCTTACTCAATGGATAACCCCAGGAGGTCTTTTCTGGATTACGGATTGCACAGGTGAATAGACTGTAATAATGAGGACCTGGTAAAATGAATTAAAATAGTGAAGAAAATTAGTATGATTGACGATATGATTTGTTTAAGAGGAAAAGGATTCAAATGTGGCCATTCATAGAACAGTTATATGACCGTTTATGCAGAGATGGAGAGAGAAACAGAGAGAAGTAGAGATGGGGACTGAAAAAGAAATTGCTTTCTCAATCTATTCCGTCATTTGTTGGTATTGTTTGGTGACCCTGTCCCTGGCTTAACAAAATTCCCATAAAGTAAAAAACAGAACAGTAAAATGGATGTGGAAGACAAATAATCCTCATTCTCATCCACCCACTGTTACTGTATTTTGAGAGCATTTTAAGGTTCTTACTGTTTACTAAAAATGCAATTGAATTATGGAAAATCCAAAATAATAATATGAATACATTGACTGTATTCATCATGCAATACTGTTAAAATACTAGTCCAAATTAAAGATACACGTTTTCTCTTGTCATTATTCATTACAACTAAGTCACAACGACAGCAAAAAGAGTTCTATGTATTTCTATTTTGCCAAAACACCATTCCTCCATGTTTTCAGTCTATGGCAGTTTCTCCTTTCTCATGGAGAATAAAGTTCCTGTTGTGCTCCTGACGCCAGCTGTCATTCCCAATTCTGCCTCAATGGTAAAATCGAGCCGTTTCTCTGGACCTGAATCTGTCATGGGCTCAGACACCTCGCCTCCGCAAGCAGAGCATCTTTAGGTGACAGTAATGAGAACATGGCTCGGCTTCATTTTATGTTTGTGTGTATGTGTATGTGTGTGTTTTCTTATATTTTTTCCTTTCCTGGTTTTTGCATTACTTCCTTCTGTCTCGACCTCAGTGTTTATGGTGACTCTTGACAGAATTCTAAACATTTCGTTGAGTGTCGTTTCATTTGTCGGTTGACCGTTACTGGATATCTAATTTGCATTCTTTGACTTGACATGTACTTGATGACATAACACCCTGTGTTAGAGTCACCTGGACAGGAACTATGGAGTGCTGAGAATTTAACTCACAGTGACTGCTACCAAGTGTCATTCACCACCCAAGCCATGAAAGTGGCCAAGGGCCATGTTGCCAAATTTCAGAAATCACATTTTAGAAGTCAATTTGGAAATATATACTCAGTCAAGAATACCGCTCCTCCAAGGACAGAAATTTAACATGTAACATATTTAGAAAATACTGTAAGAAAAAAAGGCTATGCTTTTTTGTAAGTCGTGGCTGAAGGGAAATGTTAGTCATGAAGCATTTTTAGGTACAATCATTAAATGTCATCCTTCCATTATAAAACATGGTCCCTCCCTAACATCCAAACAGTAGCAGAACAGAATGCATGCAACATAAATAATATGCAGAGCAGGTGTACAAAAAGTAGCACAGCGAAGAAGTGAAAGCTGGGGGTTACTGTAAATAAACCACAGCTATTAACCAAACAACACACAGGAGCTCTTTGAGCAAGACGTGCAATATCATGAAAGGAGTGTTATTGCTGTTTGCACACTTTTAATTCAGCATTCATTCGATAAGTAGAGGTATACAGTATTTAGGACTGCATTGACAACTTTGAAGGTTAGATACCAGATCACTTGGGTGAGGACAACTATCAGACTATGCACTTTCCACTGTCGATCAATAAATAAATAAGAGATAAAGACTAGCCACTAGATGACCAAAATAAATTAATACATCCTTTAAAGAAGAAAAAAAAAAAGCATTTCTCTCTCTGTCTTTGTTACGGAAAATCCTGAAACTACATATTCAAGCAATCAGTCTTTGAAACAAGCAAGTACATGGCTACTGAAGCGTACCTATTGCAACAGAATTATACCTTTGCTCAATTTGCTGTTTCTTTGCTGGAGTTTCATCCAGTGAGCGTTTTGTTTAATTGGAAATGGAATCTTAATGAAGCATTGATAGAAAAAAGGCAATGAACCCAAACTCAAGAGCACCATGGGGTAATTGTCTCTTACTCAGAATAGGCCACCTTTTGTCAAAAACAAACGTTTTTTCTTAAAAAGAACAGTATTGGATTTGCTCCGCCACAACAAAATTGCTTACATGGGTTTGGAGCCTTCTGTGGTACATTGTAGACTATTGTGGACAAAAGACTAGAATGGTATGCTAAGAGGTTTTGCAAGGGACAATGAAAAGTCTGTTCAGCAAAATGAACAGTGAACGAAAGGTTGGCAACAGGCTATTAGGCTTTTCATACAATAGTACTAATTATACTGTATATATATATATATATATACATCAATGTAACCTATTATTTTCATTTCAGTTTTTAAATGTTTTCTTTGACCCAATTAAAACCCACCAGACATACAGAATTAAAGCATTAAAACAAACATTTTGCTTTTCTAAAAAGGAACTGCAATTCAGCACGGTTTCCAGCTTATTCCTACCAAGTTGGAACCTTGTTTATAATCAGTCCCCATAAAATCAGCAAAGTGATTTGGTTTCATTTACAACTTTAAATTACACATATCGGATACAAGAACATCTTAAGTGTCAAATATATGTATGCAACACATTCCTTGGTGTCATTTTAGAAAAGCCAAAAGTTTCCTAGAAGAAAGGCAAGGTGATTAACAAACAAGTATTTCACCTGCAATCTATCTGTTGAACAGTACGTTTGACTTTCAGCGTTGTGTAGGTGTGCCAGAGCTGTAATGAAAGTGTGAAGTAGCATGACCTTTACTTGTAATGATGTCATGTGGGCTTGTGCTGACGTCATATTGCCAGCATGGCTTTTCAATCAATTTTCAACACTCCTTCCCTAGCGAGACTATTTGCCTGATTTTGATTAAATTACCCTTGAATCGGCAGGCAACCCCCGAGACTTGTTTTCTGCACTCTTTCCCTGTCTGTCTGTCTCTCTTTCCTCTCCTGCTCGCTTGCTCTCCCCAACCTTTTTCATTTTGAGGTTTAACTTGACTCAATTCCAGATCGAGATTGTACCCTTGACCTCCCAGGCTGCCTCCATTAATAGCGTCTGCTGAAGCGTTTAATAGGTTTCAGAAGCTCTAAGTAGTCAGTGGGCAGACCTCTTTTGAGTAAATCATTGTTATTTTTGTCGGCCATTTTGTGTGCTACCTTGAGTTATTAAGCTCTTTTCATCTTGACTTGTAAACTGATCCCGGAGAAGAGCTTCGCTCGCTGACCCAGGACCAGCGAAAAAAGCTAAAAAACATTCATTCAATCAGGATTTTGGCACTCTGAGGTGTTAGTGATACTATCATGTTCAAGACTCTTTTTCAGAACACTGGGGGATCACCAAATAAAATGAAAATTCTGTCATTGTTTCCTCACGTCAAACCACATGAATTTCTTCTTTTGGTATGAAACAAAAGTTTCACTGAATGCACAGTGGAGCATTCAAATAGGTTTGAGTACATGAGTAAGGCTAACAGAATATTCGTTTTGTATGAACTAAGCCTTTTGCATGCTCCCGCAAGAAAAGGAAGAGCTTAAAACATGTTTTGTCTATGAGCAACATTAATATATTAAAATTGAATTCAAATTTTAAGATTTGCTTTTGGCTTATAAGACCTGTAGCTTCAAGGGTGTGACTGTTATGTTCAGAGACTACTTTGCTGGGGGCCATTTTGGGATAATTTCATTTCATTTGACAATTTCTTTTTTAAGCAAGCTGGTTTCCATGCATATCATTATAATGTAACAGATTGTTGGTTAATTGCAGTTGAATCTGGAGGCATTGCTGCTTCTGCAATCTTTTTTTTAAACCAAAGGAAAAGTTAGGGCACACTAGAGCCACATCCCCAAGCAATGCAGTTTGTATGTGATAATACCCCAAATAATTCTCAATACTCAAATTACACTAATATGAGTTATGACACTTTAAGGCTGGATTTAGAATATAGGTGGATTTGTGCAATTGTCATGCGACATAACTTCTTACAGAAGCAAATCCTGCTAGTCCCTTCTCTGGTACATCTGTCCTTGGGGGAAAGGGGCTTAAAAATTATGCACTTTAAGATCTTTGCCCAGAAATTGCTGGACTGTTTAGCACCCCCTTTGAAAGAAATCTCTCAGTCTGTCAAACATCCAGAGGCAATAGCATATATGACATCACATGACCAAAAAAGCTTTTCACCTGTAGTGCCCTCAAGCGAGACGACTTGGCTTCTGTCTTTTCTTGTGGGAATAAAGTGTGAATGACTCTGCGTTAAAATAAGATTTATGTATGAAGCTGTGCAAGGTGTTCACATATTTTAAATAAAACCATATCCTGCCTTACTGACCTTTAACGGCCTACTAAGGTAGAATTTCCTGACCATCATCTCATTTTATTCTGAGTGTGTTATTTTAATGTCTGATGTTAAGGCAAGCATGCTCCCAAAGGTAGCTTTTGGGAAATCATCCATAGGCAACAAGATTCTGCAAGAGGCAGATTTGGATGCAGTCGCTGCCGCAGCATATTACTCGCCTCACAAAGAGATGCAATTTTTTTAACAAGCCATGATACACAAACATAGCGCTAGCAAAACACCTTAGGTTGTAAGTCTCTGTCTCTTTCTCGTACAAAGCAAGGAGGAACAGCAGACGCCACCATCATTTGGTAGTGTTTATTTATGTATTTTTGCCGTACAACATCTCAGCAAAAATATGTTTCTATATGAGGACGTTAGCGTTGTATGCCAGAAATAATATTCAATTGTATACTGTATGCAAAAAATACTGTGGGCCTCAGAACACACTGTGAATTTAATTATTGAAGACTGTGAAGATTAATTGTGTTTTTTTTTATTAGGTTGGGAAAAGAGAACAAAAGAAAAAAACTAATTCAGGTTATTTTACAACATATCCAAGCTATCATATCCAGCGTTATTCAGTTAACATGCACATCAGTATACATAACTTTAACCTGCACCCTGACCTCAACTGTATCCTCTAGGTCGAAACTAGGATTATATCTCATTATAAGTGCAATACCACAGAGATGGAAGTCTGAACAACAATCTGCTTGTGTTGTCTTTCAACCTCCAACCCTCTTTTGCGCTCCTTGCATTTCTGTTGTGTTTACCAAATGGTTAGAGAGTGCAGATTAATAGCGGTCCAGAGGGCAAAAGGTAATGAAAACTGGAGTAGTTCCCCTCCCGAGACAAATGAGCATGTGCAGAATTAATTATGTCTTTCATAAAATAAAAAAGGAAGAGAGAAGAAGGAAGAAGAAGTAATGCACATAAAATGGGCTTAGGAGCTCAAAGAAGGGCACACTGTTATAAGCAACAATGACATTACGTATGGTACAGCATTAACAACAAAATAGCTGTTTAAATAATTTAGACTGCTTTGTGGAGAAGGTGAGTAATGTACTGTATATTAAACTGTATCAGACAGTCTGAAAATATTAAGATGCCAAAAGAAAAACGTAAAATACATTTAAAGACGCAAGTCGTTTAATTAATAAAAAAATAACGAATTAAAATACAAAACATAACTTCCTGGAACTCCTGGAATCACAAAGCTCCATGAATCACATGATGCTCGAAAATGTTGAACTTCAGTTGTCGCAACTCCTGCTCTCTTAATGGCTCTGTCTCTAACTAGGCCTGCAGTACTGTATGCTTAGCAATGCCATGTATGCTAGCAATGCCAAGGTCATGGGTTTAATCCCAGGGGATTGCACATAGTCAGAAACAAATGTATAATACAATGCAATGTAATTCGCTTCGGATAAAAAGCATTTGCCAAATGCATTAATGCATAGACATGACATGGTCGCACCTATCCATGTCCAATCAGCAACCAGAAGTGTTTTAATGACATATTTTGGAATCGACATACTAAACTGCCAATTTTATAGATATCGTAATCATTCTGATGACAACAAGTTATCATTGCTTCACCGTGCTCACCGTTTCTGCTTAAATGCATGAAATAATTTGCTAATATTGTATTCTGCATTTATTCACTGTATATCCTGCACTTGCTAATTGCACTTCTGGTTAGACCTAAACTACATTTCGTTACAGTGTACTTGTATATGTGTAATGACAATAAAGTTGAATCTAATCTAAATTCCTGATATTAGCCTGGTTTTGTAACGAAGAAATGTTTACTCTCTGTAAGGCTGCTTTGAAATGGTGTGCTTTGGAATAAGCACTTGAGAAATAAATGTAAATTGAATTGAATATGTTTTCATTAAAATATTTGCTAAACAGAAAGGAAAAGGTGTAAAAACAAAAGGAGGACCAGATTAAAATGCATACAGTATGAATAAAACATTGCAAATAAAGTTGCCCTGAAATCATTTAACATGAGATTAATGAAGATTTTTGATAAATAAGTGAGCGTTTGCATGACTGCTCTATAAACCTTATCATTGTTTTCAGCAACAGAGCAAAGCATTTCTAAGCAATCAAATGAAAACTTCCAAATGCAAAATATGCCCATATACCATTTTTGCATAACACAGTGTTTAGTAGCCACAAGTAGCTCTAGTGTTTTCAGTAAGTGAACTGCATAGTAATCGGAGGCTTTTTAAACATTATGAGTCAGATGTCATTATCTTGTTCCTACTTCTGGAGTTTTCTCTGTGTGAACCTCCATTACAGCAATCTAGCCTCACAGCGATCATAGTGATTTGTCTTCGACTCGCCATCAGCAATTTTGATTAAGGTTCATCTCAAACAAGGGCAGGTCAGAGGAATCCAGATGCACGGATGCATTTATTTTATGTGAACATTCACAAAAGCAACATTATCTTGGTTCAATTCCAAAAAGTTATTTTCAGAGCCACAATCAATCGAGATGTTTTGCTTTTTGAGAAATCGTTGCATCTCAACAGTCAGTGGCTGAATACGAACGAGAGTCTCTAAACAGATCGATAGCCGCCTTCCCTAATCACAAGCGTCCATGATTGAGATTTTTAGCCCCGGACGGCGCTGTGTGCCTTCCTTGTTCTTGCGTATATAAATTTGCTCAAGATTGCCTCATGCATGCCAATGGCTCCATTTGATTCTAAACAAACAGCCATCCAAACTGAGACCGTTCTCCCTCCAGGACTCAGAGTCAACCCCTCTTCTGTCAAACAACACAATTGATTCCAAAGCTGACCTGAGCAGAATGCAGGATCAATCCCTCAGAAGTTCTCTTGTATTGACTGCAGTAATAACTGAGAGAATGGATATTGGATGCGGTGAGAACATTGGTAAATGTCTAAAAGGAATGTCACTTGCCTTTGCTGAGTCTTTCTCTATCGTCTTTTTACTCGTACCATCCTGATAATGATTCTGTCTATTGCCTCTGAGAACAAGTATGCTTTGAATTTCTTTCAGCTCAGGTGCTAACAACACTAGCGAAGGTAATGGGTTTGATACTCAGGGGAAAAACATGCTGATAAATGTATTCTTAGTACAATAATGTGCTATAATTTCAAATCTTGTGAGTATTTTCACGTCTCGTATAGACAGTTTTAAATATCGTTTTATCCATTCACATTACATTTACATTGGACCAGTAGGCCAAAGTGCTTTACTGCATTCAAGGCCTTGTACATTTGATCACTTCATGGGTTCCCTGGGTATTAAACCCATCGCAATGGTTGAACAATGCAGGTTTTTCGATGACAAACAATATCGATATGAATTATTTTAAGTCTTTAATTACAAATCTGCAGAGAAGCGGCCTACCTTTCAAAAAGTTACAAAATTGAATATTTTATTGTTTTCACAGCCACGCTTGCGTCTTTGAAGATTTTTCACTTAGAACTAAAAAAGACAGTCCTGTCATATGCCATCATTTCATTGTCTGCCAGGGAGGGCGGTTAACAAGGGATGAAGCAAACAGAAACGTAAACCCCCTTTCTGCTGCCTCACAACCTTCACCTCTTTTAAGACTCATCCAGACACTTAATGGAAATGAATGCAACATTTCTCGGACATGAGAAGAGTGAACCAGCACATAAATGCATTTTTACAATGCAATGGATGGCTAGAGGGGGTGTTGTGCAAGTACTGGGCAGTTAACATAAACATCTCAAAAAAATGAATTTATTATAATCATGACAACCAAATCTTTAAAAATTACATTTAAGAATCACGCTACAACCCAAATAAACAGTGAATCCAGGCATGATATTCACTCAAAACACAAGCAAACAAATTCATACTGTCTTTTATCCTCATTCATAAATGCACATTACACAAATTCTGTTAATCCAATCTGCCATTCCCTTACACTGACATTGAGGAGGAGGACATCTGAAAGCCTCTGAGACCCAGAACTCTCCATCCATAGCAGAAGAGCGCTTCTGTTAAGCAGCCTCTCCATACCAGAGGATAATTCCTCCATAAGAGGTGGCAGATAGCAGCCGTTGGATCCCTTTCTCCCAAAGCTAGAACTTGGCACAATCCACTCTCCCTCACATCAATACAGGTTCCAAAACAGTCACAACAGAACAATGCTCGTGAAGCCTACAGTTCTAGCCTGTCCTGGTTTTCTGAGCCTGACGTGCAATCCTGTGTTTGGCAGAAGAGAATGGTCCATGCAGCTTCAGGTTTAGGAGATAAAAGATTAATTGGAACAAATCATTGGGGGAGAACATAAAGCATGGAGTGAGAACAGAAAGAGGGAGATTAGGATTTCGGAGAGTGTAAAAAAGCACATCCTGAGCTTTGACCCATTCTTGAGCCAAATCCAATTTGGAATTAAGTTCAAAGTCTTGACACTGCTACATGTTTTTATTTTTATTTGATTAGTTTCTAAATAGTTTGAGTAGATACAATCTAAGCCCAAAGTTACATATTCACATAACAAAAAAATGAACCTCTCTAATGATTTCTAAAGCTTCAAGGCTGTTTTATTATGTTATCTCCGGATATACAGTAAATCACAGTATCATGTGTAATAAAAGCTGTGTGGAGTCCTTGAGTAGCATTGTGGCCAGGATGTGAAACCTGCCTTAGGCTATCTGGGACCGTGAACAATCAATAAAAGGAGCTTTCTAATATGTGGGGCCGTATGCCAGTAACTTTGGTTTCTTTGAGAAATACCTTCCACATAATATCTTAACAATTCCGCAAGAGAATTTTGTAGTGCAGACCGATCCAATACAGCCAAGGAAAAACCCATTACATGAACTAATTGCAATACATCATCATTTCTGAAATCATTGATTAGTTGGTGAATGCAAGTCTTTGAGAAGTTAAGACTTTTTTTGGTGAATTACGCATGTGTATCCATGCCAGCTCCAAAGCCTTTTATTTTATTTTTTTCCTTTCTTCTGTAATTTAATCCTGGTAACTTTTATTTTCTTTAATCTTCAAAAAGAGCTTTCGAGATTCTTGACTGAAATAATTGTTGGATAGAACTACGAAATGTATGGCCTGCAGGTTTAAGCAGGTCTCTTTTAGAAGCTAAGGAATGGGCCAGATCTGAAAAGACTGTGGATTAAAGGGTTTTGAGGGTTATCTACAAACTGCAGGTCAGTGGGCATCATCTTAATGAACACAATCTCTTCAGTCATTGCTGCAGAGCCAAGAAGGTGGCAGTCAGGACTAATTACCAAATTCCCCCGCTGCTCGGGTCAAAGTTCATCTTTCTTCATGATTACATTTAAGGAGTGAGCGAGTTGTGAAAGGGTAAACTTTGAATTATTGTTTTGAAGAAAAAAGAAAGACATTAGTGGAGTATTACAACAGCATTTTCCAAATTTAGTCATTTGTTTCATTCAGCTCTAAAAGACAAAAAACATCAGCATCGTACATTTTCATCTATAGGCCTACTTACGCAATAAACACAGAACGCTGTAATTATCGGAAGGCCAACAATCTTTGCTTCTGATTTGCCTGCAACATGCAGGTGCACTATCGCTATGGGTACCATTAACACAATCAAAAGAATGCGCACCGCAGTTGGCTCACTCACCCTGAAGCATGGCCAACTGTGTCTCCTGAGATGCATTCTGTAAAACATTGCTGTAATTTTACAGTAGGTTTGCCAGTAACTTATTGTCGATTTGAGTTAAACTTTACTAAAACACTTTGACTTTTGATATTCAAAATGAGAAGGAAGAGGTCTCATTACTGGCATTACACAAAAAAACGCTTCCTGAGCATTTTAGTTTTTTCTTCTAGTTAAAATATTTAAAATTTCATAAATTAGTAAACGTTAACATTACAAGAAAAGTAACCTAATATTTTTAGTCTTATTTAATGAAAGAAAAAAAAAGAACTTTGTAAGTTAATGTTAAAGACAAAATTGTATTATAAATCTACAGTAAGTTACTGGTGAACCTGTCGCAAAACCACAGCAAAGTTTTACAGTGCACCACTAGCTTAGGAAAATGTTAAATGTTACAGCCTGAGTAGATATCAAAATAATAAACAAAATATATTTAAGAATTAAATACTATTTTATTCATTTTACTACCTTAGTCCTTAATAATAACCAGGATTAAAAAGATAAAATATGTGCCACTGTTATTACTATAAATTTGGGATGGAAAGCAACGTTCAATTGGGCTGCTCTAGCAAAGGAAGTCAAGCTTCTAGTTAAGAGCCAATTGTCAATCAATAAAGATTGATTATCGTCTGGGGCAGGGGCTCTACACAGGGTCTCACAGTGCACTAGCCAATCTCTTAGCTGTGGAAGCGACCTCGAAAAAGGGTGTTTTTAGAGCAATTTGGTCTTAAGAAACAAAAGTTCCAGTTGATGTTACAATGTAAAAAACCCAACTTAAAAAAAGTTCAAACAACTAATTTTGTTGTGTTGGTTGTGCAAAAGTCCATGAAAAAGTTATTTTGTGTCCAAATCCAAACACTTTCCTCATTAACTTAAAAAAGGATTTGCAAGTTCACTCAAAAAGACCTCTATAAATGTAAAAAATTGAGTTACGTCAATTTAGGCCTCATGTAAGCTAATGTATTGTTTGCGTATTAATAGAAAATCCACACGGAAATTATGAGTAGGCTATAGTAAAAGTTTAGGAACCATGGTTTTTAGTGTATTGATTGGGCTACTTGATAACCAATAGCAGAACCAATTTTTTTACTGTTTTAACCGTAAAACCATGATTCATTTTCACAATGGACACACACACACACACTTGTTTATTTGATATAAATTATTGTTACACTAATAATACATCAAGAAATACTTATGTGCTTCACAGGCCGACCATCATATGACATCAAACTATCGCGACACCGGTCCATTGATGTCTTACGCTGATTGGTAACTACTAACAACGAACAGTATGTTTACTGCATGTAAAATTGTATTTGTAATATTTGCGTTTGATCACTTCCTGCCATGTAATGCTGCCTCACGTAAGCTAAAGCATTGATTTACTAATGTTAAACAAAGCCTTATTGTAAAGTGTTACTGTTAAAACGTTATTGGATAAAATGTTGAATTTTGAGAAGTTGCATCCAATAAAAGTAGAGTAGATATTTAGGAAAATGCTAACATTTGCCTGCCAGCAGTGCAATCTTATGATCCCTCCATCTCGCGAATCATCATCCAAAGCTACGCCTCCTCCAAAACATATGAGTGCGCGCACAGACCAGAAGCTGTTGGATTGTTAATGGTTGCTTTCGTGAAAAGCCTGAGAGAATTTCAAAACATTGACACAAGTTTAGCCAGAAACAATATATTTTTTTAAATTTCTGCTACATTGTTTTTGAATTATGTTATTTCTGCTAACTCATATTTGTGTTTTTTCTTATGACAGAACTTCCTTACAAGTATATCACATGCAGTGTAGATACTGTAAATACACCTGCTCCAGTCCAAATCTGCTGCTTAGACACTACAGGCTCTTTATCCAAAGCGACTTGCAAAACATTTTTTCAACACCAATAGTTTACAAGACCATGTACTAAATCTGCAATTTTTTATGTTGGATGCTGTACATGCATAGTGTATGTAAAACTGACTTATTTGGCCACTGCATTGCACCTCATTGTTTACCATAAAGTTTAAGTTAATCATGAAATATTTAATTTCTAGACAACAGACATCATATCACACAGATATGCTACAGCTCTACGGGGACTACCCTTGTACCTCAGAAGCAAGAAGCAATATCAAAGACCTGTCTGGTGAGTTTTGAGCTTTAAAATAAAAGCACATAAAGGCTTGTTAATATATAATGATGTTAATAATCTATTTTTCGTTGTCTGTGATTGACTGTCATTAATTTCTTGTTAAATCTGTGTAATTTTTAGGACACAGGTGCAGAGGAGACCTATACTAGTGGAGTGAAACGGTATATCATTAAAGTTATGGAAGGTGATCTCACCTGCACCGAAGTCAACGTGTGTCAACCGTGGAATCATTAAAGAGGCAACTGTGGTCATATTTTCATGGAGGACATTTCTGACTTTCACGCAGCGTTCATGGTACTCTTTGGACTTCTCTTTGCACTCAATATCGAATACCCAAAAGGACTAGAATATACATTTGAGGCAGTGCAGAACATTTTTGAAGAAGACTAGGATGTTGTTTGTCGTTGGTTCCCTTTGTATCAATGTCTGTTCAGATGTGATCATATTTTGTGGGCTGTTCTTTTTAAAATTTAAGCCAGTCTTGCTGCATGCTGAAATTTGGAGTACTGAATAGGTTCACTTTTGCATACTTTGAATTGAGTTGTTTGCATTTGTGGTTCTTTGGTGGTGCTGATTCAGAAACACACTGTTTTACATAATTGGTTTTATGAAACTGTTTTAACTTTAACATTTGTAAAGTCAGTTCAACATATGGAATAGTTCATCAGAGTATCCCTTTAACTGTTTTTTATTTAAAAATGTTGTATCTCAGGAGACATTTTTTCAGGTATAGCACTTTCAGAGTTAAGAAATGTAATTCTCGATTCCTTTTAGTTTGCCTTGCTCTGTGACTTTTGATGAGAAAACACTTTTGCTTAAGTGTTCTTATTTTCGGTAGAGAAATTCTAATTGTCATGCTGACTCGTCTAAACTGAAAACAATTTAAACTCTTTTTTTACTTGTTGAAAGTGATAGCAACGTTATTGTATTTTCCTGTCCTAGCGTAATTTTAATTAGAGCAATTTCCATTAGCATTTTGTTTGCTTACTCAAAAAAATTAGCACAATTTGATAAATTTAGTTGTAGAAGCAGTTGTACCTCTCAAGAAAACTAATAATCCTAAACCTCAATTCAGTACTTTTAAATCAGTAGAACTAATAATCCTAAACTACCTCAATTAAGTATTTTTTGTATCTCCAATTCATTACTTTAAGACAGTACAACTTCTATTTCAAAAAGTTGAGTGAACAAGAAAAAAGCGAGGGGAAAAGATTCTTTTCTTTAAAATAAGTCGTTTTTCTATTGTGTGCATCATTTTAAAGAATTCTGTCTTCCCCATTCAAAAAGATAGGACTTTATTCTTGGTGGCTGAAATAGTTGCCTAAAGGAATTTTCAAAAAAAATTCTGGTTGAAAATAAGTATAATACTACATTCAAATTCATGAATTCTGCCGACACTGCCATCCAGACCGATTTAAAGTGCATTTGTGGTATATGTTTTTATAGTCCATGCTGTCATGATTCTGCTCCATCATGTCATGTTTTCTTAGTGTAGTGGCAGGATCATGACAGAACCTCATGTTAAATGTGGAGAGAGATAATTATTGTTCTTATGGCCTTCCATAATCTCTCTCCGGTCTCGTCTTTGTTCCCATCCTCTCGTTACCCTCTTTATTGATTAATGCCTTTCACCTGTTTCCCTCTTGATTTGCTCCCTTATTTAATGCCCTTGTGTCTTCTATCTTGTGCTGGTTCATTGTGGTTTGTGTGGTGAGTTCCTGTTGTGTTAGTTTAGTTATTTGTAGTTTATGTCAACAGTTTATTCAAGTCTTGTTTATGTGCAGTTAGTTTTAGTCCTGTTCTGTCTTGTCATTATATTCCCATGTTTTGTTATGTTACCCCCACGTGGGTCTTTGTTTTATTATTTATTAAATATATGTTAACCCCTTAACCGCTGTCTGCACCTGGGTCCTCTCTCCGTGTCTCACCACCCGAGAACCATGACAGAATGAACCAGCCCGGTGTATGCGGCCATTCCAGCCCAGTGCATCCTGTTCATGTCTGCCGGCTCTCCTGTTCATGTCTGCCGGCTATCGTGTTCGTATCTGCCGGCCATCCTGTTCATGTCTGCCGGCTAGTGTTTTCGTGTCTGCCGGAGCTACCCAGTCCGTGTCTGCCCATGTTTGGACTTCCCTTTGGACTCTTGTGTGCCCCTTCCCTTGGACTCTTGTGCTTGCCCGTTCTGATTTATTGTATTATCATTTTGCCACTGTCACAGTCTGTCTTGTCTTGTTTGTGCCTTGAGGAGCATCAGGTTGCTGCTCCTTAAGGAGAGGCTTCTGTCATGATTCTGCTCCATCATGTCATGTTTTCTTAGTGTAGTGGCAGGATCATGACAGAACCTCATGTTAAATGTGGAGAGAGATAATTATTGTTCTTATGGCCTTCCATAATCTCTCTCCGGTCTCGTCTTTGTTCCCATCCTCTCGTTACCCTCTTTATTGATTAATGCCTTTCACCTGTTTCCCTCTTGATTTGCTCCCTTATTTAATGCCCTTGTGTCTTCTGTCTTGTGCTGGTTCATTGTGGTTTGTGTGGTGAGTTCCTGTTGTGTTAGTTTAGTTATTTGTAGTTTATGTCAACAGTTTATTCAAGTCTTGTTTATGTGCAGTTAGTTTTAGTCCTGTTCTGTCTTGTCATTATATTCCCATGTTTTGTTATGTTACCCCCACGTGGGTCTTTGTTTTATTATTTATTAAATATATGTTAACCCCTTAACCGCTGTCTGCACCTGGGTCCTCTCTCCGTGTCTCACCACCCGAGAACCATGACACATGCATTGCAACAGTGATTCATCACCCAATAAGAACAAACATGTCGTCCTCTAATGTCCTTATTTTAACTGTGAACACTATAATGAACACATGTACAGCTTCAATTCACTGTGAATTCAGCGTGTCTGTCTTCATTCTCCACCACACTGTTTTGTGTGTGTGTGTGTGTGTTGCTTGAGGTATTTCATAAATATATATATACCGAATTAAATAAAAAATGTAATAGGCAACCAAATTAAAGTCATATACTTAACAGCATTTCTCACCTCCGACTTGACACTTTCACTCCATCTGGTTTTGTGTAAATTGGGTTTGTTCATTACAGCTTCAGTTCTGCTACTATCATTGCGAGACTTGTTCCTGAAAAGCGCTGATGAAATCTGTCAATTCCGTTCCCTCCTTATCTGACACTTGGAGCAAGTGAGAGCTTTTCACTACAGATGTGAAACATCTATTCCTCGACACAACACAAATGGCTCTGGTGTGACAGCATTGCTAGCATTCCCAGGGTGGATGATATAGGAGACGTTGACGGTGACGCTTTATCAATGTGAGGTAAAGATAAAGCTCATTTCAGGAGAGAAAACAGGACAGTGCATGGACATAGTGCATATATCTTTCCCGGCTGTAATGTTGTATAGTGAGATAATGAGTGATTTTTAATGAGCGCTGGAAAGTAGATTTTTAAGCTTTCCTCTGCTTGCATATCATCAGCATCTACTAGTCATCACCACTACCTGACCAAAGTTTGAGAGTTAACAATGTTCTGAAATAAAGGCTCCTGTGATAATACGTGACCTTAGCTAATGCATAGTTAGTGATAGCTAGTGCTAGTTTACATAATATTGCATATAGGCTTATTCGCAAATCTAAAGTTTTGATTTGCATAACATTTTCACTAATAATGATGTTGTTTAACATCAAAACCTCGAAGGAGTCTTCTCTGGAGACGCCTCATCAATGGATCGATTACCTCTCAGCGGACTCATCAGAGCTGCCCCCCTGGCGGCGGTTTAGCATCGGTGTCTACCTCACCTATGGCGCGGTGGAAAAAATCAGCGGTACCTTCATCGGTTGTGTTGGGCGTACCTTCTCTGGATCTGTTCCACATTGGTGGAATGATCTACCAGCTGCTACAAGATCAGCAGACTTGGTTGGCATCTTTAAAAAACGCCTTAAAACGCATCTCTTCCGTCAACACGTCGCTGATTGATTTTTCCTAATTCTCTTCCCTTTCCTTCTTTATAAAAAAAAAAATAACCTTACTAACCTCACTATTCTTAGCTTTTTATACTGTGCTAGGCTTTAATGGACTAGTTTGATGCATTTATGTATTTTGTGGCCTATGTTGTTATAATTGCTTCCAATGTTTCCTCATCTGTAAGTCGCTTTGGATAAAAGCGTCTGCTAAATGACTAAATGTAAATGTAAATGTAAATTCACTTCCATTGACAATAAATTTCTTTTGCATTTGCAGTTGTTGAGCCGAGACTAGGGAATAGCCTCCCATTATCTCTGCGATCCCTGCATATGAGTTTAAATCTAAACTTTAACAACATATTCTCTTACAGTTTTTTTTTGTTACATTTCTTATGTCATTTTTAATTATTGCAATTATAACTATATGTTGTTTTGTGTACTTCTTGTTCATGGTGGTTCTGTAAAGCAGGGGTTTTCAAACTTTATGATACCAAGGACCACAAAATAAAATGAATATTTTGTGAGGTACCCCCACTTTAAAATACACAGCTATTTTTATGTGTAAAGATAAAAGTAAAGAGTACTCTAAGAGTAAAGAAAGAAAATAGACAAGTATGATTTTATAAAGACAACATGTTGATTCTTAACTTAAATAGTTGGCTTTCACTTGGAAAAAGTATGGACTATGGAGAGAAAAACTATCCAGAAAGATACAAATGAGTCTGTGTAGCAAAAAAGCAGATAAACACTTGAAACAATCACAATGTACATAGACTTTTAAATGTTTCTTAAGTGTTTGCCATTTCTGAGGACCTCTTGCAACCTTTTGGATGCCCCCTGGGGTCCCCGGGCCCCAGTTTGAAAACCCCTGCTGTAAAGGCCTGTGGTCAACTTCTGCTGTGTTTATGTGCTATATAAATAAATAAAAGAAGATGTATGGATTTAATTCCAGTAGATAACAAAAACCAAAGCAAGTGCTATATACAAATAATGCTATATTATTTGCTATATTATATATCGAAACTCTACTGGCATAAAGGGTTAAACGATGTATTAAGGTCACAACAGCAGAGTAATATTTCACAACCAAAAAGGTCAAAATACTTTTACTTTATTGTAAACACTGTTAGAATTATGTATATTTTGTAACACATTAAATTGAAAGGCCCTCTTCAACAGATGTAAACAAAGCTGATCTAACTTTGTTTCAGCACATCTTCCTGTTTCTGTTGGTACAAACTGCACAAATGTTTTAAGCAATAACATGTAGTATAATCATATCGAAAATGTTAAACAAATATATTTGAATTATACTCTATATGTTAGCTAAAAAAATTAAATACAAAAATGAAACTGGAAAATCCATTTCTTTACATTTTTGTGAGGTGTTCTATAAAACATATTGGTAAATGTTTTACTGTGGCCAACAGTGTGCAAATCAACAAAAAATACTGTAAAGGTTTGTAATATAAGTCTCTAGTTACACCATAGGCCTCTATATTTAAATGCTATCAAAACTAATTGATGACCTCCCAACTATTTTTATCTTGGTTACCCTTACCGATCGGTATGTAGCTATAACATTGTACGTGTAACATTATCTGATGCCTAAAACCTGTGAAGCTAAATTGCCGCAAGATTTTCCTGTAAACCTCTCTAAATGAAGCAAAAACAAGTGCCTTTGGTACAATCATATCGATCTGAGAAAGACAGATGGATCTGTTGACATGCGAGGTACGGCTATGCCAAGTGCATGTTTGCTTTCTTTAAATGAGTAGCTCTAAAGCCAGCTTAAACAGTAATCCTCTAATGTATGATCATTGCTCTTTACTGTATTCCACTCTGACAATTCATGAGCGAATTATTCACATAAGGCCTGTGGAAAAGGACATCAAACATTTGTGAGATTTGTAGTGATTTTTAGACCTCCCATGTTTCAGAAAACCACAATCGCTGGATATACCAAGCGCGGACTAACATTAACCCTAGCTTACCCAAAGACATACATATACGTCCTCTTTCTTATGCACTCACACACTCATTTCCGCTCACTCACTTTTACACGTCCTTTTGATGTTTTGAAAGCAAGAAGCGGCTGGTAATTAAAGCTTTGAGGGGATAATGTCGGACTGAACTTGTGTCTGTGTGAGACACAAAGCCGACTAATTAAAATTTGAAATGGATTCTACTCTTGCTCTTTCAGAGATCGTCTTCCCGGAGAAAGAGGCGACATGGATGACAGCAGTAATATTCACGACTGCATATTAAAGAACCGAAGAGTCCAACTACACAACAAGATCTGACCTTTTTACGTTGTCAAAACTGCAGCTTACAAGTTCTACTGGCACATCGGCATGACAGCGACTTCAAACCGGTGATTTAGACCTGCGGTACCACCTACAGAAGTGCCTCAGAAACAAAGAGACATTCCCTGAGGAAACTAATGTTAGATAGGGATGTATGCTTTTTGTTGGAAAAGAGTAATAGAGTTTATGCATCGTGATTTGACAACCTCTTTTAGAGTTCCCGGGAGCCAATCAAATCCAAGTCGAGACACTTTTTAATTTTTTGCAATAGCTATGAATATTGCCTGTAACCATAGTGACAGTGACTAAAGATAAAAAAGATGTCACAACCAATCTGTCTTTAAACAATCACATTAGTGCAACTCCAAACTTTATTCTTCTACTGGGTAAATAAAGCCAATGTTATCAAAAGTACTTTTAATAAATAGACATTATAAAAGTACAAATAATTATAATGAAGTCTAAACATGGAGTAAATCGAGAAATATTCTTGAGCTCAATCTACAGAGAAATCCCAACAATGGATAAAATCATCTGAAGCATCTCAAATCTTCAACATGTACCAGAGTAATTACTGTAATCACTTTGATTTGTCTACACATTGGCTTATATTATTCTCCATAAATACAAGCATATTTACCAGACAGTACAACTCCAGCTCGGATTGAGTGTACTAACTGATGCATTTATTTACAAATCAGACTCATTGAATCAGTATTGGAAGTCGGTATGGGCTTTTGAGAGGCCCATTTGTGGAAAACATTTCATTTCCTAGAGTTCATAGAGGCAGGATAAATGCCACAGGCGTCTGCTTTATGGGGGCTCATCGCCATCCGCTGCGGCAAACCCAGCTCTTTTAATGGCCCATTCAGCTGTATTTATGGGATGACAGCAGGTGTCATTGAGCGGCAGAACAGTGCAAACCAAGGGTGCGCTGCAATCAACACAGAATTAGAGGGAGTTAGAAATGAATAAAGAAAAGTCTTTGCTGTTTCATAAAGGACAGGGATCATCAAACTGGAGAAGGAATATTGGGCGATTGAGGTTTGTTTATGTTATTGCATTTTCTGTGCCTCGTTCCAGCTTTGGGTGGAATCGTGGTGCTCTAACAATGCTTGCCACCATATTTTTATCTAATGGTGCTGAGAGTAAATAGCAAGCAAAACAGGGTTACCTATGCAAATGATTTATTATGAAAGCTGAATACTCTTCTTAGATATAGCACAGCGTCCCTAAATGTAAATGTAACAATTTCACATAGTTTAGATTTTATATTAATTCTATATTAAGATTATTTGCATTTTAAGATGTAAACTTTTTAGTTTAAATACTACAAAACATTTTTTTATTTATGACACTGAAGCACATAAAGGTATGATCATTAAAGATGGTTAAGATCCGTCCAGACATTTGAAAAATAAATTTACATTTAGTCATTTTGCAAATCCAAAGCGACTTACAAAGAGTTCAGGGAGCAATAAGCAAATTATTGTCATACAAGAGCAATAGTACAATAGGTGCTAATACAAAGTTACTAGTTTCAACAAAAGCTAGACCTCTACCTGGTGAGAGAAGAGAGAGGGTTAGTGTACTTAAAAAAAAAAAATATATATATATATTTTTTTTTCATTTGTCTGTTAAGTATTCTCAGTAGAGATGGGTTTTAAGTAGTTTTTGAAGGTTGTGAGAGATGTGGTTGACCGAACCGCGTTAGGAAGAATGTTCCACCAGAACAAATGAAATAAAATGACAATTAAATCATACTGCAAGTTATATATAGTCTCTCAACAAGTTTACGTCCGATTTGACCTAATATTCAATTATATCATTAAATATATTCTCATGCCATACCCCTTCACCAGTCTAGAGCATTACAACAAGGTGATGGGTAATTACTGCAACCATCACCAACCCCATCATTTCTCTCCGACTTACTTTTCTCACCTTTCTGCTCCCCTCTAGTCTATCCTTCCATGCCAGACATATGTTTAAATGGTTTGTGTCGTTTCCCCATTCCAACACGTCAAGAAAGTGACAGAAAATAACTCTAGAATCTGGACAGAAATGATAGCATTGAGTCCTGTTAGCGAATGGAAGTTTGCCAGTTTCTCTGAACCCCAATCAACAAGAAATAAACACACTGCTGAGAAATTTCCAGATAAAAGTGCAACAAATATGTCTGCCACTGATGAGGGAAGCCTTTGATAGCCACCTTGCCCATGTGGCAAAGATATAATTTTAAGCAGAAACTGTTTACTGTCTGAAGTGCTAATTGATTTTGAAAGTCAAAGAGGACTTGTGCTGCTCAAAATTTTGATCAAATGTTTTCGTCAAACAAGAACTTGGTAACCAATTACGTCCCTATAATATAAAGTGACATATTTTGTCATTAAGAATATAAAAAAAACATTTCAAAACATTAAGTCCAAATTATTTAAAAAATGCATTTTAATGGAAAACGAAACACTGGTTTTGTGAAAGGAGAACCACTAGTCAAAAGCCTAGTCTAATATACTAGTTTTATGAAATTTTGCTGCGTCTAGCGGTGAGGTTGCGATTTGCAACCAACGGCTCACTCCACCCCTTGCCCTTTCTTTGCCATAGGACATAGCGCATGTATGAAACACGCTCTGTGGAGCACTTTGTCCGATTAGTGCTACCATAGAAACAACATGGCGAATTCCATGCAAGGAGACCTATGGTAGATAGAAATCGCTCATTCTAAGGTAATAAAAAAACATAACGTTTCATTATGTAAGGTCTTTCTAAACCTCTAAAGCCATAATATTGCATTTCTGTCAATAGATCCTTAAAAAACCATTAGATCTTAAACAAATTCAATAATCAAAACAATTTCGAAGTATGAGTGTAGCACCAAAATTCCCATATCAGTTTGGACTTTCTGACCCCACTGTATTTTCAAGTATTTCCTTCAGTAGACATTTTAATCTGCTGGTGTGTGAGAACACAGCCATCATCAGGGAGGTGTGTGGGGGTGAAAGAGCCATGGCTCAGCAAAGGAGGGATTAGAAGCAACAGAGACGTGAATAAGATGGAAGAAATAATGGGATATGGGAGATGTAGCACCATCCCTTTGTACGTGGTCAGTCTGTTAGGGGCCTATGGCAGGTGAGGGCTGGAAAGGACGTATTTAAAAGAGATGCTATCAGGGAATAAGATATATTATTGGTATATTATTATGTTATAAGATGAATGTCTAGATGTCACAGAAGAAGCTATGCAAATTCCGATAATAATCATCCATGTAGGTTTGAATACAAGCTCCTTCAACGGCATTTAAAGGTGAAGTTATTTCTGCACTAGCAGGACTATTGAAAAATGACAAGCATTGGTTTAGCCAGTGTTCTGGTGAATACTCACTACATAAATACAGAGCTTGCATGCCAGAATAAATCCAACACGTATACAAATGGTACTTTTTATGTCAATCTTCAATAAAACATACTGTACATGTCTATTATTTAATATAGCATTATTTAATAATACATAAGTAGGTTGGTCCAGTTTCTTGACAAAGGTTGTCAGACATAGAGCTCAACAGTTGAAGGCGTTTAATTAGGTATACAGCTTCTCTGTATGAGGTGTGTGTGATTAGCTTATGTGCCCGACTGTTTGCCATGCAGTATTGTCGGACAAAATGAAGGTCAGGCTAATTTGTTTGACATTTATGTGTTTCATACCTCCATATTGGATTGACGAGACGAGAATGTTTGTGTTGCAAAAGCGATGGAGACCCCTTGTGACATTAAAATGAAAGTTTAATGAACTTTAAGACTATTTATCTAGTCATGCATCATCAGTTTAATTATACTGAGGCAAAGCAATCCTCGGTTCTCTAACTGTTGTTATTGATAGCGTGGGCTTATTGTCTCAAACAGAGGAAATAAAAATCTAGCAATATTTAAATTTCAGCCAAATTTAAATTGAGTGCATACAATTTATACAAATGTTTAAGACTGTGTTCATTCCCAGAGAGAGAGAGAGAGAGAGAGAGAGAGGGAGATAGAGAGGGGGAGAGAGAGAGAGCTGCTATGAGTGCACCCGTAATGTTCCTCATCAGAACCATTGGTTCAACATTTCATCCCTTCATTCACAGGTTTCCTTTCTCCTTCCTGTTTCCTCTTTTCATTATTTGATCCATTTTATTCTTCTCTTCCCTCTAAACCTTCCATTTTGCTCTCTATTTAAGATTTCTGACTGTAGGCTGTTTAGCTGCCCGTCTGCACCAATGTTCATTACAACACATGTGCAGCACTTATCTGCTCTAGAGGTCTGCAAGGAGTAAGAACTTTCACTTTAAAACTGAACAAATGTACAAGCAGACTTGTGAATGCATATGCCACTATATATACATTTGAATTACCCTGTTTAGAATCTGACAAGCCTTCTTTCATGCTCTGTAGAGTATCTTTATTTCCTTAATTCTCTTTCACTGTCAGACTCTCTCTCTCTCTCTCTCTCTCTCTCTCTCTCTCTCTCTCTCTCTCTCCTTATGTCTCTGACCTACAATAATTGAAGCAGTTCTATCTCTTCACCATGTACATCAAAAAGAAAGGCAAAAAGGGACAGACAGTGTAAAAATAAGTTGCGGAGAAAAAACCCTGAAGAACTGTTCGTTGCTAATCACTGTCCTTCCCACTGGCCACACTAATTCCTGGCTCTCCCTGGAGAGAAAAAACATACCCACAGTGCCCCCTGTTGGACACCACCACTGTTTCATCTAATAAAACTGTATGGAAGAACAGCCGAGAATGTTTGCTTCTGTGGATGAGGTGTGTGTGCGCACGTGAATGCGCGAGTGTGTGACATTACGTGTCCTTTGGAATTATGTTTGGATTTGTTTGCATATGCTGATTTGTAATAAAAAGATTAAATGCTCTGACAACCACATATTCCTTGTCAAGGAAAAAAAACACACACATTCATGCATACACACTTATTTTAAATTGCTTTCTATTTAAAAATGCATCAATCACCACTGTATTACTTACAGTTAAAATACCATGCCTGCCTTAGGGTGTTTTACATTTGATGCACATTATGCATGAATCTAAACTCCAGGAAATGCAGCAGAATTACCTTCAACAACACCAAACTTCTCTGCCATACAGAACCAACACGAACCGCTATCCAACTTGTTTTGGAATGCGGAAGTAAACAATGTGACGTACTTCCTTATTGTCTTGAGAATTCTGTTTCATTAGACGACTGGTGGAAAACAATGGAAGTGGGGTCGCGTGAGCACGCTTAAAACACCATTAAAACAGCTCTGGTGAATATTTTTCACACCTGCAATGTATTTCAGGATGAAGTGGCTTGAAATATCATAGGAAGACATATTCAATTATTTTGTGTTTTCTCTCGGAGTGGACAGGTCTTCGATGCGCACCTTTAAAAGCGCAGAGCGTAACGTTAAGTTACAAGTAACTTACATGCACAGTGGGAAAATCGGTCGAAATATGTACATGACATAGACCACAAATTTGTGTTTTTAAAAACAGATGTGAATCCCAGTCAAAGTGGAGCAAACATTCCTGGATCCTTTCAACTGATAACGGAAGAATGGAGAGGGCCCGTTACTCTTGTATCGCAGGTCTACACCGAGTTGCAGCATCCAACTTTCTAAAAAGAACTCTAAACATACCAAACCAATAACTGACTGTTTTTATGCCTATTAAATTAAAATTATTGCATGGTGTTCATCCTCTCGCCTCTTCACGTCAGCTTTAATCCTCATAGTAACATGGTAAATAAGGCTATCAGTATCTTGTAACTGTTAACTTATTCAACTGTAAGTTTGCTTTAGCCTGTTAAGTTTTAAACTGCTAAATACATATAAAAATGCTAACAGCTAAATATTAACTGCTGCTAATATTAGTATACCACTATTTGCATACTGTTTTATGTAGTTGTGCTAAATTTGTTTTGTTTATATACAATCTACGATTATATTTGATTGTTGTAAGTTGATGTTACTCTCACCATTAATGTTTTCCTTTGAACACGGTTTAATAGTTATTGTAGTCAAGAATGTGAATTCTTTCTGGAGAAAGGGCATTCAGCTAAAAAAGTTTGCAGAACATAGGGTGCGCCGCATCCAGATTCAGCTCTGGAGCATGGATTAAGGTAAAACTATTTCGTTGCTCTTGTACCGCTATTATGGCAACCTCTAGCTGCACACAGCAAGCTTGTACCTTCTTAGCGTTCCATAATAAATATGAACTAGTCAAAATAGCACACTTGTCTCACTCGCAATACGACTGCCATTGGCTATAGTGGCACACCGGAAGTCTAATCACAAACATCTCAAAGATGGCGGCGCCCATATTTACGCCAACAATAAGGTGGATAGCTCATTAATATTATCTGGAAATTGACTCATTAAAGCCATGTAGTGTTAAAGAGGAAAAGCCATACGCACCACTTCATGGCTGGACAAAACTTAATACACAGATCAGTTGTGCATGCACCACATTTGTTTGAGCAATGTAAGCTAAACTGGTCTGAGAAAGGACAACCTGTACCTGAAGCCTCAATTATCCACTTTTCCTGACAAATCCGTATGCTTCCTCGGATCGGCCGTTGCATGTGTGATTGAGCTCGAATCAAGGAAACAGAATTTTCCCTAAAGGATATGCTTTTAAAAGTCAATTGGCAAACATGAGGGATGATGATCAAGGCAGCATTAAAATGGATCAACACACACTCACAGATTCCCCTGGTAGCTGAACCTTAGATGAATACACTTGTAATGAGACCAAGGTGCCAAATTAAGATACAGAGATGAATCAATGGTTCTTTGTAGGGTATGCACTGTAGGCTATGCACAAATACATGCCGCATACGGTTAGATAATGCCCAGCGTACACTACATTACTTACAAAATCCCCCGATGACTGTACTGCTCTCATTACATGGCATCTGTTGTGTTGGTAGCACAGAGGTGTACACACTGCATGTTTAGACAAGGTTCACAATTACAGAATTTTCACCTGGACAAATCCCCAACAGAGAATGTGATATCCAAAAAAATTGTCGTCTTTTAAAAAGACACACACAGACAACACACAGAAATCGGCAATTATTTTTCAACCGACTGCCAGAATGGAGCTAGATCAGATTGCCATCTGTTATGTTTGCCCCTCCCCTCCAAAAGCGCTTTCCCAAACAGCAGTCAGTACTTCTAAAAGCCATGAATGCTTTGCATTTTCACAACGGCCTCAGCTTTCGCTTAGCATTGCATTCAGTACTTTGCACACAAAACAAATAATATATATAATAATATATAATCAATTATAAATTATATATAAATCATGATTCCAGAGCCTACAGTATGTTCTCATTGAAAACGTCCTATTGTTTGTAAACTTTTGTAATAATGAGTTAAATTAGGGAGAGTTTCCAAATCGTTTTGCCAACACCCACTGTCCTCTAAATAAATGTAACAACCCCTCCAATCCATGAAAACAGTAAATTCCTCAAAAAACGGTTAATAATTCTTACCAGGACACTATTAGAATTATAAGAGAAGCTTTGTGTGCATGTATATCTGATGTAATATGAAATGATGGACTGTATGGGGAATGCACACGCTTTACAACTAACCAAGCAACGATGTCCAAAACACTCATTTCCATTTAGAAACAGAACCATTTATAACACCATCAGGTAATGAGGAAGTTAAGCAGGAATGAACACAGTATACACACACAAACACACATCATTGTGTGCAGGTGTATTGCTTCCAATCGTAAATATGCATAGAAATAAATCAAAACATATGACATGTTATTGTCATGTAGCTGCAGACTGAAAGTTCAGATTACATGGTAGAGTATTTGTGAATACTTCACAATATTTCCCTTCATTCTGTCTAGTCAAATCTCATTGGGACAACACAGTGTTTCATGTTGAAATCTGTCTCGATATGGCCTTCCATACAGCATAAAAAGAAAAACACAGTTCCTCTTAACTGTATGTAGTCATTTGCATATTATTATTAGAACAAACATGAACAAAATTTTGGTTTTGGAGGATGACAATTTATCTACTGTATTCAAACAGAAAGCTGACTAAATTGTGTTCAAAATATCCTTGTGTGAATTCTCAATGGCTACCTGAGGAGTCCTGGCACAGGCGGGAGCAAAGAGAGAGATTAGCAAGATTTGCTTCGATTTTGGCACAAAGTGCAACACGGCATGCAACAAGGCAGTCATGTAATGTCAGCAGCGGTCTCTCTCTGCTTCTTGCCAAAACTGAGCAGTGACTTTTGCAGGAACCCAGTGGCAAATGTTTTGATTTCTTTACTATATGATTTAGTCAAGCTACCCCTCTCCTTCCCATATCCTATTGTAACCAATTAAAACACTAGTTTAACTTTTGAAAACAGTCAAAATATATAAAATCAACAACGAATGGGAATTCTCTGTTTATTGTTACTGAAAAGGTTAAAATGTTGCCCAGAGTTAATTTAGCCAAAGTTGCTTTCCATTTCTAACACCAGCAGGAAGTAATATCGGAGATTAAAAGTGCCACTCGACGGAGGGATCATATATTTAATTCTGGATGTTTGGATCTTTGAATTATATTAAAAAAAGAGAACTGCGGGAGGCTTCTTGAAGGGCATTTTTATTTATACTTGAATCACACTGCACAACAAACATAAATATGCCACATGCAGTGGAGATTTACTTTATCTGTAAGACCCAAAATAACCAGAACAAAATCCCAGAACGAAGAAAATAGGCTAAACAAGTAACCAACAACACTATTGTTGTCTTATAAATTTACATTTAAAGCACAATAAATTAAGATACGTCTGAAATAAGCCAAATTAATAATGGGGAAAAGGGTGTGAATATGAATGCACACAGTATACTGTAATATCAGTAACATGACAATAATTAAACTGGCATATACCCAACATAATGGCAACAATTTAAAGCAAAACTGCTTTTGCCTGGTAAAAGCTGAAATAAATCAACCACAAAAGTAGCCCTTAAGAACAAGAGCTGTATTGTATGTAAACCAATTATACAGAAGACAGTGATGAGTTATCTTTAAAGTAATTGTTGTGCATTACATTTAAAGCAGGTAAAGCAATCTCTCTGCTTCTTTTTTAGACTATTCCACTAACTCATATTTCAACAGTCCTAGAGAGCGCCACAAAATTAAGCAAATGAAAATGTACTTGATCATTATTTGCAATTAGATAATCTGACATAATTTCAGCAGAAGTGTTGAACTTAACATTTACATTTATGCATTTGTCAGATGTTTTTATCCAAACTGACTTACCACGTTCTAACCACTGAGCTACAGGAAAGTTTAAAGGGCTAGTAAACTCATATAAGTAATAAGTAAATTATTGCGTAGTTCACCCCAAAATGAAAATTCTGTCATCATTTAGTCACGCCAAGAATGTTGCAAACATGTATACATTTTTTTGTTCTGCTAAACACAATGAAAGATATTTGGAAGAATATCAGTAACCAAACGGATCTTATCCCCCATTGACTCGACCATAGTATTTACTCTCTCTACTATTGCGGTAAATGGGGGAAGCGATATTTTTGGTTGACTGACATTCTGCCAAACATCTTCCTTTGTGTTCAGCAGAACAAAGAAATGTATACCAGTTTGAAACAACACAAGTTTTTCTGTGAATTATACATTTAATACATTGTCAAATACTGGTTTAAATACATTACAAAATTGTATGTTTTCTGATTGTTTATGTTTATATGAATAAGAAGAATAAGTTAAAATAATAAAAATATACATTAGGGTTAGGGTATATTAAAATTATTATAACGCAAATTATGCACTCTTAATATGATCAGAAATGTTCATCATTGAGGTATTCCACAAGTACATTGGCACTACTTAAACAAACTTTAAGTTTTAACTTTCTGTGTCCTATAAGACACCTTAAGTGGAACAAATGATCCCATTCTCTCCTACTGCCAGAGCTGGTTTAAAAGCAAAAAAATTATTACAAGCTACATGCTTGTGAAAGTTGTGGATGTCCGTATGCATTGCATCATTAAAACACCCCTAATAAAATGTGCACAGATGTAACCTATTTTATATCATGAATAAGTAAAACAGTGCTAAATTGCATTTGCTCTCTTCTGATCTGCAAAAAATATATGTGGTCAGCAGAGGTAGAAAACTCTGTGAGCGCCTGAAGCGATACATGTCCAAAACAGCTTAGTTAAAGTCTGGATTAGAACGAATGCACAAACTGAAATATTCCTCCCCTCCTGACTGCTCTCCATATCTCTTTAACCCTCTTTCTAACTAAGACACACTTTCACTCTCTTTCTTTGCATCAGTATACATTTTTTCAGCGATTAGGAAATGACAAGAACTGTGCAAAAATAAAACACAGGCCATTCAACTAAATGTCTTTTGTGTCACGACAGACAGGGTGTGTAAGCATGACAGACAGAAGTATCTGAGGGAAAGCATGTTCATGTATTTTAAAGGAAAGTGATTAGGTGTGAGGGTTGGATCTACAGAGGCAGATGAGTGGCAAGAAGCAGATAAGAATGAATGTGAATATACACTAAATGTGACAGATTAACCTTGGGCAAGGGCACGTGGGGCACACGCACACACCTTATCTACAGTACACGCGTTGCAAATTATCGTAGAGCTGGAACGCGGTTTGCTGAGGCCTGTTTCACAGAAACTGGTATAAGTACACACACTACTAAAAAGGTTTCATGAACATGAAAGTCCCCCTAAACTGACAAACCCAGTCTACAGGATGCAAGAAATGCGCCTCATTTGCATAAATAGGTTGGTACTCCGGCATAAAGCAAATCATCCGACAGTGAAACGGTAGCACGCTACAGGCGACTAAAACACACTGTCTGAGGATTTGGACAATGTCTGAGGAACTTGCCCGTTGAACAAAATAAAAGAGTCTATCTCTGGGTCTCCACATTCATTGTTTTCTGACGTGAACGATGCGGAGCAGCATCCCTTCGCTTGTAAAAATAGAAGCTCGGATGAGGACGGAGAATGCAGATCCTCACAACAGATGGAGAGCCGAAGCTATGGAAACTGGCAAAGCGTTGCTCCGCTTTCACAGTTAGTCAGGGGTGAATTGAACGCTGTAAAGCATATTTGTCAGTGATCTTGTTTATACCCGGCATCTTCCTCTGATGAATGCTATTGCTCACGAGTAAGGCAGGCTGATCTTTGAAAAGAATTTCCTGATTAATTGGTCACTTCACTTATTCAACCTAAATCTAATTTGTTAATGCGAGGACATTTACCTGAGGCCCTTTGCAGATAACATACCAAATGTCTCTGGATATTCTGCCGCACTAACAACAGAACGAGCACTAATTAAGTACGTTCCTCCATTTTGACCCTTGGGGATTAACTGAACTGTAACAATCAAGAATGGCATTTCAGTAGCCTCAACCGGGTACGAAATTAATTTGGTAATGAAATAAACCATGCGTCAACAAAATCCAATCTGGTCACGATAATGATTATGTTCCCCGTTTTCTTTATTCTACATTAAAACTCTACTCTTTGTGAGCCACATCTCAACGATACAGATGACATTATAAACATAAATAAATAATAGAACAACAGATTTTCTTGGCAGGTTGCTTGTTGAGGCACCCGTGAATACAAATACTTTGCGGTGTTTGGTTAAATGCATTTCTAATCAAACTCCTGGTTTGTTTTCAACTATTGGAATAAGCCAACTCAAGCGCATGCTCAACCTGTTTGCTAGCTGGTGTGATTAGCCTGCTTTGTGCTCCAGTCACGGCAGCAGTATAAAAATAGCCAGTACACTAGAGCTCTCAATTCCAAAAATAAAATCAGGAAGTATACACAAGAAGAGAAATTATCAGTTTGGCGGCCATGTTTGAATGCTTGGTGTAAATCCAAGATAACCATAAGATAATACAGTTGCTTGTAAGAAGTAAATGTTTTCGCTTATTGCTCCCCGAACTCTTTGTAAGTCGCTTTTGATAAAAGCGTCTGCTAAATGACTAAAATGTAAATGTAAATGTACTGTAACCATGAGTACAGAGCATATTTTGATATTTTCCACACACCCAAGAACCCAGAATGAAGTATCGAAACACATAAATACAACACCTTCTTTCACAGACATAATGGGAAAATCTAAAAAACACACCGTAGAAATAATTCAATTAATATAAAAATAATTATATTTTTGATATCGTGATTTGTACAATACACATAGCTTCAAAGCTGTTTGAAAGAAAATAAAAAAAGAATGAAGACAACAAATGTTTGGTAAAAAGTAATGTTAGCTTTAGTCTAACGCTAATATTAATACTAAATAATATAAGTTAACGTCAGGCCTGTGTTTGTTTTGTAAGAAATTATATTTCATTTATGTGAATATTTTTGTTCATATTAATTGTAATAACATAATCTTCTTTACAGGGTCTCTGTTGTTATTGATTCTTTGCGGAGGTCTACAGGGAGTTAAGTTTGAGCCACATAAGGTTTTTTATGTTGCTGGTGTTGAAACCCCTTTATGTGAAGTCAAAGCAGTAGGCCGCTCTCTCGCAAACTTCAAGAGATCCTCAAGTTGTGATTGTGAAATCAATGTAGGCTGACCCACACGCCCTTTGATTTTCTTCTTCACTCTGTGTGCTCTTTATGACTAGCACAGCTTGAATTGATCCCTTCCACACCACAGCCGTGGCTGTAAACCCCTTCCACATGTCACTCAATCACAGGGCTATTAGCTCCAATAAATCTGCACTAGACTGACAGCCAACATAAGCAATGGAGAGCTGCCCTTTATTCAGTGATCTGATCCTGCTAGGCAGCCCGAAGAAGCTCATGCCAACTTTACACTCACCGAGTCAAAACTTTACACCGGAGATTTAAGAACTGATGCAAAGTTTACACTTGCTTTTAATCCGATGTCATGTGCGATCCATGAAGGTATGTGATCCACGAAAACAACACGGCAGTAGAGGGTAGACAGTATAAAATACGAAAGTTATCGTTAAGTAAAGAGTGAGACAGTACAGCAACATTGAAGTGATATTTTGAACGTTATCATTAAAACGTTACTCTTGAAATATTACACTTTTATCGTAATACTTCTGCTTTTGTCTCGTAGGCCCGATGTTATAGACAAGGCTTAGCCTAAGCCAGGACTATTCCTTATTTAGGCTATTTAAATTGCTTAGAAAAACAATACTGATGTGCATCTCGAGACATATTTTAACATATGTCAGGGCAAATTATTTTCAGTAAAGACAGCTCAAAGTTCATTTTAGTCTGGGACTAGTCTTAAGCCTTGTATGTGAAACTGCGGCATAATGTTATGACTATTCTCCAAACATATAGAATTCATCTTAACTGTTTGTATCATTAATTGAATACATCATTGTGTATTAAAGCCTCGTTTAATATATTTTTAGCTTTTTAGTTTTATAAAAGAAAGATCTGAAAATTACAAAATGTGGTCGATTTCACGGAGGCCTGGAGCGGAGAGAGATCTAAAATGCTGCAAGAAAAGTGCTGCTTTGACAAAATTATACCATATTTATACTGCTTGAATAAATCTGGTGAAAACAGTTCATTTAAATTAATAAATACAACAGAAATACACAACATAATGAATAAGTTATGAAAATTATAAAACACTAGCACTCTCTCCTAGGCTACACCCTTAGAGGCAATTAGGTGAAGTGAGTGTGAGAAATCTTGGAGAAAGTCCACTCTAATTTGCTTCAAACTGCAGTACGGCATACGCCGTTCGAGAAACAGTCTGCATGATTCTATCTATGTGTCTGCGCTTTTCTGTTCTCCTGAACTTGCTCCTTAGTTTTACATAGCGCTTTATATATTTTTTATAATAACAAAATTGGCCAATTTAAACCCTCAGCTTTATCAATGCTGATTGAAAACGATGGGAGCCTACTAATCCCTGCACAAATCACTCACTTTAAAACTGTAATTAACACAAACATCAGAATAGCTTTCTTCCCTCTCATTAAAAAAGAATAAGGACACATGAGGTGAATGGTAATTTCGCTTCGTGCGCAAACACGCTTTTCTGTATAAGCTAATGCTCATACCTGAAGTAATTGTTCATCACTTTGGGCAGAAGAAAACTGATGTGCTACATAAAATATAGGAAACTAAGACTGTGTAACATGCATGTGTAAAATATGAGATGCTAAATCTGGTTTAATGGTGAACGAGACCAGAGATTTCCCTGCGGTTAAAGTAATGACTTTGAAACGATGAAAAGTCAGTGTCCTGCCAGTTTCCAGGAAAATCCCAATTCCGGCTCGTGCTTTTAGCAGCTTCAGCGTGTAGACTAGAGAGCAAAGTTTCACTGTCCGTCAAGTCTTGCCCCAAAAGACCCATTAATGAGCTCTACCTATGCTGTCTGAGACCCCCTACTTTCGTATATTTTGTGTTAATGAAAGTGGCTTCAACAAATATGCATTTTCAACAAGGAGTTACTGGGTGTGAAATTAATGGTGGACAAAAACACTCCAAAGAATATACATTGTGTGTTTGCGTGTTCAATTCTGTAATTGTATTTGGTGCAATGTACATTTAGCTACCCTGCAGGTGTAAATCCCCATCCTCTATTAAAAAAAAGTTGCTGTGTAAAGGTTAAACAAGAAATATAAGCGAGAAGGTGCGTATTGAAATTCAACACCACTTCACCGCGAACTCAGGAGAGGCCGTCAGAAGATTAATGAGCTATTGGGCGAGAGTTCTGCCGTTTCTCATGCGCAAGGCCCACATTAGTGAAATAATTAATTTTACAACACTAGGGTGCTGTGTCCCTGCTGAGGCATGGCATGTGGCTATGATAAGCATTCACTAATTAACCACCAAAAAGAAAATAGAGGTGCAAGCCACCTTTTGACATTCAAACATTTCAGAGCAAAACAAGCTTTCGCCAGGAATGTTTCTCGGCAGCGTGAGATGCCGGGCTACTTGTGCATTCACTTTTAAAACGCAGGGGGCTCAATGGGTTTTGATTATGGAAGAGGGCAACTCTGCCAAATGCCCGCAGTGAGGATAATGGACCCCTCACCTGGTGTCAATCTATTTGTAGTGGTAGGAATGGATGAACATGAGCTACCGCATCCCCTGCCCGAGCCATTTCAGTCCACAGTCAATACGCCTGAACACGCATGCCGAACCTCCTTCCTGTGGAAACCTCATCTGTGCGTTTCTGTGCAACACAAATTAGCAAGCATTAGAGTCGAGTGGGGGATATTATAATACCCAGATGCATAAAACATGTGCTTAGAAAAAACGTGTGTCTGTGTGACTGATTCGCAGGTAGAAACACTGTCATTGAGGACGCATGAATTTAGATTTTTCTGAACTCCATAACGGTTTTAAGCTTGATGCATTATTAATGGCACCGGCTCAGGAGCAATTTCAAACACTGCATATTTGAGAAGATGGATGAAATATAAGAAAGATTTTTGGGTGTACCTGAGACAAGACATTTTCGTATTATTTTGAAGCCTGTGCAGGCGCTTACATGCTGCTTATGCATATATGAGTGGGTGTTTTCTCTTGTGTGCATAAGTAAGCATACCTACTAAAACTCCATCTAGACCATGACAACCGGTCCGTCTCAGAGTAAGCCAGCCATGATAAACAAGCTGAAAAAACTATGTGGACATCACCATTCCACCATAGGAAATCCATCACACGGCAAGCTAAAAGACTGCGCTTTCATCTGACAAGGAAAAAGCACAGACTCCACAATAGAAAATAGCATGAGCTTCACTGTCAGGAACTTGCCGTCTCTGAGAAATTGCTAGCTATGGGTCTTCACAGCTTAGAATGGGCAGTTATTGTAGTTAGCTCATGTGCCTCAACCCTATGCTCCTCACCTAAAGCAAAGCACGCTATCGTCTGATTCTCTCTTCGTGTACATCCTTAAAGAAGAATAGCTTAGAACTGCCAGTCCAGGAACCATAGAACTGTGAGCTCCTGGGCACCAGGTCAGAAGACCGGAGCGTTGCATCGTTCTTAGACATTTCTTTGACATAAGAGAAATGAAATAAAGGAGAGAAGGAAATGCAATATAGTACTTTGACAACATGGATATGACTTGAACTCGGAACCCACTGGCCAAAGTGCTGACAGCTCCAGACCCCTGCCAAAACCAAGGAGTGAGAAATCTCCAGAGTATCAGCATGACTAACTTTTTGAGAACAAGTATAGCGAAATTAAACAATGAAATCTAATAAACCTGGTTATTATCATTGGAGCTTTTAGAGAACTGATAGTCAAAGAAGACAATATCCATGTTGTTCTGCAAAAAGATAGCAAACATCAGCTGAGATTTTGACATCTCAGAGCAAAACGTCCACCATGAAAGATCTGTCCATAAAGCTTATATTTAGGAACTCTAAAAGTGTAAAACAGTTTAAGTCAACATTATGACTGATCAAGTGCTTACTTCAGAGTAACTGTTTTATCTAGTACTGCATAGTGACAAGCGATAAGAAAAGGAAGCAGAAGTGACTGAAACAAATTTGGAAGCAGTGGCTTTAGAAAAAGAGCTCAGTACAGTAGAAGATCCTTTAGTTCGCTTTTATTGTCTTGACCAAGGCTTTTGATCTCATCAGCAGAGATATTAGATATATACTGCAGATATTTTAGAAGGTAAGGCTGCGTCTCAAGGCTATTCAATATGATATGAGCATTTCACAATAACACAGTAAAATCAAATTTTCTGTATCCTGGCTCCGACTTTGTAATATTTGGTCATTTGGCTAATGCTGCTATCCAAAGTGACCTACGCTGGACTTATTATACCCATACACACTGTTCAACCCTTCGAGGGTTTGGACCCAACAACCTTTTGATTAGTGGCCTATTGATTAGTAGAATGATTTTGGATTTTCTATCATTCAGTTTTCACGAATATGTACAGCATGGATATGAAAACAATAAATATTATTTGTTTTTATTTAGTTTTGTTTTATAGCAAAGACATGACTGTCATTATCTGAACACTGAAGTGGTTGTTGTCTTTTTGTATTGGAGTCACTGGACATCCTGAGTGAATGGTACATATGACGAAATATAATTAGATAATAATGCTTTGGATAAAAATAAACTGATCTGAGATGTGTGAAGATGTTACGACTGTTGTGTGTAAGGTTTATCTCCGAGCCATCAGCAGAACATACTTTCTGCACCGGCATACTTTCACACCCTTCTACACCCTCCTAAATGACTAAATATAAATGTATGTAAATGTAAACATGCTTGACTTGTATGACATTAAAATACCTTAGCACACGTCTTGTTTGTGTATTTGTAGCATGAGAAGTCTTGCAAAAACAACATTATAGTTCTTGATATAGTTTTCATTGGCTTTATTTTTAAGATTTCTTCTTCAGCGTGCTTCCTATTTTTAAAGCAGCAAGAACAGCTTTGACGCTGTCTGTGGTTAATGGTCAAACATTGGCTCCACCCATGGTGTGAATTTGGTGCGAGAATTGGAGTTGAAGATAAGGGGTGACTTGACTAATATTAATATGAATAACGTGCACTAAAAAGTAAATCACTGGACTTGAAATCAATATGTAAATTTTTTTACCTTTATTACTATGTATCATGCAAAATAAAATATTATTTGCATAATCACAATACATCACAATACAGATTATACAAAAGAAAGCTATTGCTATACATGATATAAGTACATTATATAGGTACTTGTGTTTTTATAATTTACTGACTTAACGTGGATCTTATTTAAACGTTTATTTAAAAAATGCTTTCTCACAGATCCATTTAAAAGTATGATTACATGGATAATCGGCCCAATATAAATACATCACAGCACAGTCTTCATCACCCAAATTAGAGTTGGGTTCAGTAGATGCCCAGAAGCTGAAACAATAGATGAGCATTAAATCTTCAGTTTTGTATTCTGTGTGATATGATACTGACTGTACAAATAATTTATTGAATTATAATCAGTTAACCTGAATGATTTCTCACCTAGTGGTTAGTGTGCTGCCATCAACCCATTTCCATCTGCCCTCCTCATCACTGTCTGTCAGACCAATCCATACAGTTTGTCTAAAGGTATTCTTGACAAAATCCTAAAAATATAAGGAAATAAACAATTGCATTAACCACTTCACATTTCTCACAACACATGCACGGTATTTTCACTCACTTGTTCCTCTCTGTTGTTAATGATGATCAGATCCGCTCCTCTGTCCCTACAGTATCTTCTGCTCTCAGTCCAGTTCTTCTCCTCAGATGGCATGTAGTAAAAATGGAATTTATAATAAGTCCATCCCTCTGTAAATGCAAAGGTTTCAGCTGCTTAATCCTTCTTTTTGACCAAACAATTTATAGTAGATTATATTTTATGCACACTTTTAACATGAAATATTTGCCTTGTTTTATTGTAGTTAAATATTACCTAGGAGTGTCCACAGTTCTTTTTTCTCCAGGTTTAATTGTTCATTTAATTTACAAAAATTATTAGACTTGGCTAAAAATGTATCTCTCTCTTCTGTGAGTTTGGTATAATTTTTTAGTAGCTGGTCTCTCTCCTCTGTGGTGTTTTTGTTGTTGATGTGAAACTGCTGATTGTTTGTATGGATCAGGAGACACCACATTTTAACTGCAGTCAGTAGAAGAACAAACAGCAGCAACAAACTCACTTCAACTGCTCTGAACACTCTGATCTTCACCGACTCTCTTTCTAAAGGGGATAGACACGTAGATTATTGTTCCTGCATTTGTCTATGTGTTTGTTTTGTCCCTATAATAATTCAGTTTCTGTACCTGTTTGTTGAAAAATTTGGTTTCTCTTGGTGTCTTCGGATCTTTCCAAGACACCATGGCTGTTTATATAATCCGTACTGGCAAAGATATCCATTTTCGCATCAACTTTCTGCTTCCCAGGAATGTTCGTATTGCTAAAAGTATTTTTTGCCATTGTCACTTTGCTGGAGTCAATCTTTTTTAAAGTTCTTGTGGGGTTCACTGGTTAATGTAATCTGCCTATAACCTAAGAGCATGTGATATCCTGTGTGCTTAAATGAGTACTTCCTGATTTGAAGAATGTTGAAGAATGAGGTAGGACCATGTGACTGTGGGTTATTGTGTTAATGGAATAAGAGGCTTAAAATAAATGTTATGTCAGTTCTGTAAATATGTGTTTAAGTATAACAACAATTGTGACGTAAAAACTTTTTATTTAGAACATAAAAAAACGTTATGTAACAACTTTTCTTATTCCCTTATTGATAGGGGTGTAACAGTGAATTCATACCGCACCGTGTCATGGGAAAAATTCCAAATGAATTCATTCCTATGCCCTACTCCCTTCGAAGGGCAGAGCCCTTGTAGTTTCGATTTTGGAGCGAAAAGGGCCTTTACACACTTGGCAAAGGAAGCGACGTAACTTCCTCATTATCTTCGGCTGGCATGTTGGATGTGACAATGAAGCAAATGATGTCGCTGTTTTAATAACACAACTTAAGCATAAAACCAAACTGTTTGTAAATAAACATACATTTTATATTTTAAAACGTTTTTTAAATATGCTACATAATAAACGCTAATAAATGTAAAACTTAACAAAATATAAAATGTTTTGTTTATTTGCAAACAGTTTTGTGCTTAAAGGGGAAGTTCACCCAAACATTAACTTTGCTCTCGTGGAGGACGCCTGGAAATCTCTCAGATGTCACCTACATATCTTTATCTGTGCTCTGAAGACGGCGAAAGTTCTCTAAACATGTTTAACGTCATGTGGGTGAGTAAAAAAAATCACACAAAGTTCATATTAAAACCCCTTTAAGTTATGCTATTAAACATGCCAGCTGAAGATAATGAGGAAAAGATGTTGCTTCCTTTGCCTAGTGCATTCCAAACATCTACATAATGGCACGCAAATGCTCTGATCACTCCAAACTCTAAACTTCAAGGGCTCCCCCCTTCGAAGGCAAAAGATTATTCGAATGATGACTACATTAGGAATGTTGCCCATGACGGTTCGGTACGAATACACGTACCGTTACACACCTACCTATCGGGCAAATCATCGTAGAAAAGCACACCCAGGGCAAGGCGAAAGAAAAAGTCTGCCAACGAGCCAACAACCGAGCGAAATGAAGACCCGCCTATCAAGCCTTACTGCGCTGTGGCTGTGGACCAGCAGCTGCTGCTCTTTACTCTTGCGATAGTGAGAGAAGTTGATGTGTGTTTGTTTGTTCACGGCATTTCAGTGATGGATGTTATATAAACGGTGCATATAACGGTGGATTTGGAGATCGTTAGAAACTGAAAGATTCATTTATGATTTATCAGTCTTTTATAAATGTGATCAAACTAAAGACTATACGGATATTTGAAGGGTACAATACAATTCTGTTAGTACTCAAGAGTAACATGAGATATGCAGAAACTGTCTAAGTTACGGCCACTGTAAAATTCCTGTAAAAGCTGCAGTCAGCTTAATAAATAAAATTTGTATATTATACTTTCAATGTAAATATGATAATGTGTAGTTTATTTGTACACATTAGGGTTTTTTATGGGCTAGCTCTTACTGTGAAAGGTTGGATTTTTCAATCTGCCATCTGCATCTTCCGTCACACCAACCTTAACTACATGCCCAGTTTTTTATTCCAAATGCAGGGGGGGAACTGGACATCATAAATTATAAGAGATCAGGAATACAATTGGATTCCATGTAAGAAACGTACAGTAACAATATCTCAAAGGATATGCTATAGCTATGACATAAAACTATAATGCAGATTTTCTGTGAGATTTGTCTTGTTTTAATTGGCTGAGCTACGTTATTCTTTTTAAGTTTGTTTTCCTTTTTTAATAGCAGCAAGAACAGCTATAAACCCAGTTGTGGTCAATGTGTGACATCTGAGATAAGAGAAGAGAAGCTTAGGGTGCTTTTAAAAGTATGCATGTCCACAAACCGTTATAACAAATAAAAGAATGTTTAGACTTCATACCTTATGTTTATTACAGTATTCATGTAATTAAGGGTGTGTTCACATATCCCATATTTCGTTCAATTAAAACGACTGATTCTAACACTTTACAAGATCTTCGTGAGTCTTCATCTTCGTTATAAGACCACAATTTGCCACACCTGACCTAAATTTATTAGTGATTGTCAAAATAATCTTCATTCATGATTAAAGAGATACTTCACCCAAAAATTTCTATTCTGTTATCATTTACTCAACTAAAAATGTATTTGTTTTGCTGCACACACAGGAAGAAATTTGGAAGAATGTCAGATCAATAACAATGCAGACGGGACAAAAGGACGATGCTACACAAAGAGCTGCGTCCAGCCACAACGGCTGCGTGAAAAGCACCAACGGCTGGGTAAGTACAGCACCAACGGCTCGGTGAATACAGCACCAACGGCTGGGTAAGTACAACACCTGTACAGGTCTGATTAGATGATTTGCCAAAACTACACAACGATATTGTTTTTGTGTCCCAGCCTTAAATTATTAAAAGTTTCCCAGGCCTGTAACATGGGACGGGAAATTTGCACTTCACTTCACTAAGAAAAGTTATTGTAACACTCTTTTGACTTCTGGTAGGGTTCACCAGAATAGAATTTAGACACTCCTAAAATTGTATTTATTATTTTTTTAGATTTCAATAAGAACAAAACCATTTGGAGAAATACGTATTCCCCCGATCATTTTATAGCTCTAAACTCTTACTATATGGCCAAAATTGTCTCATTTGTGTCTTTTTTTATTTCTTCCACAAAGTTGTTATACGCTGAATGAAACACAAGCAAGCTACGAATCAGCAACCTCTGAACAGCAACATTCTCTTTTATTCACACAGAGTGCACACAAGGCATTTCAGTCCAAAGGTATTCTGGAGACATGTCTGAAGAAAGGTGAGATTCAGCTGCCAGGCTGAAGACAGATGTTCTAACTGAAAGAAACGGTGCGCCATTCCCAACAAGGACCCGCAAATATATGGACACTGATAAAATCTGTCACTCCGACATCGACCTTAACAGTCGGAGAGTGCAAAGCCTAGGCTGAAATCCAGTCAAACATGACAATGTGTACACTCGAAAATATGCTGGGTTGTTTTCTGGGTAAAATGTGGACAAAATAATCGATGGGTTAACTAAATGAACTAAGTTTGTTTTAATTCATTGGGTAAAAACAACTCAGCATAGTTTAATTTATAAAACAATGGTCCACATTTTACCCAACCTTGGGTTAAAAACAACCCAGCATTTTTAGTGTAGTGTGTATGTAATTTCTGCACAGAATGTCAAAAATAATGTTTTTAAAAGACTGAAATGATGGAGCAGGCCGTTCCAGACACTGCGCTTCAGGGGACTCAGGTCCCAACTCTTGGGACGTCAAAAACTTACCCATCTTCTTTTTTTGGCCAAAAAGGTATAGCCCAGCCCCAAACCCATGTCACTGATGGTCACACACAGTTGGGATGCTTAAACAGACCGCAAGTAGAGCTGCTAATGGTACAAAAAAATCTCGATTTTTAAGTTTAATGTGAGCATGTTAAATGAGCTAGATATACTGGACATGAGATGATAATATATATATGTAAAGATGTGTATAAGTAAACTATCAAGCTTTCAACATTCATTTAAGGTACATTATGATTTTATCCATTTCTGCTGCCTCGGTGAGAAGCCATTTACAGATGCTGTTGAAACATTTGCAACACAGACGCTCAGAGTCATGGACTGGGTCAAACAAGAACTATTTTCCTTCTGGTTGCTTGATAAATACCAAATTAGAGCAACTAACACACACACACACACAGACTCTGTAGTGCCAAGACCTTGAGTTCCTGCTTGGGCGACAGATGGATATTGTCTGTGGGCAGGATAATGTGTACTCAGGGCCCACTCCTCTAATCCCTGTATGAGGGAAAAGGAGAGAGACACTTATTCATCCATTCATCCTTCCATCACATATCACAGGTGTTCCAATCACATTCTCAGTAGGCAGATAGCCAGAGGATCGTACATTACGCCCACCCAGGTGAGAGGCGCAGGCACTTGGTTCTTCATAAGAGAAAAGTTAATGTGTTTGACTGCTTCATTTAAAATTATAAAATGGATCTTTCGATGAAGAAGGAAAAATGGAACATTTCCCGAAAAAAATGGAACATATAAACAATGAGATTATTTTTAACATATGGTCAGTGAAATCAGGTTATCTAATGATAAGTAAAAAAAGTGTATTTATGTTGTAAGTCTAAACTTTCTATTACAGAACATGACATTAAAAAATGAAAATGATATCCAGTTTTGTTCCCATTTTTAGAATAAGCTGAATATACCCAATCACCTTCAGTCCCTTAATGCTGTAAAGGTAAGATTTTTTTCTCTAAGCTTTATTATGGCTTACATGCACTGGCATTTACTCTTTGCTTTCTTTGATTTCTCTATCAGAACCCACAGATATATATATATAAAAAAGAAAAAAATCAATATGTAGCAGCTTTCCAGTGTCAGAGGCCCAAGCGTTAAGCTACACTTGACACTTAACGCAGCCTGCTGGTTGTCACAGAGTAGTGAGCGAGCATCTACGGTGGGCCAAACTGTTAAGCCTCAAAGCCCCTGCCGGGCCCGAAAGAGCTTTCAGAACAATGTGTTTTATCTTGCTTTCCCAATAAAGCTGAGGAAGAAACCCACATACACTACAGACCAATGTCATGTGTCATCTGAAAGCGCTACACCCACGCTGTTAACTGATAGCGGCCTACTATGACACCTCAGCATCTCTACAGGGACAAGAGTGGCATTCAATTACAAAGACAACATAATACTTCTGTAGGCAGTCTTTCTTTCGATCCCTCAATCTCTCTCCCTGCCTCTACTTATTTTTCCACTACAGTATGTTATCTCTCGCTCTTTTCTCCCTTGTTTTTTCCCTGTTTAAAGTATCACTCCCCTGTTGAGAGTAGAAGAGGGCAAAATGAAAAATAGTGTTTTCTGTGCTCTGACACCTCATCTGTTTGTCAAGCTTTAATTTCCCATGATGCCATGTCATCGGTGGGGCTGCTGGCATGCTGCCTTTATTCTTGAAAAGTCACCAGTCAACTCATCATTTTTTGTATCTCCCCTTCCTTATTTTTCTCTTTTTCAATTGAAGCCAAGCTACATTTCCCCTCTGCATACACTAATGCAGGAAGTTTATGGCGGTGAATAAAGTAGACGATTCCGCAGTAACTTGCTTTACCTGGCTCGTGGAGCTGAAGATATTTCTGTTTGACCTTAAGCTAAAAATGGGGCCTTTATTTGTTTCTTGGTTGTCTGTCAAAATGCTCGGAAGGTGGGAAGCCGTTTCTTCTAACCGAAATAACAAGAGTCAAGAAACAGAAGAGCAAATTAAAAAGAGGACAGTAAGAGCTCTGAAGAGTTGAATAATGTAATGCCAAAAACAGTTTTTAGGTACAGCTGGTATTCATTGTCTATGTACCAGCTAGGATATTTGGCCAACCTTGTCCAGATGTATGACAATTGCTCCAGACTGGGAGATGCTCAAAGGACTGTGTGAAGGAGTCATTTCCGAGCACTTCTGTTTATGTCTGCAGTAAAAGTTTTCCTGTTGAAGTGTTGTGTGCTGTTAACATTTAAGCACTATTGGTCAAATACCTCTAATAGGTCTCCCTGACTAAGTCTATTGTGGTTATATAAGCCCTGCCTTCGAATATGCACAAAGACTTAAAGAATTCCCTGCCATGCATCCGGTTATCTGTTTGGGATGGGGCAGCAAGTAAAAGTGTTGAAAAATAAGAGTGGTATGTCATGTACTCAGTTCTCAAGAATATAGCTTCGCTTAATATGACTAGGTGTTATAATCCCCAATAAATAAATCTTATATATTTTATTCCAAATAATAAACTCATACTGACCTGACTAAAAAAGTTAAATTGAAAACTTCAAATCTAAAACCTGCTCTATTCCTCCATAAAAAATAAAAAACACACAGGATAACACAATTTCGTAATCAAGTAGCGATTTTGTATGACTTCATGTGAATCATACAAAAACAAAGCATTTAACAAAGCCCCACATTACTGAGACAAAAGTAGAGCTGCATTTTGCTGTTGAAGTTCTTTTTTTACATTTGCTGTAGAGTTAGTCAAGCTCTAATGTCCCCAATAATCCACAGTACCTGAAGGAAGTTAAGGTAAGAAACTGGAACAGGATCTCAACATCACAGTTGTTAAAGCCTTCATATAAGGAAATTGTTAGGAATTACACATACCAGTCAGTTGAGTCAGGTATAAACTGACAAATTTTGCTAGCTGGCCAACTAGTCACATAATTATGCTTTATTTTACTTGTGTCGGCGGGCTATTTTCCATTAAGCAATCATAGGTAAATGTTTATGTACTGTATAATGAACCCTTAAGCTTTATGGTACAATAAACTCTGAACAATCTTAATTTAGCCATGCAAGTTAAAAGGCAATAAGAATCTGAAGTTCACCAGCTAGCAGGCTGAACTGGTAATCGGGCATATCAGGTATTTTTCCGGTGGGCCAGAAAGACAAAGGGGGACCCTAGAATACGAAATGCATTCGCCCGACAGGCCGGACCGTTGCTGCGGACGGAACAGTCACAAAGGATCTTGAAAACCCTGAAGCAAAGAAGTCCAGGGCCACTTTTTGGTCCCAACCATGGCAGCTTGTCTATAATATTCACAGTAATTTCAAATATTCAACTCAAGCCTTCTCTCATTTGGAATAATACATTAAAATTGAGTGAATTATAAGAGACCACGATCAGTATATTTGCATTCATAGGAAATGTTCATGAATTTTTCTACCCCAACTGCAATAGTGGAGTTTCTTAAATCATACTAACTCCAAATATTTGTATCATTGGGAAAAAAGTAATTATTGGATATGGTAAATTGACAATTATGGCACAAGGATTCGCTGGCCTGAACATAAATGTGCACTATAAGAAGATTAAGGTGATTTAGACTTGAGTATTAAACCCATTTTGCAACATACAATCTTCCTGTTTGTCTATTTTCAAACATCAGCAATAATAATACATTTATCCATCCATCTACATTTTTACACATTGCTTAATGGCCCTTCCATTGAACTCTTATTCTTTCACTCAATCTGTCACTCTGTTGCACCGTTTCTTTTCAAATCTGTCATGGAGGGACCAGTCCTGACACAGAGGCCCATTAGGGTGATTCACTCTACTCCATCCTCACCTGCCTATAGGGGCTAATGGAGGTACTTTAGCCCAAGGCTTCACACTCGGCCCTTTACATAAACCAAGAAGCCACCATGAAGAGGTGTGAGAAAAAGATGCTGTGTGGACAAGAAAACAGTTACAATTGTGGTTTGGACCTAAACAGCAAGTACAGATGACATAATAACGTTATGAATATGAATTTGTCATTTTGTTGCATGATTCCTTCGTTTAAAGGCATTATAGATACAGTAAATGAGTAAAACACTTGTAAATGTTAAAACCATTGATGACCCCATCCCTTTATATGTGTTGATAAAGTAATTACTTCAGGGGTCACATCGAAAAGTTAAATAAGAGAGGAGACAAAAAGGAGAGAGACAGAAATCTTCCATAATGATTCCCTCAGAGGGTGCACGCGATTCTAATGAGCAAAATGTAAATGATGCTTCTAAATTAGCAGGGAAATATCAGAAAAGGGCTTACAGGAAAGCCACAGTGGCAGGCAAAATCTCATTCCACTATCTTTCCTTTATTCTCCCGTCTCTCTCTCTCTCTCTCTCTCTCTCTCTCTCTCTCTCTCTCTCTCTCCCTAAAGCTGAAGCTGAATTGATGCTGCTATCTCAGGGAATTATTTTATCAAAGCCACTTTCATCCCTCTCTCCTCCCAACAAAACTGCTGAGTATCGCATTATATTCTCAGTGCTTCAGACACATTGTTTTGAAAGTGTGGGGGTAAGTGTGACCCTGAGGGGCAAAATGCATCAACATTAGCTGAGCAAATAACACAACAACATTAATGCCAGTGTTGTGACAACACAACACTGAAACAAAACCAAAAGGATTTCTTAAAATTCTACTTAAAAACACGATTAAATACTGCACTGCAACATTATCATTAACAGATATAATGGAACTTCAACATTCGGCAAACTAGAGTAGCATGTGAAGCTGCTCATGATGAAATTGATCTGGTATACTGGAGGTGGAGCAACAGAGAATTGTGTGTTTTCCCATGGAGAATTCTAAAAGGAAAGAGAGAAACTTGTTACACTGTTCTGTAACAAGATTTGTCTGCTTAGCATGACCCACTTAGACCCTTTACCGTTAATAGATACTGTAACTATACTATCCTGCACCAGCAAACAACTGCATTGCAATAAATGGCGATGCTAAACGGTTGTTTTTGTGAGGTAATAGACTGTCTTGACTGGCACTCAGTCACTTTAAAGGGATAGTTCACCCAAAAATGTTGTCACCATTTACTCACCTTCAAATTTTTCTGTATACATTTCTGTGTCCTGTTGAATACAAAGGAAGATATTTGAAAGAATGTCAGTAACCAAACAGATCTCATCCCCAATTGACTCCCATAGTCAGGGTCGTCCTTTGGGCAGTGCAACTGCTGCAACTGACCGCACCAGGCCCCGCCCTCTAGGGGGCCCCGCGGCAAGGGAAATAAAAAAATAATAATAATAATAAATTACAAATCTTGAATTGATTTTAGTGTTGTAGTGTTTTTTTGAAGCATGAGTTTATTCTAAATATTAATCTGAGCTATGTAAGTCATACTGTTTTTCACGTGTTTAACCCTGAAGCTGTTTTGCACAGCGGAGTAGAATGAGTGCATGTACTGTGTGGAAAGAGTGCGCTGCAAATGTGTCTGGTCCTTCACAGAAACGAGTGACTGTATGTGTGATCTAAAACATCTAAAAACGTGCATTTTGTTCTTTGTATTCAGTTCTCGGATGCAGGATGTTTTTACTCGCTATAACAAACGGGTATTGTTACACTGGCAAATGCTTGTGCGTTGGCATGGAACGCACTTCTCCTGCGAAAAGAGAACCCATAAGAGGCAATCGCAAGAAAAGCACGACGCGAACCGCTGACTACACATTATTTTAAACCGGGGTGTACTGCAGGGTGGAGTATTAATCCGCGCGGCTGAACTACAGCTGACACAGCCGTATCTGTCATGCGCACACATGGCTTCCAAAGCTGTGTACAACCATCACAATGATCACAAGTTTACATTCAGTTAATACATTTATGAGGAAAACCTCTTAAATAAGCTTATTTCACTGATGGACTATATAACCTTAATTGTAGGTGGTAGCGGCTTTTTACTGAGTACAGTTCAATGTTGTTCCGTTTGACTTGATTTATTCATGAACTGTACTTTACGCAAAAGCATGGTGATTTTTGGGAGAACTATCCCTTTAAGTCAGATCATTCCTAATTTGAAGATAATGATCAACAGGGATGTATGCTTTAATGTTTTATTAATATTTAACAGTTAGACTTTAATTACTTTTAATTTAATACAAATTTGAAAAGGTTAGATTTCTGTCATTTACTCACCCTCACATCATTTCAAACCTGTATGACTTTGTTCGCATAATATATTTTTTAACCAAAAACATTGCCCCCAATGTCTTATGTCCGTTTTAAGGACATAAGACATTTGTCAAAATGATGGGAGAATACAACTTTAATATGTATAATTTTTTTATGTATATATTTGTATTTATCTATAGTGATTAAGGCTTTTTAATGTGCTATCAATGGTTATACCCAACACACATGTAGATTGAGTCAGAGAAAAACGTTTGAAGAAAAAGGTTCGACTGAGGTAAGGGGGGCGGAAAAGGGGGGTGTATAAAAATTTAACCCAATTGTTTCTGGGCAAATATAATAAGGCTTGTTATCTTGCAAAGGTAAAAAATGCCCCTTTCAGCATTTTTATATTACAGTGAGCAGATATTGCTTACAAGCTTTAAATTAGTTTTTAATACTCACAAGATTACAGACACTAATACAAATGTAAAACCAACAACCCCAACTTTCTCTCTGTTGTTTGCATTCATTCCGTGAAACTTTAGACTTCATGGATGGTGGATTAGAAAATCATATAGACCATTAAGTGTTTGATAATTTTTAGGATTTATATACGTTCAGGAAAAATTAAATAGGCCTACACATTACAGGAACAGTTCATATATAACACAGATACTTATGTGCAGGCTGCACGAAAATGTTGATGTTGATATGTGCGTGTGTTCAAAATAAACAGACACGTGGTCAAAAATGCAGACGTGATGTGAAGAAAATAGACACTGATATGCCCTTCCTAAGTTTGCTAGGGCTGCTTCTAAGAAATGCTGAGGATGCAATGTGCTGACCCACATACTACATAGTACCATTTCCCTACTGACAACACCGGCTGGTTCTACCTTGCTCTTTCTCTCTCGTTCTCTTTCTTTCTTTCTGTCTCTTTCTTTCTTTCTCTCTCTTCTCTCTCTTCTCTCTCTCTCTCTCTCTCTCTCTCTCTCTCTCTCTCTCTCTCTCTCTCTCTCTCTCTCTCTCTCTCTCTCACTCTCTCTCTCTCTCTCTCTCTCTCTCTCTCTCTCTCTCTCTCTCTCTCTCTCTCTCTCTCTCTCTCTCTCTCTCTCTCTCTCTCTCTCTCTCTCTCTCTCTCTCTCTCTTCAAACTCCCCATTGTTAACACTCTGTTCCTCAGTACTTGCATTTTGTATTGTCTTGTCACTTCGTTCTTTAAAGTCTCACCCTTTTCGTTGCAGTCTTGAATGGTTTTGTGCATTTTTCACCATGAACTTTTTCGCAATTCGCAAAATTACCCATTATGCCTAGCGTATGCACTAAGGGCTAATGCTTAAGACTTCCGGTTTGCTGCTTGATCCCAAAGTTAGCTTCAAAGCTTTTTAACAGACTTTATAATACTTTTAGGTCATACAAAACAGCATAATGTCAAAGAGCAGTGTCTAAATGATTTCACAGGGGCTGCATGGGCTTGAGTTTTTACCTAGACCGTAAAAAGCAACTTTGTTTCTCACCACAAGAAGATGGACAGCGACATCTACTGGGACGATGACATTAAACTCCAGCCAGCAGGTACATTTGATATATCCTCTTATGTATGTATTTGCAACAATCGTACTATTGCTCTTTTATGGCATATCGCTTTTAGGCTCCCTGAACTCTTTGTAAGTCGCTTTGGATAAAAGCGTCTGCTAAATGACTAAATGTAAAATGTAAACGTAATGTATGTAGACGGGCAAGAGCTTTACATTTATAAAAACACTTTACGCAGCGTTTACATTGGACAAATTATTTGCCATAACCATCACCAGTTCACATTTCAAAAGCAGAAGTTGCTGAGTCCAGTGTTCTTAACAGAGGAGTTATAATCTAACGGGAAGATTTTGATACCCACACCAGATATAAATAAACCTGATCACATCGCGTTGGATCTTTTATAAAATAATGCAGTATTGGAGACATCTGAATGCTTCAGTGTGACTGGTTCTGTTTTGTAGCGATACAGCTGCTGTGTTCTTAAACGTGACTTTATTTATAGAGCTACAATGCTGACTTGGCCATACATACACTTAAATACATTCATTACATACAAAATACTTTTAAATAGTGTGTATTTCTGTGTCATCCAATGTGAATATGTTTGTTTGTATACAGCGCAACTGTAATATTAAACTAAATAATGAATAAATTATTTTAATTTCACTTAGCCCTGGATGTATGCTTCATGTGTAGTAATGTACTATGCAATAACAATAAAGTAAATAACGAAGTAAAAAATATGTTGTGATGTATTGAGAGGGGCAGAATGCAGTAGTCAGAGCTAAGACCGAGCTGTCTTTAAATGTTATTTACTTGACGCGCTTGTTGTGTCACATGGTAACACTCGTTCATAATGTTTTCTGAGCTTTCTGTGACTGTTGTGAGAGCCTTTTACCGCAAAAACTCTTAGAGAAACTTAATTTTTAACCATTAACAGAAATGTCCTCTAACATAGTAAAAAATACAAAACGGAAGTGCGGAGCATCAACCAGGAAGTTACTCATGGTAATGACGCCCTCCATGGAGAAGGTGGATAGTGGCGGAAAAAAGCAGATGAGATTGATCAAATAGATGAAGTCATCACTAGTCTCTGCTGTTTGCCTCTTGTAATCCAGCTAATGGTGTTTGTTGCTCTCATCATCTTTTATTGTAAGGTGCTATCCCACTTTAAAGTGTGTGTAATGGTTTAGACTGTTAAAATGATTTTGTGTTCCACCAGAGATAACTGGCTTCAAAAGTCAGAGCCCACTTGAGCTGAACTGAAAAATGTACATGATTTTAGAATGTCTTCCAACATATTTTTAGGATGTATTTGCTGTAATTACAACATGCATTTGAACATGACATGGAAGAGTTATATACATTTTAAATGTTTTACCGACCGTCATGTCACAAAACTTTTATTTTGTTGTAGCTTTCTATCTCTGTGCAATATTACAACATGAATATTTGCTGACAAGGCTCACAACAGCTGTTAAACACTAATGGGTCTGCTGACAGCATGAAATTGAAATCTGTTTAGCACATGATTCTTTTTTCAAAAGATCCATCGCAGCCTGTTATTGGTAGCGATGTAGCCACCTTAATCATTTCACTAAAATGACATGTCAGATCTTTGAGGTCCTAATATGTTAAGGTCCTAATAAAACCGCTCTTTGTTCAACATTGATATCACAGCCTGCCATGTTTCCACCAACCCACCTGATGGCCAGCTTTTCACAATAAAAGGTGAAAAGAACATCAGAGACATCACATCCGACAAAGCTTTTATGTATAAAAATCCTCCCCAGATACTTCAGACCAAACAGTACTGTCATTTAACAACACATCAGTGCAGTTACAGGGGAGCAGTGCTGGCTTTGACATGACGGTTGTACAATGCTTAAAAAGATGCAAAAGCACTGAGGCATGTGTTAGCTTGTTATACCAGTGTGTGTGAGATAAAGGCTTTCCACACATATACTGTAAGCACACACAATTGAACACACATGGATGATACAGTACATTACACATGCAGAACACACACATACCGTATATGTCTGCTGACAGGATCAAAGACAGATGAGGGTTACTGTAGCTCAGTTGGTAGAGGATTTTGCTAATAGTGGAAAGGTCTCGTGTTAGGTTCCCAGGGAACACAGATAGTCATAAAATGTATAGCTTGAATGCACATTTAATGTCATTTAGGATAAAAGCATCTGCCAAATTCATACATATAAATGTCCACATGCCCTGATGACCAAGCATTAGTGAACATCGGAAGGATCCACAAGAAAAAGGGAAACAAACTCTGGTTTAAAAAAAACAATGGCAACCAAGGGGCTGAGGGGTCTCCTGGGTCTCAGCAAACTGGGTCTCAGTTTTTTTCTTAAGATTTGATTCAAATGGTTTAACTAATACACAGTTCTCACAATTGAATTTTTGCATATTTAAAACTATTCCTATTGGCTGGAATATCCGCTCCTGCACTGTAGAAATCTAGCCCTTTGTGTACTGTACTGCATCTTCACACCATGCAATCTTGACAAACAAAATAGACAAATCTTTAATTCATTCTCTTAACACTTGTGTAATGATGAAAAATACTGACGTGTCATGTGCTATTACAAGTTTTAACACTATTTTAAACAACGGGAGGAGTCTTATTGGAGATATGGTTAAGACCTAAATTTAGATTTTGGTGCCCAGCTAGATCCAGTGACAGTACGATAGGCCCTTCACCAGAGGTGGACAGTAGTTATTTACCTATTTATAATAGGTATTTGTGTTTTTAATTAAAATCTTTACTTCACTGCATTACAACGTATCATACTTCTTACTCCAATACCCTTCATAAATACATGTTGTTTTATTTACATTTTATACTTGGGTGCATTTCAAATCCATTACTTTCTTACATTTACAGTAATCATGAAAAGTAAAAGTGAGAAGTAATTGATATTTAAATATACTCAAGTATGAAAGGTAAAAAACAGCATGAATTTATGAATTGTATAGTAAAAAGTACAATATATACATTAGGATACTTTAGTACTGAAGTAAAGTTTTTCCTAAGTAAAAACACTCTGATAAAGTATAGATAGTCATACTTGAGTATAAAAATGTACATGAATAGAGTTAAACATTTAACTGTCCATCTCTGCAATTCAAGCACAACACTTTGTTAAAAAATAGCCAGATATGTCAAAAGAAAACAGCCCTGTGCCGACATCTTGAGGCACTTTTAAAAAGTTTAACTATCTTGTCTAATGCAGATAAGTGTTTCCATAAGAAATACTTAAAATAACCATTTAAATAGAATTAGTTCAACTACATGAAAATACTGATAATATGCTGCATGTGGAAAATCTTTTTAACACAAGTATGCCTGCAACGATTTTAAACAATCTGAACTCATTTCGCTGACCTAGTGCTTCTCAAACTTGTCAGTTCGCAGTGCTTTATTTGGGCCTGTATTATTTTCTGCAGATATTTCTTCACCGTGTAATTATGTAGATACACTTATTTCTTGCATGACAGATCTCTTACTATAATCGCGTCTTTCTGAGAGAAAAGAAAGAACAAGAATGTAGTGAATTGGAATCTTCTCATTATCCCATCTCTAAGTGTGTGTGTGTGTGTGTCTAAGAGAGCGTGTTCTATCATTGCTCTGAATGAATCTCACTCTTTGATTATCACCAGCTCATAATGAGAGATCAAGGGTAAAAGGTCTAGAAACATCACCCATTTTCAGTGTCAGGTTTGTGTGTGTGAGAGAAAATCTCTGAAATCTCATCACTTTAATGACTGGTCATGTCTTGGAGCAAAAATAATAAGTGTCTTCTTGGTGGCGACCTCCAACCGGCCATAATAATGTAAAATGACTAAATACAGAATTTTGTGTTTATAAGTCCACATCAAATGAAATTCAGCTTACTCAAGTCAGTACAGTGCTAAAACAAATTCACTTTGTCAGTGTGTACATCTGTATAATCTACACCTTTTGAGATTCCTCAGATTTATCTCAAGAAAAATGCTAAAATTGTATTTTACCTGAAAGAGATGTAACATCGACAGTACATAGACAGGGTATTTTATAGGTTTCTATAGGTTCCATGGAGCTATCCACCATCTTTTATTTTTACAATGAATCCTCAAGACTTCTAACTTAGTCAAAATATGAATTGTGGTTCTTCTTTTTCTCAGTTTTTCTGTTTATTCGGGATGAATAATCGATATGTGTTTGTCTGCTAAGCACAAGGTCTCTGTTTTGACACTGATATATGAACATGTTAAAAATAAATAGACAAAAATGATTAAAACTGTAGAAACGGACACAGAAAAAGGAGAACAGTGGATGGTTGGTAGATAGTGAGAAGAAACAAACAGAACCAAAATAAAAGGAAGGGAATGAAAGTCACTATCAGACCAGACACTATTATATACTATGGGCTAAAGTTAATGGTTCCAGTCTTTCAATCTGACTTTCGATTGGCTTTTCTTATGAGACAAAAAGTAACAAAGAACAAATCAACAAAAGACGTATAGACTTCCCTAGAAGGGATCTTATTAGGAAAGAAAAAGAAAATAAAGAAAGTGAAGATTTATATTAGAGAATGGCGCTGGACTTAATTTATATATTTAGAAGAGACAGAGGTGAATGTTAACACCGTCAGTATAGGAACAAGCTACAAGAATGAAATGCCCACTACTTTCCTGTTATAAGAGTCTGTGTAAAATCTGAATGATTTAAGGACAAAACCAACTTGAGGTTTTAAAAGTTAAACTCACAACTACTTTATAAATGAATATCCAATCATGTAAATAGATGTTAAAATTAGAACTGGTTTTGTTTAAATCAGAAAGGTGCAAACTGTGTCTTTGTGTACTTTTCCTCTAAAAGTTGGCATATCAAATCAAATAAATAAATGAAAGAAAGAATGCATAAATGTTAAAAAAAGTGCTCCAAACTCCAAAACGTGTGCTAGAAAACCTGTCCATTGTAGTGATTTAAAATTCAAAAGTCATATAAACCTTTCATAAAACACAAGGTCAACCACTGCATCCGACTGTCTGAGGAAATGAATGGCAGTAAAACTTTAGCACAATGTTCAGACAACATTGTTGCTTCCAAGTGCACCTCTCTTCTTTAATCAAAATCTGCGTGGCTCTTCTTCTTCCACTTGACTGCTCTCACCTGTCTGCACGCTTTAAAAACACAAAAGCCCCACACATTCCCCTCATGTATTTTTATGCTTGCCACAAAAAGGTCTGCATTAATATTCAATTGCATTCTGTGCAAGCTTATGAATTAATAATTAGCCACCCTGCATCGGATACGTCAGATGTGCTTGGATCCTCAGTGTGAAATGAGAAGAAACCAGTCGGAAGACCATTAATTCTCTGCTTTCTGTATGTGTGTGTGGCGGGGGGAATGCTTAGAAGGGTTGCGGCCCCTAAGAGCAAAGCCTTAGGAGCCAAAGAAGCACATGTGGTGAACATTTTTTGTATGTTATGTGATGAAACGCGTAAATTCATTAGGTTTCACGGTTTCAAAGCAACAACAAACATTACTGTGCATGCACGCATTTGTGGCCCAAACTTAACTTCCGTTAGACATCTGCAAAGAATACAGTTCCTGTAGATGAATTCTGATAATAAGCAAAAGTAAAAACAAGTTAATTTCCTTGGCTAGCAAGTTAAAAGTATGTCTAGCCAGTGTTATTTTAGGCTAATCTTGAATGCGACAAAGCTACACGAACCATTCAACATATTTTTTATTTAATCAAATGAACATACAATATAATTCAACAAATGTATAATTTAATACAATTATTACAGAGTGAAATAAAAATATAAATATGAATAGTTATATTAGAAGCCTCTAGACAGACCGATAAACAAACACAGACCGGAAGTTAACTTCCACCCAGGCACGTGCGTCCGATGAAACCGTCTTTTCTATGTTTTTAGCACTGAAATGCATCTCAGAGTTTAACAATATGTAACAGTGGGTCCCTGTTCTGTCCATCTATCATGAGCCCCCTGGCCTAAACATGGTTAAAGAATCTTAGTCAAGACAACATCATTAAACACAAAACAACCAACAGACAAATCTACAGTGAACTGATACCTGTGCCTAAAAAAACATTCCCAATTTTTCATGAGAATGAACGGTCAGAGGTCAAAAGAGAGCTCATCACCTTATGACTGCCTGCATATGGCAGACACCTGGTGATCTTCTATTCGTCCTTTTTTTATTCTCTTTGCATATGTTTGAGGACCTTCTGTTACAACATTAAACCCTTACTGTCACTCGTCTTGCATTCTAATTGGCTGACATGTACAGGGGCAGAACCCCTCTATCATGCAGCTGCCCTTGCATGCTCTTTCTTTTTACATCTTTTGTTCCCTCTCCTTCTCCACACCTTGAGCTAATCACACAGAGCCAGTGAGGAGAGGAGAGACGATTGTAAAGCGTGCCGAAACCTGTTCCGCAGTTCTTATTAGACACAGTTCATTAGTGGATGGCCCTCTGTCCTGTATGTGTCTGTATGCACGTACACACATAGAGGTTTTCATATTTAATACGGCCAGGAAATGTTGTACTTGCAAAGTTAATATTTTTAGCTCTTTTATGAACAAAATAGTAGAAATTTCACATGTACAAGAGTTTCCACTGCATTTGATCAGCACAAGCGGTGCTGCATCGTTTTTAAACTAAAACCACATACTGTACACAACAAGCAATTATATAATAGCTTACATATTTTATGCAATATGACAATGTTTTCCCACCCATAAAAGCATTCCAAAATGTTGTCAGGTAATGCACAGACTGACTAAAACACACACAAAAACAGAGTAACTGTATACAAATGCTGAGTTCTGTATACAGTTTTTTTTTAAAATATCAGCACTCTTGAATTTCTGCTTCTACTTTCCTATCAAATTAGATATTGTTATAATTCAACTGTACACACAAATATAATATTTCAAATTGTGTGGTGAATATGATGGAGACTGGTGCCTCTAAATCTGGTCCAACAAAATACACAGATCAGAGATTTTATGTTTTGATAAAAAAATTTATAGTAACTACACTGAACTTTAAAAACAAAAAGAACCCAATGCACATGCATTGTGAATATTATAAGCAAATATATAATGTATATGCAAATCAGATACAGACTAATTTCTCATATGGTTTATTTTTTATACCTGTACATACTGTAAGGAATTGTAAGGCCACACTGTAAGTAGAAACCATAATTCTGCTATTTCTCAACATAAATCAGGAAATCTATTCCAGTCCATCAACAGTGACTGCCATCTTGAGAATTGGCTATATTTAAGTTACAAATAATGAAAGAACCGAAAAGTCCCACTGAATATTGACCAGCTGACACAGATGTGATATATGGATGTATTTTGGTGAAGACCAAAAAGTAATAAAAAATAAATAATAATACCCAAGCTATCTTGACTCCTCATGAATCAAAATCCATGCTGACCCAATCTCGTTGCGCCAGCTAGGAAACGGAGAGAAATAAAATCAATGGTGAATGTCATATTGTGGTACCGTCATTCTACAATCAGAGGAACCCCTGACAGACCACGAGAGAGAAAGTTATGGTCATAATAACAAAGCAAAACACTTTGAGAGACTCAGATTATGTGTAGCCTGTCTCTGAGGAGAAAATGTGTTTGGGCAGTTCCATATTATCAACAGGGAGCAGAAATGTACAACGTGTCTTTGTCTAAACCAATAAGGAGAAGAGGAAACATTGTGACAAACAATTTTGCCTGCCAAGTTTATAAACAGACTGTACAGAAAGACACAGGCCATTAACTTTGTCACACAACTGAGAGTGTGTTTT